>NW_026442148.1:595000-1195000 GCF_026898425.1 Galleria mellonella | reverse complement strand
ATTAAGTTAATTATGTGCGTTGGAATGACAAACAAGCTGACGGCCCACCTGATGGAAAGTGGTAACCGTCGCCTATAGACATGAATAATAACATGAATACAACAGAGTATACTGTTACGCCCATGATACTTCCCATGCATTGCCAATCCTGAGAGGTCAAGTGTTATTCCTCTGTACCCTGTAAATTCACTGTCACATCCCACCCTTCAAATCGAAACGCAGCCATGCAAACACAACTGCTTCACGATAGAAACACGAATGGGACAGCACCTCTGTCAAGCAAACGACTTTTGTACAAAGTCTCCCTCTGGTATATATTTGGTAATTATTTCATATTTTTCATATAAATTAAAATACCAATTACATTTTTGATAATTATTTAAAGCATTCAAAATATTACCGACTGTAAAAATGTATACTATTTTAGATTAGTCACTATCATTAAACAATTAGCCGATTACGTTTCTATTCCTTTGTATGTTTGTACAAATATAATTATGTTATTATAGTATGTTTACAGTATTACCTGACTACATTGTAGTTGGCCAGTTATTACTTATGTTTGATAGCCAATTACTAGATAATAGATAATGGTAGATTTCGAAATTGGAATCCACTATAATGAATTGAGATATTTCGTATTACGTACAATGATATAATTTTTGTCAACATGACTGAGCGTTTTTGTTTAATTCCATTCAAAATGGACGCATTCAGTTTGACTAAATTTTTTTATGTTACTCCATATTTTTAATGAAAAAGAACCAATTGTAATGATTATTTTTTTATGCGAATGTGAAATTGATTTATTCCCGTATCAGTTCTATACTCATCGTCATCATATGAGCCTTTAACAGTTCATTGCTGAACATATGCCTCCCCCTTGGGGAGTTTAGTAGTTACCACGCTGGGCAGGCGGCCGCAGTTTGGATTTGGAGATGTTTTAAGAGAGACGCTGCTCCCATCCATCGCTCCCTCCCACCTTAGTTACGACAGGCACAGGAAAGGAAGGGGTAGCCTATTCTATACCGGGACCACACGGCTTTAGTTCCCTACAGTTGTCTACTATTTTGTTTCAATTATCTGAATTTCATTAAAAAATCCAGTTATCGATTCCATTTCTGTGTTCAACGGAACGCAAAATTGGAATCGATTCTAATAATAAAATCGAATGTTATTTATTAATTTATATTTGTATTTAAACATATATAATCCATAATATCAAGTAGATAAAGTTTTGTTTGAGAAATCAGTTTAGGGTACAATAGGACTGATATACCTGAAGAAGGTAAAAGCCCTTAAAATAATATTAAAAAAAAAAAACAAGTAATTATAAATATTCTCCCAACGCACCACATCGAGGCAGCGTACCCAAGATACTGCAATATTAAAATAATACAAGCTACTTTACGACTACCTCTTTGGATCGCTAAAGTTATCTACTGCGCAAAACATTGTCTATCGGCGAGTTCTTTTTTTATTCTTTTAAAATAAGAACAGTGATTTTTCTACAATATATTTTTTTCACAATCACTATTTCTTTACGTAAAATCGACTAGTCGAGGAATGAAATTTTAAATGTATCGATAACACCGTGTGGCAACACTACGATTCTGATTAAACGCAGTTGTCGCAATAACGAGAAGTGCTAATTAGAGCAAAGAGATGATCGCGGTACAGTCGCGAGATAAATTGCTAGCAATCTAGGATGGGATATGGCAGTGAATTTACAGGGTACAGAGGAATAACACCTGAGTCCTCAGGAATGGCAACGCATGGGGGTATCATGGGCGAAACAGTATACTCTGATATATTCATAGTACTGCTCGTGTCTATAGGCGACGGTTACCACTTTCCATGAAGTGGGCCGTCAGCTTGTTTACTTTACTAATAAACTAGCTATTTACCACTGCTTTGCCCGCGTCAATAGATGTCATCATTTTGGCCATTATCCGTCCACTGCTGGACATAAGCTTCCCCCATACATTGTCATAAAGAATGGTCCTGAGCCACCTGCATCCACTGACTGCCTGCAATGCTTTTCAGGTCGCCACTCCATGTAGTGGGGGGCCGTCGTACACTGCGTTTACCCGTACACGGTCGCTATTCAAGAACCTTTCTTCCCCATCGGTTGTCGGTTCTTCGAGCTATGTGACCAGCCCATTGTCACTTCAGCTTGCTTATCCTTCGGGTTATGTCGATTATTTGGTTCTTGTTGGAAATATAGACAGATTATTAAGTGTTTTTTTTGCCCCGCCTGCGCTAACGGGATACGCTGGCGGAGCACCAGTGAAGAGAGATAGATGAGAATGAAAACAGGCCAGTTAGCCCATCATGATGAATTCATCAGGAATTAACCATGATAGTTTCCAGGGGGAACCGCGAGGAGGTTGACCTGGTTGGGTATATTGCTGGCAATGGGATTCTCAGTCTCCATTACTAACAATCCCTTTCCCCCCAGTACTTATTATATTGGCCGTGTGGTCCCGGCATAGAATGGGCCACCGCTTCCTTTCCCGTGGCTGTCGCAAAAGGCGACTAAAAGAACTTAATGGTCGAGGAATATTTATAATAATACACGCGAAGCCGGGTGATGTTGCTAGTAGGGGAAATTGTATAAAATTAAACCACTTTATGTCTCGACGGTACGAGCGTTTAAAATAACTCCGACCATCTGTGAATTTGGTGAAACATTTCGATTTCACTTTTTATTGTCCAGCCGGCTGGCTGGCTCGACGACAACACCTTGTATATGGGGATAGGTCGTAATTCCCTTTCTATGGTCAAGCTTCGTTCCATGAGATCGTCATCTCAAACATTATCCGTCCACTGCTGGACATAGGCCTCCCTATAAACTGCTATAAAATACGGCCCTAAGCCACCTGCATCTGCATACCATACCAGGTGGTATGGTTACCTGTCCACTGCTGAATATATGCCTTCTTGGGGGGAAAGGGATTGTTAGTAATGGAGACTGAGAATCCCATTGCTAGCAATATACCCAACCAGGCCGACCTCCTCGCGGTTCTCCCTGGAAACTATCATGGTTAATTCCTGATGAATTCATCATGATGGGCTAACTGGCCTGTTTTCATTCTCATCTATCACCCTTCACTGGTGCTCCGCCAGCGTATCCCGTTAGCGCAGGCGGGGTTACCATACCATTTTCACCCATCAAAAAAAATATATATAAGCCTCCCTTAAAATAGGGGGTGGGGGGTTGTTGGTAGTTGCCACGGTTGGCAGGCTGATTGGCAATAGCAGTTAGGCTTTGGTGATGTTTTAAGAGGGACGTTGCTGCCTACCCTTCGAGTATTAAGTTCCCTTAGTCGCCTCTTACGACCGGCCTCCCCCATAGTCTGCCATAAGGAACGGTCCCAAACCACCTGCACCCACTGACTCCCTGCAATACATTTGAAGTCGTTTCTCCATTTGGCTAGGAGGAAAACTAAAACCGAATTGAGAAGCTTCCTATTTTTAAGTTAGTTGAAAACCGTGCGAAACCGTTACGCGTCGCTTATGGTATACTATTTGACCGACTTAAAAAAAAGGAAGAGGTTATTATGTATTTAATTGAATTTAATTTAAAATTTGATTTAATAATTTATAGTTAGTACAAATTACCAGAGGGAGACTTTGTACAAATTCGATTGCTTGGGTACCTCTGTCCCATTCGTGTTTCAACCGTGAAACAGTTGTGTTTGCATGGCTGTGTTTCGGTTTGAAGGGTGGGATATGGCAGTGAATTTGAGTGACAGGCCAGTTAGCACATCATGATGAATTCATCAGGAACTAACCATGATAGTTTCCAGGGGGAACCGCGAGGAGGTCGACCTGGTTGGGTATATTGCTAGCAATGAGATTCTCAGTCTCCATTACTAACAATCCCTTTTCCCCCCGACCGCCTATAGTTAGAATAGAAATCGTTTTCAACCGATTTCAGAAAAGGAGATTTCCAATTTGGTTGTATATTTTTTTATTATATTCATTACCTCATAACTCAGTTATTTATAAAATGATTTGGAAATTTCTCTTTTAACCGACTACGAAAAGAAAGTACTATATTCGGTTGTATTTTTTTTTCTATGTTCGTTACCTCATAACTTCGTCAGTTCGATTCGTAAATCGATTTGGTAAATTATTTTTTATCTGAGATGAGATGTACCTACGCACAAATTGGTGCTATACAAAATTTTATCAAAATCGATCGAGTAGTTTAGTTTTTAAATCGAAATTACTAGTCAAGTGAAAATTTTAATTTGGAAAAACTATTATTTTTTTTTTATCTGAAAGGATATACTTACAAGTTGGTGGTATACAAAATTTTATCAAAATCGATCCAGTAGTTTAGTTTTTAAATCAAAACTACTGGTTTTGACATAACTGAAATATTATTTTGTGGAATATAGTCTTAACCCTTCTTTGCACAATGGTGGAAATTTCCATCATAATATTGAATGCACAAAAATTATATAAAAGACCAAGTTCACTTTAAGTTGATCGTGTCTGGACACCTTTTTAACGTTCATTGCAGAAAAAAAAACATAGCTGTCAAATGTATTTTTTTAACCATTTTTCCATTAATTTTAAACATACATTATATCACTTTGATTTATTTCACCAACAATAAAAATGTACATTGGAAAATTTTGATTTAGTTTAATGGTTTTAAGATTTGACAGTTCAATTAGAGTACAGTGTTGTACAGAAGGCGGTCTCATTGCTTTTACCATGAAAAAATAAATAAATAAATAAAGAATACGGGACCACGCTGTGTGTGCACCGCTCACGCTTGCCCCCGCCGTTGCTAAACAACTATAGTTGCATACGTCGGTCTACAATTATCGCTTCTCAGAAGAACGTTGCATAGGGATTTAATTGAATACACTTACCTGCAGTTTGTTCTACGGCAGTTGATGTATCAATCGATTTATTTGTGGTTATTTTGTAAGCACTTGGCGCCAGAGGGCGCTCTATATACATAAATAAATAGAGTAATATTTATCATACTTTTTTTTATGCAACTTAGAATGATAGTAGACGGTCCACCTGATGGAAAGTGGTAACGGTCGCCTATAGACATGAGCAGTATCATGGACATAACAGAGTATACTGTTTCGCCCATGATACCCCCCATGCGTTGCCATTCCTGAGGACTCAGGAGTTATTTCTCTGTACACTGTAAATTCACTGCCATATCCCACCCTTCAAACCGAAACACAGCCATGCAAACACAACTGCTTCACGGTTGAAACACGAATGGGACAGAGGTGGCCGAGCAAACGACTTTTGTACAAAGTCTCCCTCTGGTCACTTGGATAAAATAACCCACTGTGATTAAGTTCTAGTCTTTTTTCAAGATTCAAGATTCAAGATTCAAGATTCAAGCGACCACAAATGATTGGGATAAGGGTAGGAAGATGATGACTAATTTATCTTTCTATCTAAGTAGGTATCTATTCGCGCGAAGCCGGGCCGCGTCGTTAGTTCATATATAAAATATTTACATTAATTTTAATAATTTTTAAGTGAATTGTTTTTTTTTTATAAAAAAAAAAATAAATCTTGTCAGAATTACTCTTTGGACGGAGCTACCTTGAACAATTTAATGATTTTCAACAAAACACCACAGCTCTACGTATGTACTGATTTAAATATTTAAATATGTCTGTTTTAAATATTTAAACACATGCGCTAACTTATTTTTTTAACCTACTTCGATAAAATGGAGGTTCACAATTCGATTGTATTTTGTTTTTTACGTTTATTATTTATATTAAATAGAGTGTCTCCATACAAATGATTCGAGAAAAACGGCTCAACTTTTTCATACAATTTCGCGTGATAAATAGTTACGAGTGATTCCTTTATAACTTTTATATTTGTTTTGTTTTATAATTTCTGCATCTTTCTAATGCGTAAACACTGATTTTATTTATTAAATAATACGTCAAGATACATTTTATGCGTAAATATATAGAAAACTAATAAAAAAAACGAGTCGACTAATTTGACAATTAGCTGTCAAAAAGTTGACCTGTTTTTGAAGCTCGGTGCTCTATCTATATAATCTAAGGGTACCTCAGAACTCCGTCAGTTCTAAACCGATTTTAATAAGATTTCTATGTGACCAATCTGTAAATATATCCTTTCAGATAAAAAAAAATCTATTCAGTTTAATAATTAAGGGAATTACGAGGTAAGAAACATAAAATAAAAAAAAAATACACACACGCACACATAATCAAATTGAAAATCTTTTTGAAGTAGGTTAAAATAACAATTTTATAAACTATTCACAATTGAAAATAAAATAGTAAAACCTTGATAGTGTTTCCCGCCATTCGATTAATTTTAGAACAAAATACTTAACGGTAAAATCTCGTTATAACTGGCCAGCATTAAAGAACCTGTTTATCAATAACACCATTCTGGCTAACGAGCTAAAAGGTGCACATATAGCATTATGACAACATAATTATTAAATTATACACCCATAAATACAAAATATTTCACTTTTTTTTTTCTTTTTCATCGACTGGCATCGTTGGGTTCGCACATTGTCACTTCAATATAAACTTTTAATAATAGTCCTTTGCCTTATAAAAGCTATGATATTTTTTTTTTTTAATCGAACTGAAAAAAGGGTTTTATATCCTATGTGTTATAAAGTTTAAATAACCCGGTTAAGGTATTTAAGTTGTTGGATAATTTATTTTTTGTGCCATTATCAGCTGACAAGGTGAAGTAATGAAACAATTTATCCTCAATTACACGATGGTGTTTTTAGCGGCCGCCATTTTGAATATTACGGCACGCCTAGTTTGCGAAAGGTTAACATCTATATAAATACCTAATTTATCTAACTAGCTAGTAAGTACATTGTACCAATCAATATGTGCCTAGATTCTTTTTTTTTCTCTATTTTTTTTTTGTTCGGTTTACGCACTGACAATTGAGAATTTTGCCGCGCAAAAAAAAAAAAAAACTTTAAAATGTTACTCACATTTATTTTATTTGTAAACAACGTTTCGTAGACAATTTAGATTTAAAATATTTAAATTTAAAACGCGAAATATGGCAAAAAAAGATTTTGTTTAGCAACAAGAAGGATTTCAGAACAATGACAGCTTCAATTGTCACATATTACTTGTGATGTTACTTATATTGGGTTTTTTGTACAATGACGATATGTAGCTAGATAGAGTCCTTGGGACTTACTGTACCTAATTATTTTTTAAACAAAACGGCGCACCCAGTGTTGCTATTAAATCTATACTTATAATAAATCTGTAGAGAGGTCAATTCTGTACATGAAATATATTTCCAGAACAACTATCAGGCGGTGATCAGTGATCGATACTGATGCCAAAAATGCAATCAGTAAAATTTTTGCCTGTCTGTCTGTATGTTCGTTATAAAAACAAAAACTACTCGAGGGATTTTAAAGAAATCTGGTACAATTATTCTTCATACTCATGGGCAGGTTATAGTATACTTTTCATCACGCTACGACCAATAGGAGCAGAGCAGTGAAGGGAAATGTGTCTGTTACATCAAAACCACTGAACCGTGAGGAAGGACATAGGCTACTTATTTTACGAAAAACGACGGAAACGCGGACGAAGGCGCGAGCAACAGCTAGTATTCCAGTCAACCTGACACAGTGGCATAGGAAGTAGTGGATGGGCAGTATTTTTTTTTGTATTATATATTAGCAAAATACAATAAATATCAAATAAAAAAGAACACAATGATGACAGTCCTCTAATCATTTTTTATATTTAAACAAAGTTGGAAAGATAGAATGATTTTAATCTTTTTTGAAGCAACTGCTTTTTTGACGGGGTATTCTGAATACCTAATATTATGTACATGAATGTATTATAATAATAAATAAATATGCTACCTAGATTTTTTTTTGATGGGTGAAAACGGTATGGTAACCCCGCCTGCGCTAACGGGATACGCTGGCGGGGCACCAGTGAAAGGTGATAGATGAGAATGAAAACAGGCCAGTTAGCTCATCATAATGAATTCATCAGGAATTAATCATGATAGTTTCCAGGGGGAACCGCCAGGAGGTCGACCTGGTTGGGTATATTGCTAGCAATGGGATTCTGTCTCCATTACTAACAATCCCTTTCCCCCCTGTTACCTAGAGTAATGCGATGCATACTAACATAAATGTAAGTTTCACAATTGCCCCAGGCCTTTACTACACAGTCGCTTACTTAATAAGCGAATAACAATAGAACTACATAAAACACAATACCCAACTATTCGCATTTGTCAGTTTTCCCGCGCATAACCATGTCACCTTTTGACAGCTGTCAACGCATCCAATTGCGGACGGCAAATGTCAGCGATAGTCATTTTCTTTTGTTATCCGGTATTTTTCTTCTAAATAAATAGATATTTTTGCATGATAAAAACATATTGGCCTCTTTAATAGGTGTCTATTTATTAAATAATAAATTATTATGTATATATTATATATTGCAGGGAGTCAGTGGATGCACGTGACTCAGGACCGTTCCTTATGGCAGTCTATAGAGTATCTGTCCGGGGGGAAAGGGATTGTTAGTAATGGAGACTGAGAATCCCATTGCTAGCAATATACCCAACCAGGTCGACCTCCCCGCGGTTCTCCCTGGAAACTATCATGGTTAATTCCTGATGAATTCATCATGATGGGCTAACTGGCCTGTTTTCACTCTCATCTATCACCCTTCACTGGTGCTCCGCCAGCGTATTCCGTTAGCGCAGGCGGGGTTACCATACCAGTTTCACCCATGAGGAAGGAACCGTGAGGAAGGACATAGGCTTCTTATTTTACGAAAAATGACGGAAACGCGGATAAAGTCGCTGGCAACAGCTAGTATTTAATATATCATCAATATTGTATATTTATTATTTTATTTTATAACCTTCCATTAGTGGGAGGCCTATTTTTAGCAGAAAGAAAGAAAGAAATATGTATTTTTATTAAAGTAAACTTAGATTTAAGCATTTTTGCATAGTTATTTTTTTATTGCAGTGGACAGTTAACGGTTGAGATGATAATGACGGTGATGATACACCGTGATAAGAGATTAAATCTTTATATACGGTATGAAAAATGAACGCTCTACAGCGCTGTTGCGACTTTTTTTAAACTGGCTCAATCTATACGCATATGATCTATGTTTTTTTTGATGGGTGAAAATGGTATGGTAACCCCGCTTGCGCTAACGGGATACGCTGGCGGGGCACCAGTGAAGAGTGATTGATGAGAATGAAAACAGGCCAGTTAGCCCATCATGATGAATTCATCAGGAATTAACCATGATAGTTTCCAGGGGGAACCGCGAGGAGGTCGACCTGGTTGGGTATATTGCTAGCAATGGGATTCTCAGTCTCCATTACTAACAATCCCTTCCCCCCCATACGATCTATGTTAACTAAATGATTGCTGTTTAGTAGGTACAAACTAGTGAGACAGACGGTTTGTTACGCGACAATGTAGGTATGTATTTTGAAATATTCTCTTAAATTGCCTTTAACACTATTAGCCTTCATGAAATGGATATGTTTTTTTTTTTTTAACAATTAGTAAAATTTACATACAATAGTCATTATAATAAATTGGAAATATTAACGGAAAACTTAAACTTACCTAAGCTTTTAAATAATAAATGTAAATTAATATTTAAGGCGACACTTGTATAATTCTGACATTGTGGTTCTTGTACAGATAATGTATTTGACAACTAATCGAGTTTCTTTTTTTTTTTCAATTATATTCAATATTATATACATAGGTATATATTTCTTTTTAATTTTCAATTATTTAAAATAATTAATAATTTAAGGTGTTTTTTTTTTAAATAAAAACCGATTTAAGCTGCGCCAAAATTAGTTATTTTCATTCGAAAACTAAACTACTAAAAGGATTTTGATAAAATGTCCATGAAACCAATTTAAAAGTATATTCTTTCAAATAAAACAATATTTTTCGAATTCGATTGATGTATTAAACATAAAAATTTATACAGTCGATTTGGGAACCTGCTCCTTTTTTGAAGTTGGTAAACTACGTCACAGGCTTTCGCGTATAACGAAGTCGGCCTGGAAACGTAATAATAATAGTAGTTACTAAAGGTTCCCATACCCATACACCCCATACCCAAAGGTATACACATTTAAATAAAAAAAAATTCAGATCGGCTTTTAAAAAAAAAAACTGATAATTTTGTAAATATATGGATGTTAATTTTTTTCTAAATAATCTATTTATATAAATTTATTAATTTACACTATATTGCACCATTTATAAAAATAATAAATAAAGCAACTTTTGTAATGAGAAGTGATGCAAAAGGCGGCCTTATCGCTAAGCAGTCTCTTGCTGACAACCTTTATTATTCATTATAAAATAAATATAGGCCTAATTTTACAATTATAGGCACGAAATGTAAACTATGTAAATTTTAATTCATTCAACTGTATGACTGTGTTTCGGTTTAAAAGGTGGGATATGGCAGTGAATTTACAGGGTACAGAGGAATAACACCTGAGTTCTCGGGAATGGTAACGCATGGGGGGTATCATGGGCGAAACGGTATACTCTGTTATGTCCATGGTACTGCTCATGTCTATAAGCGATGGTTACCACTTTCCATCAGGTGGCCCGTTAGCTTACATAAAAAAATCTACATAGAGATACTTTATTATAATTATTAATATCGGTATTACTAAAGTTTAGATTCGGGTTTGACCAACTAATGTAGGCTTCGATAGGAGTCCTTATTCATGAGCACAACTCATGACTACTAATAAAATAATACGGACGCTATATAGCTATATAGTTGTGTGGTCCCGGCGTAGAATAGGCCACCCCTTCCTATCCCATAGGTGTCGTAAGAGCCAACCAAAGGAAAGCGAGGGATGGACAACAGCGTCTCTCTTAAAACATGTCCAAAGCCTAATTTCGGTTGCCAATCCGCCTGCCAAGCGTAGTAACTACTAACAAACCCCCCACCCCCCCCAAAAGAGGCTTAGTTTCAGCAATAGACAGTTAAAGGCTGATATAATGATGCAATTATGGTACTTAATTTTCTCCACTTACCTCTAAAGTACTGGGTAATAAAATCGTCTATGTATTGACTCGCTTATTTTGAAAAATATTTCATTAACAATATTACAGAAGATTTCCACTTCATTTCTTATTGCACAATCCGAATGGCATCAATAGAAACTCTCTAATAAGAATTAAACTAAATCTAATAAGATTTATTAAATTGTTAATTTAAAATTAAATAAGACAAAAACCTTTGAAACGATCTAGTCATTACGAACATTTCATGAACATTGAAATCGTTGTTAACAAGATCATTATATATATTATTTTACATATAAAATCGTAAAGAAGCTAAAATTACAAATAGTCAATATTTTTCGAAATTAATTTACATAGTATCATCATCATCATCATCATATCAGTTCTTAACTGTCCACTGCTGAAGATAGACCTTCCTCATTAAGAGCGATTTCGCTAGTAGTTGCCACGCTTGACAGGTGGGTTAGCAACCACAGATAGGCTTTAATGATATTTTAAAAGGAACGCTGCTGCTCATCTCTTGACTACAAACACTAGTAAGTAAATCAGCAGTAAGCCAAAGTATAAGCGATACTAAATTTAAATTAATGTGTATTGTGATTTTTGTTTGTCTGCATACGACCGGGCTTAATTTTTTTTTTATACGATTTAGAATAGCAAACATGCTGACGGCCCACCTGATGGAAAGTGGTAACCGTCGCCTATACACATGAACAGTACCATGGACATAACAGAGTATACTGTTTCGCCCATGATAACCCCCATGCGTTGCCATTCCTGAGGATTCAGGTGTTATTCCTCTGTACCCAGTGAATTCACTGCCATATCCCACCCTTCAAACCGAAACACAGCCATGCAAACACAATTGCTTCACGGTTGAAACACGAATGGGACAGAGGTACTCAAGCAATGGACTTTTGTACAAAGTAGTCTGGTATAAGTTTAAAATATATAATATATATATATATATATATATATATATATATATATATATATATATATATATATATATATATATATATATATATATATATATATATATATTGTTGTATTGTTCTATGTTTATTTTAAGTAAGACAATAATTTGTATTAAAATTATCAGATATTAATTTTATTTACCAAGTGTAAAACAATAATGAAAAAATATATTCCGATAGAAATTCATTCTAATACAAACATAAGAGAAGTCATAAGCGTAGCTAGTAATTTAAACATAAAACTGACTGAATTGTTCCTGTTCACGGTGATTCTATATCGAACACAAAAAAAAATGCCCTACGCTTTTATAAAGGTCACCGGTTAAGATAGACAGTTACTATATTATTCATACAAAACTCATGTTTAATGTGTCAACACGTCGCTACTGCATATTTTAATAGTATATTCCTTTCCTCGACTTTATATTCTGACAACGCAATTAAAATTATTCAGCATAAATCAAATATAGCATACGTATTGATAGATTGTGATAAATCATCGTTGTAGTCATGTAGGTAATATAATAAGCAGCCAGTTTCCTATAATTTATTAAATGAAATACCTATAGAATCTGTAAAATATCATCATTGACAACGGTAATAAATATTTCTTATAAAATTAATATTTTAAATAAATCGACAAGAGAAAAAAAAAATCTTTAAGGAATAACAGTTTGTAGCTAATTGGAGACTTATCCTTAGCTACTAGCAAAGTCGAAGGTCACATTGTTCTCGATACATATAAATACTTATTTCCGAACATAGTGAAACACCAATTAAGATCTTATTAATGTAGTGCAATAATGTATTTAAAGAAGAGAAACACGCTTGGAAAAACAATGAAATCAAGCAAGTTAAGGATCTACCTGACGTAAAGTGATAAACGGTTACCCATTTACTAGAAAATCACCGTGGACAACTTCTTTCAAACAATTTTAAAAGGCAAAGATTTATTAAATCAATAAGTACAAATGACATGATAAATGTTTGTCTCAGCTTGTAAATGTATACAAATATTAGGTACAGTGATACCAATTAGCATAATCTTCAAATTACATTTTCAATAGCATGTTACTTCGCCATCTTTTTTTCTTTTAATATAATTTTAATCACACACAATAAAGTTACTGTCCATAATGTATCGATGGAAGAATAAATAATTATCTATAACTTACCGGAGCTAGGCCTATCGCTGTATCTTGTGCAGTAAACCCAAGCAGGCCATAGTGTCGCATTCCCCTGAGAAACTTGACTGTTCGTATCCGTGCTTCCGCAGGTCGACGGCGCCCCGCTGGAAGTCGACGAAACAATCGAACTGGCCGAATCTGGCCTCTTCTGTGCTTCTACAATCTTTGGTAACTCCTTCTCTTTTTGAATATGCTCGCCAATCTGAGAGACGGTTTGTCTCAACCCACCGAGCGGCGGTAATCGATTAAAATCGTTCGTGTCCTTCGATTTCAAATAATCAAAACTGTATTTCTGGTAATCGTTCTGGTTTTTTGACAAGTCGTAAGGTTTGTACAAGATACTGTGGTTAGGTCCGACGGGTTTTGGCCCTTCGATTTTGTTCGTTTTCCTAAGTGCATTCAAACCGAATTCAGGGTGTAATATGTTAGTTATTGAAAAGCCTATTGGAGCCGACGGCTGCGCTCTTTGATTTCTCGCTTTATCCGGCTCAAACCTCTGCTCGTCATGTATTTGGGGCTTTACATCCGGAGTGTCAGGTCTGTAGTAGTTCTGGTAGTTGTCTATTTCACTCTGATTCTGTTCAGGGCTTGGAGGTGGTGAGTTAGGTTGCACTTTGACTATTGTCATGCCTGGTAAGTTTCTCTCGTACCTCGGCTCGATTGTGGTACAGGTGTATTGGCTTGGAGGGCAGTAATTGACCTGGCTATCCCCATGAGGGACGGGGACTCTTCCAGTGACAGGCCCAGGGCTGTTGGCCTGGTTTGGACTGCACCGGTCCTCAAAAGCCATGTCATAAACCACCTGTCAAAACACAACGCCAAACCACCCGCGGCGTAAAGAAATCTCAATCAACCGTGACGCAGTCCTATTGAACGACGAGTCGAAAACACACAATGCGTTTGTCCCAACAAATTATGCAGTCCGTACACGATTTAAATTCATTAAACTACAAACGTCCGAAGCGATTATATGAATGTCAGACACAGTTGACACAAGTTTTGAATATGGCATTAATATTTATCGGTCCGAACGATTCATTAGCATGATTTCTTAATTCGATTCCGAGTACCGTCGCATTGTTATCAGTACGCACTGTCTTCTCTTTTTAAATTTCGAACCGCGATGGACAGCTGTGACAGATTGAAACGTCAAAATGTGTTTGAAACGGACGTGGGACTGCGCTCGCGGCGGCGGCGGCCGTGCGACTGCGCCCCGCGCCTTCTTAGGGGGACACGCCCCCGAACAAACAAGCTTTTTTCCCTTCCCCATCCGTTTTGTAGGCGTCAACCATCGGCGCTTTCCAAGTTAAACAGCGCCATAGCGGTTCGCGCGTCTCGCTCGCACATACTCCCATCTGCGACGTCGGAACGAGACGGCCTATCTACAATTGATTTAACCTGATTGTGTATTTAGTGTTCTTCGTAGAGATTTGTAATTCAGTTGTAAATTGCCGCTATGGCTCTTTTGCGGGGTCGTAATGTATCAATAATATTGCGGGTCGCTTTCTGAGCGTTCGCGGTGCGGAATTTCAATTAAAGTTTGACAGAATTATTATATTGATAGGTAGGACGCCATTTTGATGAGTTATTGGACCGGCCGCGTTCGGAAACTTGTATTTTTTTAGATTATGACATAATGTAATTAAGTTGTAGACTATATTTTTTTTTAGGTTTCAACTATTGAATGAGTCATTTTTCTTTTGTTTGTATACTATTATTATGCGAGTGGATTGATTGGACGGGCATGTATGTATAGCGATTCGATTGAACGATTATTTCGTTAACTCGATTAGCGAATTGAATTACATAGTATCGAATGGAACCAATTGGAAGTCTTAATTGTTGCTAGTTGACCATAAATACGTTGGCTGATTGATGTACCGTTGCAAAATAACATGATAGCACCATTGATGGGACCCTGTTACAAACAGGCATGTCTCAAATCAATAAAATATGGACGCAATTTGTCTCTCATCGTGTAATTGAGCAGATAGGCATGTAATATTTTATTAAGAACGGAGACAGTTCATTTTATGGCAATTTAATTACTGTAACCAAGGTATTTATCGCGTACCTAATGGAAATACCTTTAAAAATTGATACTAGCTTATTCCACGTGTCCACTAGGTACTACTTTGGTAGAATGGGATCGATTCTAAGGCACCGTTCTTTAAAAGTATCTTTCTTTAAAAGTCGATCGCTTGGGTACCTCTGTCCCATTCGTGTTTCTACCGTGAAGCAGTTGTGTTTGCATGGCTGTGTTTCGGTTTGAAGGATGGGATATGGCATGAATTTACAGGGTACAGAGGAATAACGCCTGAGTCCTCAGGAATGGCAACGCATGGGGGTATCATGGGCGAAACAGTATACTCTGTTATGTCCATGGTACTGCTCATGTCTATAGGCGACGGTTACCACTTTCCATCAGGTGGGCCATCAGCTTGTTTACCATTTTTAATTGTATATAAAAAAATATTTATTTATTAAAACTGACATTTCAATTTGATATTTTACAAATTCTGTTACCTATCTCCACTATATATTTTATTTTGTAATTCACTATATAAATGTATGATTAATGAATATATACCTATGTAGGGATCGTTGGTAATGGAAAGGTTAGTCCACATTGCTATCAATATATCCTATCAGGTCGACCTCCAAGTGGTCCTTCCTGGAAACCATCGCATTGAATTCCAAGTGTATTCATCATGATTGTCTAAATGACCTGCCTTTTCGTATACCGATGGCGTAAGCGGGGTTATCATTCCATCATCACCCATTAAAAAAAACAGGGTTCATGTGGGGGGAAGTGACTGTTAGTAAAGGAGACTAAGGAAGACAAAGTAAGTCTTAGCAATGGTGTCCCCCCGAATAAAATCACATATTAAACAGAAATTTTTTTATACAACTTAGAATTGCCATTCTAGACGCTGACGGCCCACTTGATGGAAAGCGGTAACCGTCGCCTATAGACATGAGTAATACCGTGAACATAACAGAGTATACTGTTTCGCCCATGATATCCCCCATGCGTTGCCATTCCTGAGGACTCAGGTGTTATTCCTCCGTACCCTGTAAATGATAGAATGATACTCTTGAACTGACTTCATGCACAATTCGTTAGTAGGTGTGGTAATACAAATAGAATAATATTAATAACTTTCGTCCTCATCATATCAGGCTTTAACTGTCCACTGATGGAAATAAGCCTCCTTGAGGGGTTTTGCCAGTAGTTACCACGCTTGGCAGGCGGGTTGGCAACTGTAGTTAGGCTTTAGAGATATCTTAACAGGGACGCTGCTGCCCATTACTCGCCCTCCCTTAGTCGTTTCTGACGAGACCCATAGGAAAGGCCCTTCCTTAACCGAAACCAAGATGCTAACGAAAAGATATCGCTTAAATAATATTAAATAAAAAAAAAAAAACAAGTAAACGGCTGTTAGAAAAATTATGATAAATTCTATTAATATCTAACTCATTTTACTGGAGAGAAAGAGATTGTTAGCAATGGAGTTCGACATTGCTAACCCTATCAGGTCGACCTCCACGTGGTTCCCCCTGGAAACCATCGTGAACAATTCTTGTTGAATTCGTCACGATGGGCCAACTGACCTGTTTCATCCTCACCTATCATCCTTCACTGGTGCCCCGCCGGTGTATACCGATAGCGCGGGTGGGGTTACCATACCATTATCACCCATTAAAAAAAAACTCATTTTACTAATATACTTAATAAAATTGTAATCAGACAAAAAATATATCCTTTTTAGACTCCGTATCAAGATAAATACATACATAGTTGTGTTTCGGTTTGAAGGGTCTCTGTTCGCCCAATGGCTGACTGGTAGAGAACACCGTCCGGTGTTAAGTCCGCCAAATGTACATAGAGTTTTACTGTGCATTAAAGTTTAAATAAATAAATGAACAACTATCCACTGCAGTATGTTAATTTTGGCGATGTTTTAAGAAGGACGCCGCCGCCTATCCCTCGACAATCGATAACGGGTAGCCCGTTTTTTTTATATTATCAAATGTATTAATATTTTAAAAATAAACAACAATAGAAACTCTTTATTGTTTCCACCATAAGATTACAATAGTAAACTTATTATAAATACAAACAATTACAAGAAATAATCTCACAGTGAGAAAACAATGGCGTGAATTTATAGGGTACAGAGGAATAACACCTGAGTCCTCAGGAATGGCAACGCATGGGGGGTATCATGGGCGGAACAGTACACTCTGTTATGTCCATGGTACTGCTTATGTCTATAGGCGACGGTTACCACTTTCCATCAGGTGGGCCGTCAGCTTGTTTGCCATTCCAAGCTGTATAAAAAAAATATACCCGATTTTAAACAAGACCTTAAACGTGAATACTGCATTCAATTTGGCACAGTAATTTTTCCGTGATGCCGAAACAAACAGACAGACGAAATTTCTAAAAAATCATTATATTCGATTATGTTGTTTTTATTTAGACCCCTTATATAAAATTTTATTTAATAAGATTATTTACTTCTATTTTCAAATCAAATTATTTAACTATTTTATTTACGTTTAAATTAGTTTTAACTAATTTATTTTTACTTAAATTTATTTCACTAATTTATTTTCGCTTAAATTTATTGAACTAATTTATTTTCGCTTAAAGTTATTTAATTATTTTTCACTAATATGGCAGACGACTTACGTACAAAGTCTCCCTCTAGTAAACCACTAACTACGTCTAGATTACCATCATGAGAATATTTATTTTTTATTTAACTAACTAATGAATGCGTTACGGCCAACCTTTGCACATTATGAATTCACTGTAAGCTTTATGCCGTCGGCGAGTTCACAGTACACACGCAAATGTGTGGTACAACACTTTGACACTTGCACTTATGCAAATTGTCTATTGTTCCACATTTTGGGGTTTCTAATTGATGACAGTGCTTATGATACTGACTATGTAATTAATAAAATTTGATAATTTATTTATATTTATAATAACAATTAGCCGACATTATATATACATATTTTTTTTAATGGGTGATAATGGTATGGTAACCCCGTCTGTGCTATTGGTATACGCTGGCGGGGCACCAGTGAGGGATGACAGATGAAAATGAAAGTAGGTCAGTTAGCCCCTCCTGATGAATTAAACTAGAATTAGTCACGATGGTTTCCAGGGGGAACCACGTGGAGGTCGACCTGACAGGTGCTATTTGACCCCATTACTAACAATCCCTTTCCCCCCTATATATACATATTCTCGACATAGAATGGGCCACCCCTTCATTTCCTGTGAGTGTCGTAAGAGGCGATTAAGAGAACTTAATAGTCGAGAGATGGACAGCAGCGTCCTTCTTAAAATATCATTAAAGCCTAACTGAGGTTGCCAACCCGCCTGGTACGCGTGACATTTACTGGCAAAAGTACCCTGATGGGGAAACTTATATTTAGCAGTGAACAATTAACGACTGAATGATGATAGTGATGAAATAATGAACATCTAGCTGGGTAACCCAGAATACCCAGACTTAAGATATTATCCAATCCTACGCGGTTTTCACAGTTGTATTCCTAAGGATCTAACATAAATTTGGTGTATGTTTCATCTTGAGACGCCATCTGGAAGTAATTTATTTCAATAGTTTTTTTTTTTTTTTTTTTAATAAAAAGAAAGGGGTGGTTCATTTTATGCCGGATCTACGTGGCTTGTTCGTTGCTTGGTTCCTCATAACACTGCAATGCTACACGGTATTCTAACTTGAGGAGCAGTTGATTAGTGTAATCATATGCTACTTATTATTATTCAAAACTCCATCTCGAGGTAGGTGTATCACCTAGAATAACATGACCTCATACTTCCTTCATTGTCCTGCATCGAACGACCAGACGGGTCGAGAGCCTCCACCCTTATGTCATAGACATACCATTTATATACAGGAGCGCGACTTTCTTCATCGTGCGTACGGTTAAAGAGCAGAACTCTCTCTCTGCTTATGTTTTTCCATTGAAATATAATTTGCACGAATTTACGGCAAATGTGAATAGGCACATCATAGTTTTCTATCAGGTGAGATCGTGATCCATCGCAGGACTTTTAAATAGTAAAAAAAAAAGTAAATGAATCTTGTATTAAACAACAATTTTAATACTAAAACAAAATTATAATATGTAATTATTCAACTAAATATTTTAAAATTTAACGCACAAATATTCTAAAAGTAAAGTTTTGACTTCTATTGCCCTTGCTACAACCCCTCACATCTGGGGGGAAAGGAATTGTTAGTAATAGAGACTGAGAATCCCATTGCTAGCAATATACCCAACCATGGTCGACCTCCTCGCGATTCCCCCTGGAAACTATCATGGTTAATTCCTGATGAATTCATCATGATGGGCTAACTGGCCTGTTTTCATTCTCATCTATCACCCTTCACTGGTGCTCCGCCAGCTTATCACGTTAGCACAGGCTACCATACCATTTTCACCCATCAAAAAAAAAAAAAAACCCCTCACATCTTTTTTTTTAGTTACAATTTTATTGTATTAGTAAGACAGGTAAATGTTTTCTTTGTAGAAATGTTTAGTTTCAGTTTAATAGGACTTCGTATTTGATATTTAGCATAGCTTCTAATACAATGACCTTATTGTAACAATACCGTCAAAGGCGCCTCACATAGACAATGCTGAAAAATATAAAAAAAGTAAAAAAAAAAAACATGGCGTCGCTAACGAGCCGACGGAGCTGTCACTCAGCTTTCCCGCCTAAATAGCTGTCAAATGTCAATCTTGGCGCGAACCGCCATTGTTGTCGACGTCGTGGCACGGTGCTTAATTTGTTTTGATAATTTGTTTATTGAAAGGCAATAGCCATTGTCGGATAGGTGTATCGTTGTGAACAAAAATTAACATGTTTTAATGTCAAATAGGTCTTTGCTGTTGACAAATAATGTTTGTAATTAAATTAAAGTTAATCACTCGTAATGTCTACACAGCGATCGGCCGATAAATTAGCAGTAACTGCGTGAACATTTGACGATCGAGTGTTAATTGTCGAAAATAATAGTGCCTATTACGTAGGATGATTGCTTGCTAATCGCTACATGGGTTAAATGCATATTGGTTTAAAAAAACACCACCTGCGACAAATAGCAATTAGAAGAATTGATACTTAAATGAGCACCTATCAGTGGATGAGTGAGTACGTATTCACAAATGCAGTTATCCCAATGAAAGAAAGATGGAAGAGAACTTTTACAGAGTCAAGTTCACCTGTTGTACATCTTTATTTTATATATATATTAGTTGTTTGTATTTTTTTTTTTTTGTGTACAATAAAGAATAAATAGAAATAGAAAGATTTTTTATTCAAGTAAACTTAAGTACTTTTGAATTATCATATTTTTGTGATTCAGAATGCAACTTTCAAGAAGAACATGCGTGAATTACAGCTGTTGCTTTTTTTTACCTATACTTATAATAAATCTGTAGAGAGGTCAATTCTGTACATGAAATATATTTCCAAAATAACTATCAGGGCGTGATTAGTGATCGACACTGATGCCAAAAATGCAATCGGTAAAATTTTTGCCTGTCTGTCTGTATGTTCGTTATAAAAATAAAAACTACTGGTCGAATTTTAACGAAACTTAGTACAATTATTCTTCATACTCCTGGGCAGGTTATAGTATACTTTTCATCACGTTACGATCAATAGGAGCAGAGCAATGAAGGGAAATGTTGGGAAAACGGGAGAAGTTACTCCATTTTTAAGCTTTCGTCGCGTGTGCAGCCTTAATGGCCACTTTTTAAAATGTATAAATGTCCACCCGTGCGACGCCGGAACGGGCCGCTAGTAGCGAATAAAAATCTACTTTAACTGTGGCGAAATCGGTTATTTTAGTTTAAAAACTAAACTATTGGACCGATTGTGAAAAAAAATTTATGAAACCAATCTGTAAATATGTCTAATGAGATAAAAAAAAAAGAATTTTTCAAATCAATGTAAAAATAAGTTTACAATTGTAATCTTTTGGAGGAAACAATAAAGAGTAACTATCTATCTAACTATAGGATTTATGAGGTAACATAGATAGATAGATAAATAGATACTCTTTATAGTTTCCTCCAAAAGATTACAATAGTAAACTTATTATAAATATAAACAATTACAAGAAATAATCACAATGAGAAAACAATGGGCGACCTTATCGCTGAGAGCGATCTCTTGCAGGCAACCTTTGGATGGAGAGGAGTAATTATAAACAGTTTGATCGGAGGCACGATGAAATTCTATTATTTCTTAATATAGAGATACGATACATGTAATATAATACATGAGATATGTACATAAAATAAATGTAACCGAATTTAGGACTTCCTTCTTATTGAAGTCCGTCGAAAAGTTAAATTATAACAATAAATTTGTGTATAAAAAACTAGCAAGCAGTATCAGATCATAATACTTAGATCTGTATCATAAGTCTTCGTATAAATAAGCGTATCGCTTTTACAACTTGGTATAGCAAAGCAAACTAGCTGACGGCTCACCTGATGGAAAGTGGTAACCGTCGCCTATAGACATGAGCAGTACGGACACCCACGGACATAACAGTGTATACTGTTTCACCGATGATACCTCCCATGCTTTTTTTTTTCTTTAAAACGATTCTGATAAAATTTCAATGTAATAAATGTATAAGTACATACAAGAAAAACTTTCTTATTATTATTATTTTAGCCGTTACCTAACTGTCCACTGCTGAACACAGGCCTCCCTCTTGGGGAGTTTTGCCAGTAGTTGCCGCGCTTGGCAGGGGGATTGGCAATCGCAGTTAGGCTTTGGTGATCTTTTAAAAGGGACGCTGGTGTCCATCCCTCGCCCTCCCTCAGTCGCCTCTTACAACACCCTCGGGAAAGGAAGGGGTGGCCTATTCTATGCCAGGACCACACAGGAATTATTCCGATATAATTTATAATTAATCCTCTCCATCCAAAGGTTGCTTGGAAGAGATCGCTCTTAGCGATAAGGTCGCCCGTTGTTTTCTCAATGTGATTATTTCTTGTAATTGTTTGTATTTATAATAAGTTTACTATTGTAATCTTTTGGAGGGAACAATAAAGAGTATCTATCTATCTATCTATCTACCTATCTATAATCACTTATACATAATGTTTAATACCTACACACTAAAGTCTTTACTGATTTTATAAATGTGAAAGTGAGTTTGTTTGTTTATCACTTTATAGCCCCTTAACGGCTTAACCAATCACTATTAAACTAGCGTGCGTGTGTGTCAAATACATGGTAGTGCGTGTAATGTTTTTTTTTTTTATTGATTTAATGTATTTTTATGCATAATTAAAAAAAAAATATCATTCCGCACTCCTTCTCTATATAAACTATAAGTGTGCCAAATTTCATACTCCTCCGTCCGCGCAATTTTCGTAAAAAGGGGTACAAAGTTTTTGCTTCACGTATTAACGTATAGATTAAGCACAGACAAGTTAGTAGAACCCAACCTGTCACATCATTGTCATGCATGTCGTACCTTTTTTATGGCAGGTTCATGCTAATTCGACACTGATATATCATGAAAATATTATTTACATGACGTATGGTGTCAGAACCCAAATCACTTGACACCATGTTTGGCCTCCGTTGACCTTTATAGTCCACTAGCTTTTACCCGCGACTTCGTCCGCGTGACCAGGATTTTTTTTTGATGGGTAAAAGTGGAATGGTAACCCCGCCTGCGCTAACGGGATACGCTGGCGGAGCACCAGTGAGGGATGATAGATGAGAATGAAGACAGGCCAGTTAGCCCATCATGATGAATTCATCAGGAATTAACCATGATAGTTTCCAGGGGGAACCGCGAGGAGGTCGACCTGGTTGGGTATATTGCTAGCAATAGGACTCTCAGTCTCCATTACTAACAATCCCTTTCCCCCCTGTACCCTGTAATTAACACTGACTAACTAACTAACTATCTATTACTCTGCAACAGTATCGAGATATATTACCTATTTCACTGGCATCTATCATTTTGGTGTTCCGCTCTAATAAAAAGTAAGATCTCGTTCGATTAATAAACTGAACAGAAGGTCACCTTCATAGAAATCTGCCTACATTCATTAATTTATACACAATAAATTTTCTACATTAATACCTGAGGGAGACTTTGTACAAAAGTCGACTGCTTGGGTACCTTTGTCCCATTCGTGTTTCAACCGTGAAGCAGTTGCGTTTGCATGGCTGTGTTTCGGTTTGAAAGGTGAGATATGCCGTGAATTTACTGGGTACAGAGGAATAACATCTGAGTCCTAAGGAATGGCAACGCATGGGGGGTATCATGGGCGAAACAGTATACTCTGTTATGTCCATGGCACTGCTCATGTCTATAGACGACTATTAACACTTTCCATCAGGTGGGCCGTCAGCTTGTTTGCCATTCTAAGTTGTATTAAAAAAAACCTATACAGATAGTCATTTTGGTATTTACAAATAAAATCTATTATGAAAGTATATAATATATCTAATACCTTTGAAGTACCATACCATAGCAGCCGTTAACTGACCACTGCTAAATTTAAACCTACCTCCCCCTATTGGGGTGTTTTGCCAGTAGTTGCCACGCTTGGCAGGCCAATTGACAACCGCAGTGGTTTTGGTGTTGTTTAAGGAGGGACGCTGCTGCCCTTATAATTAAGTTCCCTTAGTCTTATGACTCCCATGGAAAAAGGAAGGGTTGGCTTATTCTATGTCGAGTCCACATAGTGATTTTTTTTTGTACACAAATGAATAAAGATACATCTGTATCTACTAATATAACAAAACGATATACATTTTTATATGTTTATAATGGATAAATTCAAAAACTAAAAAGTTCCATTTTTTTATTATTTCTTACAAACAAATGCGAAAGGCCTCTTAACTGATTTAAAAAAAAAAACTTTCACCCACAAAAATTTTGTAAATAGCAGTATACAGTAATAAAACATATAACGTATTTGTGATATAAAATAATAAGTTTAGTGAAAAAAATACGAGACATGTCTTATAAAAATCTGACAGAGAAAAAACTTAAAAATAATACATTGTTCTAAAAAAAAAACCTCAGTGTCAACAGCCAGTATTAAAACACCAACAAAAAAGCTAGGTACAACATCAGCGATTAACATAGGCTAAATATTGTTTTCAAAAAATTAAAAATTTACAATAATGTGACCTACAGTGTCTAAAATTTATTTTACTATTAAAGCTTATATAAATTTGTATAATATATAATTTTTTTTTAAATTTCATTTTTACTAATTTTCTAATAAATTTACTGCTGTAATTTTCTGAAAAAAAAAACAATAAAGAGTATCATCTAATATATAAAGTTCTCGTGTCGCGGTGTTTGTTACCAAACTCCTCCGAAACGGCTTAACCGATATTTATGAAATTTTGTCTGCATATCGGGTAGGTCTGAGAATCGGCCAACAACTATTTTTCATACCCCTCAGTGACCTACCTCAATTTTTTTTTATTCTTTTGACAATTTTTTGTATATATTTTTTTTATTATGAGTTAGCATTGAAAAATACATACAAATTCTAATTTTCACGCTTTTACGATCGACCCCTTTTTTTTTAATCACGATTTTTATATTCTGCAATAGGGTTGCAAGACGGCAATCCAATATAATAATTGTAGTACGATACATTTTCATGTATAGTTCTCGAAATAATGTACATAGCAAAACAACGTTTGCCGAGACAGCTAGTCTATCTATAAAATACTAATTTGTCTTTCTGTCTTACTCTTATTTGCGAAGCCGGGATGGACCGTCTTAGGTAGTTTATAATGAAGTAACTCTCTGTGTATTGTCTAATCTATGATACCAACACATGTGTAACGGAAGGACTATTTCTGTGTCGACGTGTGTGGCCGCACTATTGTAGGCCACTTTACGAGTGCGCGCGCGCAGTTAAGGTGACCACCGACTACAGATTGTAATTTATTTTTATTTTACTGCAATTCAAAATAAAGAAACGCCTCGGTTTGCAAACGGTTTGTACTTTTGTATGGTAGACGACACCGCCGCTAATTGTGAAACGTTTTTATTAAAAAGCTTAAGAAAAGAATCATTAAAATTGGTTTTGTACGACTTTGAACGTGTACCTGTGTACTGTGTGTGTATATTTCAGTTTGATGGATGAGATTTGGCAGTAAAATTATAGGGAGTGGAAGCATAACACCACAGTCCTCAGGAATGACAACGCTTAAGAGATACCATGGTAGTAACAATGCGTTCTAAAATGTCCATGTTATAGATGTCTCCAGACGACGATAACGGGATGAGAATGAAATATTCAGCGTCATCTTAACCGTTTTTTTTTCGATGGGTGAAAATGGAATAATAATCCCGCCTGCGCTATCGGTATACACCGGCGGGGCACCAGTGAAAGATTATAGGTGAGGATGAAGTGAGTCAGTTAGCTCGTCGTGACGAATTCAACAGGAATTGTTCACGATGATTTCCAGGGGGAACCACGTGGAGCTCGATCTAATAAGGCATATTGCTAGCAATGGGGCTGTCAAATTCCATCGATAACAATCCCTTTCCCCCCTCATATTAACCGTTAACTGAACATTGCTGAATATAGGCCTCTAAGGGGATTTTTGGCACTATTGACGGGTGGATTGACAACCGCAGTTAGGCTTTGATACTGTTTTACGTATTAGAAAGATATTACTGCTTATCCCTAGGCCATTAAGTTCCCTTAGTCGAGTCTTACGACACCCACGGGAAAAGAAAGGGTGGCGCATTCTATGCTGGGACCACAGAAGGAAATGAAATATTATTATATGTATTATTATTCTACGATATATATATTATAACATACGCTAGCGGACCAGTGTCAGATGACAGGTGAGAATTAAGTCAAGTTAGTTGACCCATCGTGATAAACTCACCAGGGACTAATCACGATGGCTTCCAGAGTCACGTAGAGGTCGTCCTGATTTATTGCTACCATTAAGGCCAGGTATTTGCATAGCTGTGTTTCGGTTTGAAGGGTGGGATATGGCGTGAATTTACTGGGTACAGAGGAATAACACCTGAGTCACCTGAGAGTGAGGGTATCATGGGCTAAACAGTATACTCTGTTATGCCCACGGCACTGCTCATATCTATAGGCGACCGTTACCACTTTCCATCAGGTGGGCCGTCAGCTTGCTTGCCATTCTAAGTTATATAAAAAAAAAAACACAATTCAAATTCAATCAACATATTAATTATGTAAATTAGACTTATTGAAATAAGCCTAACTGCAGTTGCCAATTCGCCTGCTAAGCGTGGCAAATACTACCAAAGAGGAGGCCTATGCTCAGCAGTGAACAGTTAAAGGCTGATATGATTGGAAAAGTCTTCCCCCCCCCCCACTCCCTTAATGCCACTTAGGCAACGGTTATAATTTCGTATTCAGTCATCGCCTTAATATTTCAGTGGCGCAGTATTATTCAAACATCAACAGCGGCCAACTTCGGTGATAACAACCTGTTTTTATAGTTCTGCGCAGACTAGGGACAATTGGTCCGCGGACTAAAAGTCCCTTTATGTTTTTTTTTTTAATGGGTGACAATGGTATGGTAACCCCGTCTGCGCTATCGGTATACACTGGCGGGGCACCAGTGATAGATGACTAATGAGGATGAAAGCTCATCCTGACGAATTCAACTAGAAATAGCCACGATGGTTTCCAGGGGGAACCGCGTGGAGGTCGACCTGACTGGTTATATTGCTAGTAATGGAGTATTTGATCCCATTACTAACAATCCCTTTCCCCCCAAGTCCCTGTATGTTTGTATCGTATTCTAAACTTTTAAGTTCAACCAGTGGCATTCTCCGATTTCACCCTTGAAATTGGGAAGACATATTAAAGGGGGGTTTCAAAATGTATCTACTTGGGTACTTCGGCTTTACTCGTGTTTCTGGCTGTTCTTGTATGGCTGTATTTTGATTTGGAGGGTGGGTTATGGCAGTGGAGTTATATGGTATATATCTTAGTCCTCAGAAATAGAAAAATGATACTGTAGGCGTCACAGTATACTCTGTTCATGGTACTGTTCATGTCTATAGACGACGATTATCACGTTTCAATAGAAGAGCCGTCAGTATTTTTTTTAATAGGTGATAATGGAAAGGTAACCCCGCCTGCGCTATCGGTATACACTGGCGGGGCACCAGGAAGGGATGATAGGTGACGATGAAAGCAGCTCAGTTAGCCCATCGTGACGAATTCCACTAGTATTAATCACGATGGTTTCCAGGGGGAACCGCGTGGAGGTCGACCTAATAGAGCATATTGCTAGCAATGGGGCTGTCAAACTCCATTGCTAGCAATCCCTAAATAATGGAGTTATGAGGTAACAAACATAAACGTAAAAAGGACAACTAAATTAAGGACCTCGTCTTTTAAAAGTCGATTAAAAGAGTCATAGATTAAGAATAAAACCTGTCACAGATCAAGGATAAAACGTACGGGACCCAAAGAGCGAACCAGAAGTGTCATTAGTAGCGAAATATTGTGTATGGAATTAAAACAAAATAATAGTCCATTACACGGTAGTATTTTAGTCTTTGGCATTCTAAATAATGAGTAGCGGTGGTAAACGTGTAAGTGGTACTTACACCATGCAATTCTGTCTCTCTGCCACACCCCCGCCGCATAGGATAGCGCGGTGGTCCACTCGTCCGGATACATCTCGTCCGGGAACAAGTAATCACTTGCCCACTTTATTCATAAAAACTAAACCTATTTTAACTTATTATACAGTTTTGCCACTTTTTTCAAATTTGGAATGTAGTCTAAAAGATAGAGACAAAACAGTTCCATAGATAAAATAGGTTTATGAGAGATTTGACAATAGGTTTAAGGATATCATTTTTGTTGTTACAGAAAAAATATAATAGAAATAAAAGTGGCAGGGCTGAAGTAAAGGCAAGAATTGAATTGAAAAAGTCCATTTTTATTGTGCAATTTTTATACAAAGGAAAATTTCAAATCCGTCGAGGCGTTTTCGATTGCTAGGATTTTAATATTGAGTTAGGGGTCAACTCGACTGAGGTAATATCGTCCGTATTTTACGAAAAATCGGACTTTGTCCTTTCCTTTTGCGCTAATTTGTCAATTTGAAAGAAAGTAACATAACACATCAATAGGTAAAATAGGTTTGTACTATATTTTTTTTATAAATAAGGGGGTTAGAAAGAAAGATTTTTTTTTATTCACGTAAACCTTAATTTAAAAGTTTCCTCTAATTCGGCATGCAATTTCACCAATAAAATTGGGCAAGAAACTTAGCTATTTTTTTTTTTATTTAAATAACTTTATTGACCAAAAGAAAATATAGTACGAAAGGCTATATTTTCGTTATTAAGTTACTACTATTTCAGTTCTGTATCAGTCAACCTTTGGGATGAAGAGCGAATCACGAATGCGGTATGTACTTCATTATTAGGGTAAGAAAAAAGCTGTTCTTTTTCAAAAAGTTTAATTATATCATTACTATCCACTGCTGAACATAAGCCTCCCCTTTGGAGGGATTTGCTAGTAGTTGCCACGCTTGGCAGACATATTTAAGGATTAGACTAAGGATGTTTTAAGAGGGACGCTGCTACCCATCCCTCGCCTTCCCTTAGTCGCCTCCTACGACACCCACGGGAAAGGAAGCGGTGGCCTATTCTATATATATATATATATATATACATAAAACTTAATAATTACCTATTTGCTTTTACATAAAAGCAAAATACCGACGAGCCGTCCCCGGCTGAGTCGACCCATAATCCAAGATGGCGATATGGCGTCTCATAAAATAAATCTACCGTAATTTCAAACTGTTTCGCTTCAGATACAAATTGAATATTACTTAAGTATAACGTTAAGTTACAGTTAAGTATTTAAAGATTACTTTGTATTAGATGTATGATTATTATTGTTATCTCTAAACAACTTATTTATTACTAACAATCCGCTCCGAATAGATAGAAAGATAAATTTTTATTTTATATTAGCTTTAATAGATAAATTTTTGATAACTTAAATTTCTCAATGGATGATAATGGAATGGTAACCCCGCCTGTACTATCGGTTTACACTGGCGAGGCACCAGTGAGGGATGATAGGTGAGAATGAATTGCCAGATCTGTTAGCTTATCGTGACGACTTCCACCAGAATTAACCACGATATTTTCCAAAGAGAACCGCGTGGAGGTCCAACTGATAGGGTATATTTCTAGCAATGAGGCTGTTATACTCCATTGACCCCATTGCTAACAATACAATACCTACCTACAATATTTGTACCTTACATTATATAAATAGAGTATCGAGTTTTGAAAACGGATCAACTATTTGTCAGCTAATTGTCAAATTAGCTGACTCATTTCTCAAAAACTACTCAAGGGATTTTAAAAATACTTTCACCTATAGAAATAGCTGCTGGGAGTTGATTCCTAAGAGTGCGTGAAAGAAAGTGCCTTGAAAAACGTACGGTGTAGGACCCAGATGGTTGGAATGTAATTTTAGTTTGTGGCGGGTTGTACGTTGATGAAAATCAGCAGCAGGTATCAATCCGAACAATTGGAAACCGGAACAAAGCAAGCGGACTACTTGGTAGCAAAATTAATAAATGAGCAAAAGAAAAAACAACCATAATCATATGCCATTTAACACAATAAATAAGTGAAACCGCAATTAAAAACTAGTTAAGAATAGGTCATGCATCCGTAAAAGACTGACCTAACAATTAACCCCACCAAACTCATCCAATTTGAATGACAATTAGACAGCTTCGTATTAATTCGTACCGATCTACGCAATGTGCGCTCTCTAAAATTCGAAATTTAATTACCGCCGCGCCTAACCTTTGTTACTGTCAAAGTGACAGCTGTCAGATTTCCCGCGCAACGTCCATTTTCCGTTTTTCGTGCGCCCGCTTTTCAATAAACAAATAAATTAAACGTCGGTTTTCTGATTCCACTATCGAAATGTCCTAACTGTATTAAACGTGATTCTATTATTTGTTTTATTACCTACCGAATATGAACTATATTGCTTTATTCGTTGATGTTAAGTTGTAAATATCCTAACTCTTTATCTGTGTTATTCAAAATTCATAACTATGGGATAAATAATAGAGCTTAATTTGTTTATATCGGTCAATCAAATATGTTATGTAGTACAGAGCAATGACTAGATTATTCACCCACCGATCGGTGTAGATTTACCTCAAAATATATTTGGAAGCTTGTTACGAGTACATGATAGGTACCATCTATATATTTATACGTGAAGCAAAAACTTTGTACCTCTTTTTACGAAAATTGCGCGGACGGAGGAGTATGAAATTTAGCACATAGTTTAGTTTATATAGAGGAGTGCAGAATACTAATATTTTTGTTTTAATTACGCAAAAAATACTTTAAATCAATAACAAACATTACACACACTACCATGTATTTGACACACACATACGCATATATACTCTTTTGTGTATTGTTAAAGTCTGCGGTCGAATTGAGAATAGATTAATATTGTTTGTCTGTTAATATTATTTGTCTTTAGTCTCACTGAATGTCAAACGTGACCATAATAAATACATTTATTACAATAAATGTTATGGTCGAATTTCGGCCACTAGGCGACCACTAGTACAATTAATACTTTATATTGTATTCGAATTTTTTGTGTATAAAATAATTTTTACTGATTTAAATACACATTATTACACACCATCAAAGTCGATTGGGTACCTCTGTCCCATTCGTGTCTCTACCGTGAAGCATTGTGTTTGCATGGCTGTGTTTCGGTTTGAAGGATGGGATATAGCGTGAATTTACAGGGTACAGAGGAATAACACCTGAGTCCTCAAGAATGGCAACGCATGGGGGGTATCATGGGCGAAACAGTATACTCTGTTATGTCCATGGTACTGCTCATATTTATAGGCGACGGCTACCACTACCACCATCAGATGGGCCGTTAGCTTGTTTGCCATTCTAAGTTGTATAAAAAAAAATATTAAGTAGATAGAGAAATTTTGTCTTAGATAGATATATTGTTAATCGTAAGTAAGTGGTTAATCTATGGTATGTATTAAAGGATATTGCATAATGTTTGAAATATTTAGTACACTAATTTACCCCTATGGGCCACATATAAAATGGGGCACACCTTTCTTTCCCATTGGTGTTGTAAAAAGCGATTATGGGAACTTAAAAGTTGGGGGATAAGCAGCAGCGAACCTAACTGCGATTGCCAACTCACATAAAACAAAGTCGCTTCCCGTCTGTCTGTCCCTATGTATACTTATATCTTTAAAACTACGCAACGGATTTTCATGCGGTTTTTTTAATAAATAGAGTGACTCAAGAGGAAGGTTTATATGTATAATACATGCATAATATTGTAGAGAAACACTGATATTTTTATCGTACTTGTAAGTACGTTACGATAAATTAAAAATATATTTTCGAAATTGTGTTCCGTAGTATATTTAGTATCAGCATTGAACCCGTGTGAAGCCGGGGCGGGTCGCTAGTATTATTGGTATAGGAAAAAGCTGTTGACTTTTTCAAAAACTTTAATTATATCACTGTCCACTGCTGAACATAGGCTTCCCTTATAATGGAAGTTTTGCCAGTAGTTGCCACGCTTGGCAGTAGGCTTGGCAACTGCAGTTAGGCTTTTGGTGATTTTCAAGAAAGACTTTTCCTACATCTTGCCTATAAACTGTTAATGACTGTTTTAGTAAAGTTTTTTTTTTCTAATCACCCGATATTGTAGATTTTCTTCTCTTGTTAGTGTGACACTGCCCTTACTCTCCTGTAAGGCTCCCAACGCCCTTTCAAAGCAACATTAGGTGAGTACATAGTACTAAAGTACACACCTACAGAAATAGATTAAGAAAAATGTTCCCCAGATTATAAAATATGATTCCGCCATTTTGGGGTGCGGTGTACAGTGACCACAATGAACTTAGATTATATAAATATTTCAATTTTTTTTTTGATGGGTGAAAATGGTACGGTAACCCCGCCTGCGCTAACGGGATACGCTGGCGGAGCACCAGTGAAGGGTGATAGATGAGAATGAAAACAGGCCAGTTAGCCCATCATGATGAATTCATCAGGAATTAACCATGATAGTTTCCAGGGGGAACCGCGAGGAGGTCGACCTGGTTGAGTATATTGCTAGCAATGGGATTCTCAGTCTCCATTACTAACAATCCCTTTCCCCCATTTATTTCTATTTATTCTTTTATTGTACACAATAATTACAAACATATTAAATAAAGATGTACAACAGGCAAGCTTAACTTTGTATGAGTTCTCTTGCAGCAAAACCCTGTTTGTTTATTATTATATATATATAAAATATTCATGTAATTACTTACGATTGAGAGGGAAAGGGATTATTAGTAATAAGGATCTAAATGAGGATCGCTTGCAATATACATCAGTTCGACCTCCACGCGGTTCCCTCTGAAAATTATCTTTTGGTAAATTGTTTATGAATTCATCACAATGGACAAACTGACTCGCTTTCATCATCACCTAGCCTCCGTCATGCTTCGCCAGTGTATGCCGATAGCGTACACGGAGTTATCATTCCATTATCACATATTAAATACACAAAAAAGCGACTTCAGTTGTAGCAAAATCAGTTACTTTGATATTTTTTTTTAATGTTTGTTAGCTCAGAACTCTCTCACTAAAAAATCGATTTGAAAAATTCCTTTTTTGCCTGAAACGATGTACTTAAAAAATTGGCCCTATAAAATATTTATCAAGATTGGTCTAGTGGTTTAGTTTTTAAATCAAAATGATTTGTTTCTTGACTGCGATTGGAGTTGGTGTTTTATACCGACTTCAATAAAAAGGAGACTTTCAATTCGGTTGTATTTTTTTTATACGAGTATTTGTTACTGACATAGCTCTGTCTATTGTAAATCGATTTAAGAAATTATTTTTCTACCTGAAAGGATATATTTTCAGTTCATTACACCCATAGACATTTCATCAAAATCGGCTCAGCATTTTTAAATCAAAATAACTGTTTTGACCGGGTGGAAAAGATTGTTAGTAATGGGGAGTTTAATCCCCATTTATATCAATATACCCTATCAGATCGACCTCCACGCGGGTCCCCCTGGAAACTATCGTGACAAATGTATCATTGAATTCGTCACAATAGGCTAACTGACCTGCCTTTTCATCCTTACCTATCACCTCTCACTGGTACCCCGCTAGTGTACACCGATAGCGCAGGCGGGGTAACCATGCCATTTTCACGCATAAAAAACTGATGTGACCACGATCGGAGTTAATGCTCTTTATAAAAATAAAGCAAAATCTACATGCATATTATTATCAATGCACTGTTGCATCTCACGTGAAATATCCGTAAAGTAATAAAGAAAGTCCGAACTCTCGCCCGACCGATGGTCACAGTACAGCGCTGGGAGAGGCCAGGTGCACACACAATGGTAACGTAATGCGGCGCGCCCCTTGTGCCCGCGGCTTTACATTCACTCGCTTGTGTCTACACCCTATGTTGGGACATGGTCGCTGAAAGGTGAGTATTTATTACATAAATATATACAAACATTGCGTTTTATGTACTTAGTAGGGTAGTCTCTCTTTTCATTTAAGAGTCTCCTCTTGTCGGTGCAACTAATTCATGCATCTTCTTCCAGCCAGCTCTGTCCCAGGCCATATCCTTGACCTCCCTATACGACATGACGCCTAGTGTTTCCTTTATCTGTCCCATGTAGTTATTCCTCGGTCTTCCTCTTCCTATTTTGCCCTCTATTTTCCCTTCTACTATGCTCTTAAAAAATCGTCATGTCGTATAAGGTGGCCCAGCATTTTGTCTCTTCTATTCTCTATTATTTTAATTAATGTTCTTTTCTCGTTCATTCTTTTCAGGACTTCTTCATTCGTTAGTTTTTCTGTACAGTTTATCCTTAGTAGGGTAGTACAGTAGGTAATATAGCGGTATTGACCTTCAACTTGGTTGCAGATTCGATTCCTGGGCAATATAAATATTTTACAAACATATCTAAACAAAAATTTGGATTAGTCGCCTGGTAGCGACTGCTTTTAACATAATTACTGTGGTGAATTATTATTTGTATATGTTAAATATTATGTTTAATTAATTAATGAAATATATTATTTATGCATCATCTATATAAGTATGTATCTATATAATATAATTTTACCTTTTGCTGTTAAATTGGTTACACAGGTTACACTCTGGGTTTGTTGCACGCGTCCGTGTAGCCTTACTTCAGGTTGCAGCTGAAAATCAGTGCTTTGCTTTTAAGCAAAACTATCACTGAGCTGTAGCCTTTTTGGGTCACTGCGACACACTTGGTGAAAACATATCTCTAATATTCATCTTTTGTTTTATATTTGAAAAAATGTAAATAATCAGATTGTTTAAATTTATTTATTAATTTATGTGTGTCATAAATGGTTCAAATAAAGTGTTTATCTATCTATCTATCTATCTATCATGTCTCCCGTTAGAGTAGACAGGAACAATGTAACGCCAAATTCTTCGATTCAAACAAGCCTCTCTCGCTTCCTCCACATTCATCAATCTTTTCATACACGCTCGCCGGTTGCAGGTACTTTTAATTTGGCCCTTCTTCAGCACGTCGCCTATTTGATCCGACTTATGTCCGTCTAAGGCGGCCTCTACCGACATCTCTATTCATACTTGCTCGATAACCCTTTTTCGTAGTTATTCTGTTATCCATCCTCTCCAAATGACCAAAACAACGTAACGTTCCCTCTTCGATTTTTGTCACTACCTCGTCTTTCAGGCTACACTTAAACATTTTCCATTTTTCAGTATAACTGTTTGTATCAATCAGTTTTCATATCAGCCGTTATCTGTCCACTGCTGAACTGAATAAGGGAAGTTTTTCCAGTAATGATCGTGGCTTGGCAGACGGGTTGGCAACCGCAGTTTGGCTTTTAAAGACGTTTTAAGAGAGATGCGCTACCCATCCCCCTACCATTAAGCTCTTTGAGTATTCTCTTACCAGACGGAGACTTTGTACAAAAGTCGATTGCTTGGCTATCTCTGTCCCATTCGTGTTTCTACCGTGAAGCAGTTGTGTTTGCATGGCTGTGTTTCGGTTGAAGGGTGGGATATGGCAGTGAATTTACAGGGTACAGAGAAATAACATCTGAGTTCTCGGGAATGGCAACGCATTGGGGATATAATGGGTGAAACAGTATACTCTGTTATGTCCATGGTACTGCTCATGTCTATAGGCGACGGTTAGTTTTTCATCAGGTGGGCCGTCAGCTTGTTTTCCATTCTAAGTTGTATAAAAAAATACCCATAGAAAAAGAAGGGATGGGCCTCTACGATTCTACATTGAGACCACACGGACAATTTAGGCTTTAATATACTACTTTTACCCGCGACACTGTCCGCGTGATCAAGCAAAAAGTCCTAAAGTCTATTCGTATATACGATTAGGACGACCGTCCGCCATTAATCACCGAATGCAAACATCAAAGAACCATAAATGAGGCAATCTGAAACACAAAACGTTCCCAAAAGCCCCGGAATAATATCCTGGGCAATTAATATTTTTATCTACGGCCCATCTCCGTATTTCACGGGATGGATGATAAAAAACCAACTCCATCTGCTGTCGGCAACGTAAAAACTCAATAATCACCGAATTCAGGGATATTTGTCGGTGTATACAGGGTGTAGAGGAGTTTAGTGGTCCTAGAACTGGCGTCGATGCGTAGGATATGTTATGAAAGGGGATGAATCAAGAAATAAAGGCCTTTTACGCCTATTTCTCGACCACGTGAGAATTTTGGTGTAAAGATGTCCTATTAATATCTATTATAAATGCGAAAATTTGAAAAGACAAATGGGTGCTTGTTTGTTACTCTTTCATGCAAAAACTATTGAACGGATTTCAATGAAATTTGTTGTATGGTATGGTAGGTTATTTCATTAGATTATATAGATAGAGTGTCCCCATACAAATGCTTCGAGAAAAACGGATCAAGTTTTTCATGCAATTTTGCTTGATAAATAGTTACGAGTGATTCCTTTACAACTTCTATATTTATTTTGTCTTATAATTTTTGCATCTTTTTAATGCGTAAACACTAATTTTATTTATTATACAATTAAATATAGATACGTCAAGATACATTGTGTGCGTAAGTATATAGAACACTGATAAAACAAACGAGTCAGCTAATTTGACAATTAGCTGACAAACAGTTGACACGTTTTTGAACTTTGATGCTCTATCTATATAATGTAAGTTAAATTTTTTATTAGCGCCAATTGCTACCGCCTCTTTCTTTTTTCTTCTACCCAAAAAGGTTGTCAGGAAGAGATTGCTTTGTTTTGTTCTATGCACCTTATAATGGCAAACGAGCTGACGGCCCACCTAATGGAAAGTGGTAACCGTCGCCTATAGACATGAGCAGTACCATGGACATAACAGAGTATACTGTTTCGCCCATGATGCTTTAACGACAAGACCGCCTTTTGTACTTCATAAATGATATATGTATATATATCTTTGTATTATTCCTTAAATGGTAATACCATGGATGATGTGCATCATATTCTATTAGAGTGTCGTATTAACACGAAGGAAAGAGAAGAACTCATGAGCCACTTTAACTTGAATAAATTTAACGTTAGTCTCATTCAATCTATGTTAGCTGAGCTTAAACCAGACATTTTTGAACATCTCTGTAAATTATTGATGCCCATTAATTCTTCTCTTTCCGCGTCTAGGGAAAGTAGATAAAGTTTTGTTTGAGAAATCAGTTCAGGGTACGATAGGACCGATGTACCTGAAGAAGGTAAAAGCCCCTAAAATAATTAAAAAAAAAAAAGAGTAAATAAATAAATAATTTTACATTTGCATGTGTAGTGCGTTGTGTACCTACTGATTTTTTTTTTAAATGGATGATAATTGAATGGTAACCCCAGCCGCGCTATCGATATACACCGGCGGGGCACCAGTGAAGGATGATAGGTGAGGATGAAGCAGGTCAGTTAGCCCATCGTGACGAATTCAACGAGAATTGTTCACGATGGTTTCCAGGGGGGACTACGTGGTGGTCGACCTAATAGGGCATATTGCTAGCAATGGGGCAGTCAAACTCTATTGCTAACAATCCTTTTCCTCCTTGTACCTACTGATTGTCACAGGCGAAGCTGCGAGATACATTGTCGAAGCATATAAACAAGTTAACAAGTGATACATAATACCTAACACTGGGGGGAAAGGGATTGTTAGTAATAGAGACTGAGAAACCCATTGCTAGCAATATACCCAACCAGGTCGACCTCCTCGCGGTTCCCCCTGGATACTATCATGGTTAATTCCTGATGAATTCATCATGAGGGGCTAACTGACCTGTTTTCATTCTCATCTATCACCCTTCACTGGTGCTCCGCCAGCGTATCCCGTTAGCGCAGGCGGGGTTACCATACCATTTACACCAATTGAAAAAAAAAATACCTAACACTAAACAGGAATTGAACAAATATATAAATCGATACAAACACTCTCATAAAAAATAATTATAAATGATAAATAAATAAAGTTAATTATGTTGCAGCTTTTATAATTAAATGTATATATTTTTTATTAAAATTATATTGTTAATGAATTGAAATGAACTAGATACCAGAGGGAGACTTTGTACAAAAGTCGATTGCTTGGATACCTCTGTCCCATTCGTGTTTCAACCGTGAAGCAGTTGTGTTTGCATGGCTGTGTTTCGGTTTGAAGGGTGGGATATGGCGTGAATTTACTGGGTACAGAGGAATAACACCTGAGTCCTCAGGAATGGCAACGCATGGGGGTATCATGGGCGAAACAGTACACTCTGTTATGTCCACGGTACTGCTCATGTCTATAGGCGACGGTTACCACTTTCCATCAGGTGGGCCGTCAGCTTGTTTGCCATTCTAAGTTGTATAAAAAAAGGATGAGTAATAAGTATACAAAAAGTGTGGCTCCAGTACCGTTGGCTGTTTGGTCCCGGTATAGAATAGGCCACCCCTTCCTTTCCTGTGGATGTCGTAAGAGGCGACTAAGGGAGGGCAAGGGATAGACAGCAGCGTCCCTCTTAAAACATCTCAATAACCTAACTGTGGTTGCCAATCCGCCTGCCGATCGGGGCAACTATTATACTAAACTCTCCAAGGGGGAGGCTTATGTCCAGCAGTGGACAGTTAAAGGTTGATATGATGATAATGGTTACATTGATGGTTATGAAATACCATGACGTATATCTGATTATTTAGTCAAAATTAAAAACTATTATTTGTGAAGTAAAATGCACTTACTTCTATGTTTTTTTTTTTATGCGACTTAGAATGGCAAACAAGCTGACGGTCCACCTGATGGAAAGTGGTAACGGTCGCCTATAGACATGAGCAGTACCGTGGACATAACAGAGTATACTGTTTCGCCCATGATACCCCCCATGAGTTGCCATTCCTGAGGACTCAGATGTTATTCCTCTGTACCCAGTAAATTCACTGCCATATCCCACCCTTCAAATTGAAACACAGCCATGCAAACACAACTGCTTCACGTTGAAACTCGAATCGGACAGAGGTACCCAAGCAAACGTCTTTTGTACAAAGTCTCCCTCTGGTATATATTGCAACGGCTATGTTAAACTTTAAGTCAAAATACCACATGATTTATATATTTATATAATTAACACTGTGATATTATTAAACAATTTTAAACCAACCTATATATAGCTTAATCGACGACAGACCAACAAAGTCGCTATTTACCCAAATGACATTCTACCGAAAAATATAAAATTGTGACCGAAAAAAATATATCGTCTTTAGTCCGCCGATGATAATTAAAAAAAAAAAAAGCTCAACATGGCCGCCGCTTTCGACGTCCTTTATAAAAAACCTTCCAAATTCAAATGGGGCGCGGTGGGAGATGAAAAAGCGGGACTAATTTCATGCGCTCACGCAGTGGTTCCATTTTCAAAATGATCGTTAGAGAGCGACACGTGTATATGTTGAAGAGAGACGGGCACGTTACAAATGTTTTAATCGGATCGTAATTTTGGGGTACGCTGTTTTGATATGTATTTCTTTCTTTTTTTTTTTTATTCAGCTTCTCTACGTATAGTTAAATTATTATTTTCCTGTCTCTGGGTTCACGTGATTTTATACTATTAAGGCGAGCTCGAAAATTGGATATGCCTGACATTTGTTAGAATATGTTGTACGTAGTTTCACTTGTATGTATGCTTATTGTATTATTATATAACTACGTGATTATGAATATAGATTAAGTATAATATCTCACGTACTGACAGAATGGTAATGGGAACGTAGAGGCGAGACCAAAATCAATTATTTACACAAGTTATCGCCCAGTGGGCGAAATTCGACTATAATATAAGAGCATAGTAGAAGGAAAAATAGAGGGCTAAAGAGAAAGGGGAAGACCGAGCAATAACTACATGGGATAGTTAAAGGAAACACAAGTTGTCATGTCGTATAGGGAGGTCAAGGATATGGCCTGGGATAGAGCTGGCTGGAAGAGAATGCATGAATTAGTTGCACCGACAAGAGGAAACTGTTATATGAAACATGAATAATTTAATAGTTTAATTTGTAATCCTTACTAATATAACAAATATAAAAGTGGGTTTGTTATCTTCAGGAATTATCTGTTTGATTTTTTTTTTTTTATTGAGTTAAATTATACCAAAATGTTTCTAGATATTTAGTAACATTTTCAAATATAAAAACCTTTGGACGTTTGGATGTTTGTTACATAATCACGCTTATACAATTAAACAAATTGGATATTTTTTTACATTTTAGATTTTTATATATATTTTTTTTACTGGTTGAAAATGGTATGGTAACCCCGCCTGCGCTAACGGGATACGCTGGCGGAGTACCAGTGAAGGGTGATAGATGAGAATGAAAACAGGCCAGTTAGCCCATCATGATGAATTCAACAGGAATTAACCATGATAGTTTCCAGGGGGAACCGCGAGGAGGTCGACCTAGTTGGGTATATTGCTAGCAATGGGATTCTCAGTCTCCATTACTAACAATCCCTTTCCCCCCGATTTTTATATTACGAACAGAGTTAGATAGAGTGTTGGGAGGAATATTAGGTGTCTGAGTATCAGACCAGCTCCCCGATACACGGACTTATTGTGTAGAAATTGATCACCCAAGGTAATCGAATTTTCTACATCAGTGGTGATGAGAATGTCTCTAAATGGTCAAGAGCCAGATTGTTATCCAGATAGACCATATCCTAGATTTTTTATACAACTAACTTAGAATGGCAAACAAGCTGACGGCCCACCTGATGGAAAGTGGTGGCCGTCGCCTACAGACATGACCAGTACCATGGACATAACAGAGTATACTGTTTCCCCCATGATACCCCCCATGCGTTGCCATTCCTGAGGACTCAAGTGTTATTCCTCTGTACCCTGTAAATTCACGCCATATAGCCCACCATTCAAACCGAATTATTTGTTTGTATATTTCAAATCAATTGTGTATATTTCAAACAGATTAATATAACGAGTACTTATATAAAGTATATATTTTCACATGTGCAAAACCGTGGGATACAGCTAGTTTATAATATTCGTAGAATTCTAAATTAAGTAGACAAAAACAACTATAAAGATGTGCAGCATTGCACAATAGTAGATAATGTAACTAAAGCGCACGAAGTTAAAGCATTTAATAAGGTAGATATTTCATCGCTTTATCTGTAAAGCCGGTGCCCGCTTCGTTCGAAGCCTTAATCGGTACCTGGATTTAAAAAAAAAAAGTAGAAAAAATTATCGGCCGCAAGCGAGCGCCGACGTGTGTGTAATCACGGCCTTATGATAAAAATAAAACGCGGCTTGGAATAAATTAATAATGTCATCCGTGACTAGTCATTAAAAAAATAAAAATTAAATTTAAAACCGGCAAACATTGACCTTCCCTCTCCTTTAATTACGAACACAAAAGGTCATCGGGGGAAAGTTCTGGACAACGCTACTTTCATCTCTGTAATACGCTATGTGTAAGAATGGGACGGCTATATTTTCCATTTGCCGCAAAATTAGAACAGCGCTCTCCTGATTGGCCGTCCGGAGCAGCGTAGAGGGCGTCACCGTCGGGTTCCCGCCATAAATTGAGTTGTTGACACATTAATAAGGTAAGGTTATGTTTTAATATCGTTTTTTTTTTCACTCAACTCGCAAGCGCGCGAAATTATAAGCCCTGAATATAATTATTGTTGTTATGATTCTCGTTTTAATGAGCTGCGTGTGTGGTCTCTCGAGTTGCTTGTATAATTAAACTGTTTTGGTTTGCCCGCCATTTTCCGCGGTCGCCATATTTTAATCCGTTTTACAACTGAGGCTCGGGTAACTAGCCGATACAGCCACCGTAATGCTTTTAATGTTTTCTTTTTTATTACTTTTTCTTTTAGTGTAAGTATAAATTTTATTGCGCGTTCGATTAATTTTATCGGTTGTTGCTGAGTGTGGCTGTTGATTGGGTAAGAGAATAACTTCAGCTTAGTACTTGTATAGGTACAATATTTAAATGAAATTTAAATATATTACCTATACAATCGACTTTGTACAAAAGTCGATTGCTTAGGTACCTCTGTCCCATTCGTGTTTCTACAGTGAAGCAGTTGTTTGCATGGCAGTGTTTCGGTTTGAAGAGTGGGATATGGCGTGAATTTACTGGGTACAGAGGAATAACATCCGAGTCCTCAGGAATGGCAACGCATGGGGGATATCATGGGCGTAACAGTATACTCTATTATGTCCATGGTACTGCTCATGTCTATAGGCGACAGTTACCACTTTCCATCAGGTGGGTCGTCAGCTTGTTTGCCATTCTAAGTTGTATAATAAAAAAGATCTAGTACCTAATATATAAAAATCCTATGTCACGATGTTCATTTACTCTAATCTCCGAAGCAGCTCATCTAATTCTTATATTCATCCTCCCACTGCTTGCAAATGCTTTATCAGGTCGACCTGCACACGGTTTCCCCTGGAAACTATCATGGCTGAATTATCGCTGAATTCGTGTCAATAGGCTAACTGATCTGCTTCATCCTCACCTATCCTTCCTCACTGGTGCCCCACCAACGTATACTGTTAACGTAGACGGGCATACCATTCCATTATCATCCATTAAAAAAAAATGGTCACCAACAGTACGATTTCAAAGGATTGTTCTACCACGAACGCTCAGGCTGCTACAGGAGCTCGCTGCCGAGAATTTTCCTAGAGTCCTTTAGTAAGGGGTTTTTCAAAAAGGATGTATTAAGGTTTCTTTAGGGTCAGCAACTCGCACGTAACACCCCAGTGTTGCAGGCGTCCATAGGCTACAGTGACCGTTTACCATGAGACGAGCTGTACACTTTTTTGCTACCTTCGTGCTATAAAAAAACGGATTTAAATAGTTATAAATATGTATTGTCATGATAATAGAATGGTAACCCCGTCTGCGCTATCGGTATACGCTGGCGGTGTAGCTACCAGTCAGTGATGACAGATGAGGCCCGTCGTGAATAGTCACGATGTCTCCAGGAAGAACCTCGTAACGGTCGACCTGACAAGGTACATGTTTATTATATTCAGATTAACTTAACCTAATAATACTGCTATTCTAATAATTGCTTCTTGTTTATTTTCTGTAGAACTGTTTGCCAATCAGCAATGGCCTCCTCCAACCGTTTCCACTTTTTTTTTACAACACAGGGGGCAAACGAGCATGCGGTTCACCTAATGGTCATTGACTACCGCCGCCCATGATCACCCACAACACCAACGGCATTGCAGGTGTGCTGCCGGCCTTTTAAAAAGGAATATGCTCTTTTCTTGAAGGTTTTAGGTCCACTCTTATCTTTCTTGAGCCATTCTGTCCCATGTTACTCCAGACGCTTCCCTGATGTCATGATCCCATCTTGTGTGGCGTCCGCCTCTTTTTCTTTTACCTTCTCTGGTATACCATCTTGTCACTTTTTTACTTAATTTGTCATATCTTTAAAGTAAGTATATTTACTAACAAATTAATATATTAGATAAATTAATGTATTACATCTCCCATATCTAGAACTAACAAAATTTCTCATCGTGCCTCCCACCAAATTGTTTATAATTACTCCTCTCCATCCAAAGGTTGCCTGCAAGAGATCGCTCTTAGCGATAAGGTCGCCCATTGTTTTCTCATTGTGATTATTTCTTGTAATTATTTATATTCATTATAAGTTTACTATTGTAATCATTTGGAGGAAACAATAAAGAGTATCTATCTATCTATCTAGATACTAACAATCCCTCCCCCTAGTTTGCCCCGTCTTGGAAGATAAATAGTTTTAGACACAACAAGTTTTTTAATGGATGATAATGGAATGGTAACCCCGCCTGCGTTAAAGGTATACACTGGCGGGGCACCAGTGAAGGATGATACGTGAGAATGAAAAGGCAGGTCAGTTAGCTCATCGTGATGATTAAGTACACTTAGAGTTCAGCACGATGGTTTCCAAGGGGGGCCACGGGGAGGTCGATCTGTTAAGATATATTGTTAACAAAGGGAGTGGTAATCCGCATTACTAACAATCCCTTCCCGCCCAGGCAGAACAAGTGGACCCGGTAGGTGGCGATAGAGAGCTAAACATTTGCTGCCGAGTCAACGACATTTATTATACCTAATTTGTTTGTAACGGGAGCAGCCCCATTGCTAGTAATATACCCAATCAGGTCGGCCTCCACACGGTTCCTCCTGGAAACTATCATCGTTAGTTTTTATTGATTTCGTCACTATAGGACAATTGACCAGCTTTCATCCTCATCTATCATCCCTCAATGGTGCCCCGCCAGCGTACACCAATAGCGCGGACGTGGTTTTTTTATGGCAAACAATCTGACGCCCACCTGATGGCGAGTGATAACCGTCGCCTATAGACATGAACAGCACCATGGACATAACAGATTATATTATGACGCCCATGATACCCATCATGAGCTACCATTCCATTATCATACATTTAAGAAAAAATGCCTATACCTCGCAGGTATCATTTAAAATGTACAGTTAAAAAAACATTAGTTGTCATGTACAAGTAAATACATAAATAATAATGATTATCAGTATCGCATATTTTATTATTAACTTTAATTATAATAGAAAAGAGCGCCATAGAAAAAAAAAACAAATTAAACCGTCTCTTTGAAACATTTCTGGGGAGACGCTCTATCTAAAATATGATCTAACGAAGCATGTCATCAGTTTTCCTTGGCTAATTAATTTATCTATTACAATTAAAAAAAAAATCACCCAACCTTTTTGAATTTCGAACACAATATCCATGTTGGTACATACCAATTTCTGATTACCAACGGAGCGTGAACTAAAAATGAACAATAACACTACAATCGTAAATATCTAACAACAGAAACTTCCAGACAACACCTGATAATCAATTTCCCGCAGACTAAACGACAAAATAATGTAACAATTGAAACGTAGTATTTTAAACCTTAAAAATAACGCAATAAAACTTATTAAAGTGCATTCAACATTGTCACGTATGAATACAGATTTCTAAGAAACCTCCAACAAAGTAAATCCGATTCGTTACTTACAAGCGTAATATATTGAGAAACCAAAACACTAACAAACATAAAAATCCTTACGGACATCTCAAAAAAATACTTTAAACACAATACCGTAGAACGTATTTTCGAAAATGAGGAAACGCAAAAATTACTTACACTTTGCACTCCCACAGCGTCACTAATCGCGCCAAAATATTGACGTTAAGTTTGACAGGTCGTAGAGAAAAAAAAGTGTCTGTCACCTGCCCATAGACAAAGATTGTTTATACCGTTGCAAATTTGCTTATTGACGTGTTCGTGCCTTTTTATTGAGGTGGTCCGCCGTGGTCTTTTGTTCTCATTGTTGTGTCCACGTATTTGATATAAACAGTTTAATTTTTACTATTACCGGTGTTACACCTCGTGCATGTTTTTTTTTTAATGAGTGAAAATGGAATCTTAACCCCGCTTGCGCTATCGGTATACGCTGGCGGGACACCAGTGAGAGACGACAGGTGAGGATGAAAAGACAGATCAGTTAACTCATTGTGATGAGTATATCTAGATTTCAGCACGATGGTTTCAGGGGGTGGGGGACCGCGTGGAGGTCGATCCTCCTTTTTTTTATACAACTTAGAATGGCAAACAAGCTGACGGTCCACCTGATGGAAAGAGGTGGTAACCGTCGCCTATAGACATGAGCAGTACCATGGATATAACAGAGTATACTGTTTCGCCCATGATACCCCCCATGCGTTGCCATTCCTGAGGACTCAGGTGTTATTCCTCTGTACCCAGTAAGTTCACACCATATCCCATCCTTTAAACCGAAACACAGCCATGCAAACACAACTGCTTCACGGTTGAAACACGAATGGGATAGAGATGGCCAAACAATCGACTTTTGTACAAAGTCTCCCTCTGGTAGACGCGTGGATTTCAAAACTAGGAAGACTAATGCTATTGATCACTTCTAGATGGCGTATCGAGGTAAAACATACACCAGATTTTAAAATAGACATAGGTACAGGAATAGAACTACGAAAACCACAATCAATTTAGCGCAATAGCTTTTGCGTAATGCCAGTTCTAAAAATTTTGGCATCTATTGGTAACATTATCAAACTGTTTATAATTACTCCTCTCCGTCCAAAGGTTGCCTGCAAGAGATCGCTCTTAGCGATAAGGTCGCCCACTATTTTCTCATTGTGATTATTTCTTGTAATTGTTTATATTTATAATAAGTTTACTGTTGTAATCTTTTGGAGGAAACAATAAAGAGTATCTATCTATCCACATATCTGTCATTAAAAAGGCTATATTATGGTTACTTCAGGGTCAAAGGGCGAGCACAAAGGATCATGGAGTGGTCGCAGTGTTAAAGGGTTTTGCTGCCTGAAAAACCCTGTCTTTTAATAATAATAATAATACTTCAGGATCAGCAACGTGCACGTGACACCCCTAGCATTGCAAGCGTCCACAGACTACAGTAACCGTTTACCATCAAACGGGTTGTATGCTCGATTACCACCTTTGTGGTATAAAAAAAATTAAGTCCTCTTATAATTTTTTTTTTTTTATATATTTCCCATAATAAATACAGGCCGGGTTTTGTGACAATTTTATTATCGTATTAATGTTAGTAAGATTATAGTATGGAAGTAAGGATTAGCAAGAATGTAACGTATCTGGGTAATTCTCATGAAATCCCGAAATTACCTATTAATAAATTAATGAAAATTGTTTGAATTAATTGATCTTCATTTTCTCTTAAATTTATATTATTCATGTAATTAGGAGTGAAAAATATCGTGGTCCCCAGAATAAATGAGTTTTGAACGAATTTATGAACCCTTAAAATATTTAAATGTGAGGGAATGATGACTGAGGTGAGGAAATGATGTTTATATTCATTGCTCATATGAAATCGTATCATTTATTTTTTAAATACATTTAGAATTCTACTAGGTTATATTAACTTAAAAATTCGGAAGTAACATGTACGAAAATCGAGTTGATCCAGTCTGAAAGTAATTACCTCATAAATCATCATTCCCTCACTTTTATTCAAAATGAGGGAATGATGATGAGGGAATGACAAAATAAACCATAACCTAAAAAATCTCGCAACATAACCTCTTGTTACCATCTAACTGTTTTCTCTACACTTTCTACCCCCAAAAACATACTTTACTACTTCATCAAAATTCAAATATTTTAATTACCTTGTTTATTCTACACTGTGATGGAATGATTGTTTAAAAGATAATCTTTACAAAATTTCATGGATATTTATTTCCAACAAGTACTCTAGCAAGCGTGAGGTCAATTCACCATTCCGAACAAGTGACCGTACTACCAACTATCAAAAACTAATGATAATGTTATTGAAGTCATCATAAATATACCTACTTATCGACTGTTGATAATGATATGAGGGAATGATTATTTTTCATGGGACACATGTTGAGTCAACATTAGAGAACTTGTTGATGATTTATGATCTTAAATTCAGAGAAATTTTAAAAAGTTGTTGTATTTACAAGAGACTAGCCATAATTACAAACAGATTTTTTGAGAAATTTTCTATAATAACTTCATACAATGTTTTAATCTGTAGTTTGGGACATAGTGAGGGAATGATTTTCAATGTACTATATATTTTTTATTCCTCATAAATGCCCGTACGATTCCAAAGTTATTACCAAAATTTTTAGCCTTCATCATGTTCTTTCTGAAAAAATAAAATACCATCCTAAGTCTGTTAAGTTTATTGTAAAAACTACTAGGACTGGAATTTCGAGATTTCATGAGAATTACCCATCTAGGAAAAATCTCATTATTTTTAGTACGTTTTGTTTGTCACTGTTTGCTAAATAAAGTTCATTTGTTATTAACAAAATAATTCCCAAAATTCCGTGAGTAAACTATTGCATTGTTACGGAAAAAAGTAAATTCAAATTTCGAATAACCTTGCGGTATTCCATTTACGAATCGATTTGGCGCGCAGTGACACACTCGAGCTGGAATGCGTTTGTTCTCAACTGTCAATCGTCTCGAGTGCTTGTTCATGGTCTTGTTCTCGATTATATGCTTGCCGAATTTCTGTTTATTGACTTTCCATTCTTCACTTTTTCTTCGCATTGCGGAAAAAAGTCATTTATGAATTTGAATTATATGGTGTTAGAGATTAGGTGTAGATTGTTTATAAAAATGAATTTTCCAAATCGATTCACAACTGACAGAGTTATGAGGTGATAAACATAAAAAAATATACAACCAATAATAAAAAAGTAAGTTACTAATATAAAAAAAATAACTACGATAATTGTTTATGGCATATGAGATATTTAAGAAAAAAAATAAATTTTATAGATAGAGTGCCCCATACAAATGATTTGAGAAAAACGACTCAACTTTTTCTTACAATTTTGCGTAATAAATAGTTATGAGTGATTCCTTTATAACTTCTATATTTATTTTGTCTCATAATTTTTGCATCTTTTTAATGCGTAAACACTCATTTTATTTACTAAACAATTAAATATAGTTACGTCAAGATACATTGTGTGCGTAAGTATATAGAGCACTGATAAAACAAACGTGTCAGCTAATTTGACAATTTGACAATTACTGTATACAGTAACCTTTTCAATTTTACCAGAGGGAGACTTTGTACAAAAGTCGATTGCTTGGTCACCTCTGTCCCATTCGTGTTTCTACCGTGAAGCAGTTGTGTTTGCATGGCTGTTTCGGTTTGAAGGGTGGGATATGGCAGTGAATTTACAGGGTACAGAGGAATAACACCCGAGTCCTCAATGGCAACGCATTGGGAGTATCATGGGCGATCCTTAGTTATATCCATGGTCTATAAGTAACGATTACCACTTTCCATCAGGTGGGCCGTCAGCTTGTTTGCCATTCTAAGTTGTAAGAAAATGAAACCTTTTTTTAAAGGGTGATAATGGAATAGTAACCCCGCCTGCGCTATCGGTATACGCTGGCGGGACACCAGTGAGGGATGATAGGTTAAAATGAAAAGGCAGGTCAGTCAGCCCATCGTGAGGAATTCCACTAGAATTGACCATGACGGTTTCCAGGGGGAACTGACCTGATAGGGTGTATTGCTAGCAATGGGTCAATTAGACTCCATTACTAACAATCCCTCTCCCCCCCCCCCGTACAGTAACCGTTTACCATCAGGTGGGCTGTAAACTTGTTTGCCAGTTTTTTTTTTATTCCAGGCATCATATGCTAGTCACGCGGACGGAGTCGAAGGTAAAAACTAGTGTTTATCATCACATTTACAACATGTGACAATACAACCCCCATGGGGCGGGTAATTAGGTACGGGGAAAGCAAAGGAAATAACAAAACTGTGTGCAGTATGTTTTGAAATGATCCGAAATAAAGATATGTTTATATTCATGAGCGGAGCGGTTGAGCAGGCGGAAGCGGGAGCGGAACTAATATATTTATATATACTTATTCATTTACACTTTATACAGTTAAGGAAATATACTTTTTTTTAACAACGAGTAACTTAGAATGGCAAACAAGCTGACGGTCCACCTGTGAATGTGAATGTGAAAAGGACTCCATTTTCCGCGCTTAGCCTCACATTTGGGCTATTGTGCGTAAGACGGTCCGCCTGATGGAAAGTGGTAACCGTCGCCTACAGACATGAGCAGTACCATGAACATAACAGAGTATACTGTTTCGCCCATGATACCCCTCATGCGTTGCCATTCCTGAGGACTTAGGTGTTATTCTTAGCTTGTATCGCAGTCTTATATTATTAAATACATTATTTTTACTTTACAACCAACTTCTAAAAGAGAGAGATTCAAAATTCGATTGTCCTTTAATAACGTTTGTCACCTCATATCTCTGGAAGTTCTAAACCAATTTAAAAAATTCTTTTTTTATTTGAAAGGATATACTTACAGATTGATCTAATAGAAATTTTATCAAAATCAGTTTAGTATTTTAGTTATTAAATGAAAATAACTAGTTTTGTCAAAACTGTTCAATTTTTCTAAGCACAGTGTTGACTGTGATATTAATGTTACATAGATATAATTAGGTCTCCGTGAGATGTGTACATTCTTTCAGTACGTAGTAGTGTACGTAGTTATGAGGCAACAAACTTAAAAAAAAATACGACCGAATTTAAAACTTGCCTCTTTTTTAAGTCAGTTAACAAGAAAATAAATTATTGAAAAAAAATTATAAACAAAACAATATGAACGCTGTCTAACTTCACATGCGCGGCATGGGGGCAACCATTTTGTGAAACCATTGTGTTACCTGTCAAAATATTTTTTTTTTTTTTCACTTAACGACTAGCAAACGCGCGCGGGCTGTACAGGTATCGATGTGTGTGCAAGCCGACAGAGGATGCACTGGAAGAGTGAAATTGGCAAGGATTTAGAAGGATGGCAAGTAAAGGTTATTCGAAACTTATCAATCTACATATGAGACGTTAACTGTCCACTGCTGGACATAGGCCCATAGACTGCCATATTCAAATTTAAATCACCTTTATTTTAATAGACTTGTTTACACTTCTAAATTGTCTATCTTTATGAATGTAGAGTTCGGAATGTTGTTATCTGTTGAGAAGAGCCCGCGAGAAACTCAACAGTTACTCATTTAAATCACTGTTAACATTATGTGTATCTCTATTAACGTATGGAACGGTCGCATTCAAAATTTATACATATTATTATTAATCAAGGCCGTATGGTCCCTGCATAGAATAGGCCACCCCTTCCTTTCCCGTAGGTTTTTGTTTATACAACTTAGAATGCCAAACAAGCTGACGGCCCACCTGATGGAAAGTGGTAACCGTCGCCTATAGACATGAGCAGTACCATGGACGTAACAGAGTGTACTGTTTCGCCCATGATACCCCCCATGCGTTGCCATTCCTGAGGACTCAGGTGTTATTCCTCTGTACCCTGTAAATTCACGCCATATCCCACCCTTCAAACCGAAACACAGCCATGCAAACACAACTGCTTCACGGTTGAAACACAAATGGGATACAGGTACTCAAGCAATTGACTTTTGTACAAAATCTCCCTCTGGGTGTCGTAAAAGGCGACTAAGGGAACTGAACAGTTGAGAGATAGGCTACAGCGTCCCTTTTAAAACATCACCAAAGCCTAACTGCGTTTACCAATCCGCCTACCAAGTAACAGCTAGCAACACCCCCCCCCCCCCTTATGGGGGAGGCCTATGTTCAGCAGTGGACAGTCAACAGGTAAGTTTCATTATTAATTTAATATATTTATATATTGTAATCTTATTTTTATATTTAGAATATTTTGCATTTTGTTTGATTCCTTTTATGTATATACTGTGTCCGACTAGCGCCATCTACCTTTCTCTCCGTACTTATCCATTCTTTACGCCAGGTTGTCTGTAAGAGATTGCTTTTAGCGATAAGGCCGCCTTTTGTATATGCACATTCCGTATAAATACTCCTTGTATACATCTCTACTGTGCGCAATTAAGAGTTTATTATTATTATTATTATACACATATTGTCATTGTGGCGAAATATGTGGACCTAATATTATTATATCTATCTGTATATTTACCATATTTCCTGCAAATAAATATTCATTCATTCATTCGGTCATTCATTCATTCATTCATTATGTACCTACTATTGTTTCTGTTCTCTTTGTGCTTAGTACCAACTTCAAAGAAATTCGGTCTTTTAAATTAAAAAATATTAGTTTATTTTTCACTTTCTAGTTTTTTTTTATTCAATGATTGCACAAAAATAATCATTGTACAAGCAAAAACAATTGACCTTAATCTAAACAAGTTATGAGTAAGATAACATTGTTTCCCCGTAAATTAAAGCACATAGAAAAATAGATGTAAAGTTCAGTCGATAAAATGTAGATAAATACCTAACTAAGATGGCGGCGGTAGTCACCATCAGGTGAGCCGTATACTTGTTTGCTTCCTATGTTATAAAAAAAAAAAGTTTTACTTCCTCCTGTAAAAGACCGCCTTTTGTACTACACTATAGCTTACTTTTCTAGCAATAAATATAGCCTATGTTACTCAGGGTGAATGTAGCTTTCTAATGGTGAAAGAATTTTTGATATCGGCAAAGTAATTTTTGAGTTTATTCATTACAAACATACATACACGCAAAAATATAAATCTTTTCTGTGTAGACTAAGATTAATTAAATAAACTCTAAAATATTCAGTAAACGCAAATAGTAAACAGGCAACCCTGAAGGCTGCCCGCATACCAACCTTAAAATATTGCTTCCCCGCGCTAATAATGCGCTTGAGCACGTCACGTCGTAATAAGATAATTACAGTGCTGCCAACAGCGCAATTACAATGCTAATTAGGGCTGCCACACCGCTTGTTCATATGAATGCAGATAAAAAATTAATACTAACCATTTTATATCAGAAATGGCGACTAGATGGATTAACGGTGTAGTTTTTATACTGGTTTAATCCTGTAATCCTATTTATATAAATGTGAAAGTATTAGTAGGTAGTATACTTGGATATTTGTTATTCAATCACGCTTAAATTGCTGAACGGATTGAAATGAAATTTGGCACAGTAAGTTTATGAAATTCACACACACACACACACGCACGCACGCACGCACACCACTACATACCAGCCGAACACCCTTCTTTGCATGATTTTTTTTATTTGGTGAATTAAATCAAGGTGATATAATTCATGTTTAAAATTAAAGGAAAAATGGTTAAAAAAATAAATTTGACAGCTATGTTTTTTTTTCTGCAATAACTATTAAAAATGTATCCAAACACGATCAACTTAAAGTGAACGTGTTCTTTTATATAATTTTTGGGCATTTAATGTTATGATGGAAATTTCTACCATTATGCAAAGAAGGGTTAACTGTCCACTGCTGAACACAGGTCTCCCCAAGGGGGGTGGTTTCACCAATAGTTGCCACGCTTAGCAAACGGATTGGCAATCGCAGTTGGACTTTGGTGATATTTTAAGAAAGACACTCTTGTCCAACCCTCAACCAAACCTAAATTCTCTTAGACACTTCTTACGACACTTACGGAAATGGAAAGAGTGGCCTACTCTATGCCGAAACCATACGGCATTATGGATTCATTTAATGGATGATAATGAAATGGTAACCCCGCCTGCGCTATTGGTATACACCGGCGGGGCACCAGTGAAGGATGATAGGTGAGGATGAAGCAGACCAGTTAGCCCATCGTGACGAATCTAACAATAAATTAATCACGATAGTTTTCAGGGGGAACCACGTGGAGGTCGACTTGACAGGGCATATTGCTAGCAATGGAGCTATCAAACTCCATTGCTAACAATCCCTTTCCCCTCATTATTATTATATTAGGCTTTAATATTAGCAAAATAATTACGAATCTAGAATAGACAACCCTACTATTAATTGAAATCCAACATGGCCGCCAAGATTACACCGAAAGCGCGCTAAATGTTGTTTAATGTGTGATTAGCGTAGAACATAATGGACTGATAGAATTTTTATACACTATCTGATTTATTATGACAAGTTGGCAATTAGCGGCTATTACATTAGGCTTATATCTAATATATAAAATTCTCGTGTCGCAGTGTTTGTTACCAAACTCCTCCGAAACGGCTTTACCTTTATGCCGCTTTATACCTTTATTTACATTTAGACTTTATGAAATTGTGTGTGCACATCAAGTAAGTCTGAGAATCAATATAAAATATAAATGATAAGGGTGACCCACCCCTAAAATTTTTTTTTTCATTTTTTGACAAAATCTTTGATTTATATTTTATTATGATTTAGCATAGAAACATACATACAACTTCAAATTTTCGCCTTTTTACGATCAACTCTTGTTTTTTAATCACAATTTTTATATGTTGCAATAGGGTTGCAAGATGGCAATCGAATATAATAATTGTAGTACGATATATTTTCATGTATAGTTCTAGAAATAATGTATATGGTAAAACAACGTTTGCCGAGTCAGCTAGTATATATATATTGTCTACGTCAGTGTTTTTCAAAGTGTGGGTCGCGACCCCTTGGGGGGTCCTCCGACCTCTACAAGGGGGTCGCGGAAGGTCGCGAAGAAAAATCAACAGTTACGTAAATACATCGATCAATCAATAATACGTAATGAAGTATCTATAACAGACATCGATTACATGTCTGTTCTAAATACTTTATTATGTATTATTTATTCTATTTTATCGATACCTAACTGTGAATATAAATACAACTGTACGGATTTCATAATTGTACTATAATAAAATTCATACACATTCGAAACCGTGGAGGGTGGGGGGGTCGCAAGATATTTTTACATAATAGGGGAGTCGCGTCATGAGAAACATTGAAAAACACTGGTCTACGTTAACATGGCGCGCCCTGCCAATCCTTTTTACTTCAATATGTATTTATGTTATGTAATATTTATTTATTTATTTATAGCAAAGGCAACAGATTACAAATTAATACATTAATAAAACAAAAAATTTACACAAAACATTATTTCTTCATTTAAAAAATTGGCATTCTTTATTTATGTATTTATATAATTATTTATTTTATGATAGTTTGTTTTCCTTGTGCCTATAATTATTAATATTTACCCTAGTTCATTCATTTTCATATAACAGTTTCCTCTTGTCGGTGCAACTAATTCATGCATCTTCCTCCAGCCAGCTCTATCCCAGACCATATCCTTTATCTCCCTATACGACATGACGCCTAGTGTTTCCTTTATCTGTCCCATGTAGTTAATTAATTAATACCCTAGTATTAGGTACATATTCCGTCTCTCCTGGTATGGATACGGGATGCACAGGGATCAGTAGCATGTCTTAAGGAAGGTATTAAGAATGAATGTGGTTTTTTTTTTTATACAACTTAGAATGGCAAACAAGCTGACGGCCCACCTGATGGAAACTGGTAACCGTCGCCTATAGACATGAGCAGTACCGTGGACATAACAGAGTATACTGTTTCGCCCATGATACCCCCCATGCGTTGCCATTCCTGAGGACTCAGGTGTTATTCCTCCGTACCCTGTAAATTCACGCCATATCCCACCCTTCAAACCGAAACACAGCCATGCAAACACAACTGCTTCACGGTTGAAACACGAATGGAACAGAGGTACCCAAGCAATTGACTTTTGTACAGTCTCCCTCTGGTATCTAGTTCATTTCAATTCATTGACAATATAAATTCAATAAAAAATATATACATTTAATTATAAAAGCTGCAACATAATTAACTTTATCCATTTATCATTTATAATTATTTTTCATGAGAGTGTTTGTATCGATTTATATATTTGTTCATTTTCTGTTTAGTGTTAGGTATTATGTATCAACTTGTTAACTTGTTTATATGCTTCGACAATGTATCTCGCAGCTTTGCCTGTGACAATCAGTAGGTACAAAGGGGAAAAGGATTGTTAGCAATAGAGTTTGACAGCCCCATTGCTAATAATAATGTAAATAATTAAAGATTGTGTCCTAAAAAAAAAACTACTTAAATTGTGACAAAACCAGTTATTTTGATCTAAAAACTAAACTACTGGATCGATTTTGATAAAATTTCTATGCAACCAATTTGTAAGTATACCTTTTCAGATAAAAAAAGAATTTTCCAAATCGGTTTACAACTGACGGAGTTATGAGGTGACAAACATAAAAAAATACGATCGAATTGAGTACCAGCTTTTATAAGTTGATTGAAAATGTAAGCATATATGCTCTACTACCCGTGCGAAGTCAGGGCGAGACGCTAGTTTGTAATATACTGATGGAATCGAATTAGATATCCAATTGATATACTCTACGTCCATATCACGGAATAGACCAATCCAACAACCTATCCAGTTACGACTATAGACAATTAAAAGGCCATTTTTCTTAATTCCCCCAAACCGACTTTATCGGCGCTCATCAAGAAAAATTCCCACCAAATCGTATCCAATTCCAAACTCGTAAAAAAAAAAGGAAACTTTAAAATAAGCTATGCCCTCACCTACTTTATTACTGGCCGATAACAAACTAATCTTCAAAGGCAGAAACCCTTATACTTAAGGAGAATATTTAAAAAACTATAAAAGCGATACACACAGCCGACGTCGGCGCATCAGAAGCGAGGCAACCTAATAAAACAGCCTAATTTATGCTCTCGACCGAAAACTCGTCCGTAATAACACGACCACAACAACATTATTCGGCTTATAACATTTCGAGCTGGCAACCCCAAGAGGCGTGTGTGGTTGGCTCTATGTATAAAGCTAGTCTACGCCGCAGGTTAAAAAAAAAAGGGGATTTGAAAAAAGAAGCCGATGATGAGGTAACGAACGAGGCGCGGTTTGCGCGTTCCTTTTTTAAAAGCCCCGCCGCGTCGACGTGTGTGGTCCGTTCGGAGGCGGAGGAACAAAATTTCAGCTTTATTTCCCCGCCATAAACGTCAGAGTCGCATATGTGGTTGTATAAAAACAGATTTTCCACTCGTCTATGGTAAGTATTAAAATTGAAAATGTTTTGGTGTAAGTTAATTGGTTTGAAATTGTACGTAATCACTTGTATTGAATATTTTATTGTTTCGTTTTTAACTATATGACTCAATACAGCCAGTTGTTGTCTATAATTATGTATTTTTTTTTAATTGCCAACCTTTTTTTTTATAATTTTCGATTAAAGTAATTTGTTTCTTTTTTCTTTAGGTTTGTTAATATTATAACATACATACGATATGGAGAAATTTAACAATTACTTGATAGTTTTTTTTTTTTAATATTTCAGAGACATGGTCTAGTGGTGTACTATATTGGTTTTAGGCCTCAAAGATCGTGAATTCGAATCTAGCCGACATCAGAAGTTGTGTTATAATGTATTTATTTATTTTTTACAGATTATCTAATAATATTTTATTTTTACAACACAAGGGGCAAACGAGCATGCGTCTCATCTAGTGGTAAGTGACTACCGCCGCCCATGATCACCTACAACACCAGCGGCATTGCAGGTGTGCTGCCGGCCTTTTAAAAAGGAATATACTCTTTTCTTGAAGGTTATGTTGTCGTATCGGTTCGGAAATACTGCTGCTGGAAGTTGATACCAAAGAGTGGTTGTGCGTGGAACAAAGTGCCTTGAAAAACGCGCGGTGGAAGACCGCCAGTCGTCCAGATGGTTGAGATGAAACTTTAGTTTATGGCGGGTTGTACGGTGGTGAAAATCAGCAGCAGGTATCAGTCCGAACAATTCCTCAGAACACTCCCCATGATAAATTCGGTAGAAGATGCACAGAGATGCAACATCTCTGCGCAGTTTCAGTAGGTCGAGTCGGACATACAATTAAAGATTGTGTTCCGCAATAAAACCCGACTTTAATTATGACAAAAACAATTGTTTTGATATAAAAACTAAACCACTAAACCGATTTAGATAAAATTTCTACAGGAGCAATCTATAAGTAGGATATCTTTTTAGATAAAAAAATATTTTTCCAAATCGGTTTACAACTGACGGAGTTATGAGGTGACAAACATAAAAAATAATACAACCGAATCGAGACCCTCGTTATTTGAAGTCGGTTAAAAATATTGTTAATAAAATAAATTAATCTTAGTGCCGGCGGTAGGCTCGCCTCTCGCCACGTTGTATTCCAACATGCTCGGCAAAATGTGGGTAAGTCGAATGTTTTTTTCTTTTTTAATGGATGATAATGGAATGGTAACCCCGCCTGCGCTATCGGTATACACTGGCGGGGCACCAGTGAGGGGTGATAGGTAAGAATGAAGCAGGTCAGTTAGCCCATCGTGACAAATTCAACAACGAATCAATCATAATGGTTTCCAGGGGGAACCGCGTGGAGGTCGATCTGATAGGGTTTATTGCTAGCAATGAGGTTGCTAATCCCCATTACTAACAATCCATTCTCTCCCCGCAAGTCGAGTATTACGTTCACCGCTAAGGTGATAGTTTTTTTTTTTAATTTGAATATCGACTGTATTTATTAATATTATGTGTATTTCCATTAACGGGCATAAATGCACATTTCCAGCTAAGTTTTACACGCGACTTTGTCTGTATAATTGAGATATGTCCACTGATAGGTGTAAAAAGAAGTCTATACCATCCGCCATCCCATATAGTGTGTGTATACCAAATTACATAGTAATCGGTTAAGCCGTTAAGGCGTTATATGGTGACATACAAACAAACTCACTTTCCAATTTATAATATTTATACTGCTACTATAATATTTATGCAATTTATATATATTTATAACACCCGAATCCTCAGGAATGGCAACGCATGGGGGGTATCATGGGCGAAACAGTATACTCTGTTATGTGCATGGTACTGCTTATGTCTATAGGCGACGGTTACCACTTTCCATCAGGTGGGCCGTCAGCTTATTTGCCATTCTAAGTCGTATAAAAAAATAAAATAAACAGTCATTTTGTTAGTAATGGAAAATAAAACAATAATTTTGGGTAAAGTTGTTGTTGTTTTTTATATTCATTTTAAATTATCATAACGTCATAAAAATCATGTAAACTAATATAAATAAAAAAAAAAAACAGAAAAATTATATTTTTATTGTTTATAACTCAAAAACTACTTTTTTTAATGGATGATAATGGAATGGTAACCCCGCCCGCGCTATCGGTATACACCGACAAGGCACCAGTGAAAGATGATAGGTGAGAATGAATGCAGGTCAGTTGGCCCACCGTGATGAATTCGACAAGAATTAACCACGATGGTTTCCATGGGGAACCGCGTGAAGACTTGGAAAGTCGACCCCATTATTAACAATCCGTTATTGGGGGGAAAGGGATTGTCAGTAAAGGAGACTGAGAATCCCATTGCTAGCAATATACCCAACCAGGTCGACCTCCTCGCGGTTCCCCCTGGAATCTATGATGGAACGACTGATATGATGACACGGATGATGAACTATATCTGTATTTTATTAAAAAGAAATTAGAGACTTTTCTATCTATTTACGTATTTGTGCGAAGCCGGGGCGAGTCGCTAGTGTAAAATAATTCTTATGGCCATTCTAAATCTACACTAATATTATAAAGAGGAAAGATTTGTATTTTTGCGTGTATGTATGTTTGTGATGAATAAACTCAATAACCACTTTGCCGATTTCAAAAATCCTATCACCATTAGAAAGCTACATTCACCCTGAGTGACATATGACATATATTTATCGCTAGAAAAGATTAGAGATCGTTACTAAAACTTTAGTGACGTAACTCGAGGTGTAAAAAAATGCTATAAAATATCTTTGGTCGCGTGCGCTGCGGAAACTATTGGTGATAGAACAAAAGTATGTTCTACAATATTGAAGAAAATATCAATAAGTACAAAAAACTTGGCGATACTATATATCCAACTATTATCGTTATGTCACAATAACCACTTTTTAAAATGTTGTAAAAATGTCCACCCGTGCGAAGCCGGGACGGGCCGCTAGTTGTTTATAACTTTGTAACTTAAACGAAACGAAACAGTATACTCTGTTATGTCCACGGTACTGCTCATGTCTATAGGCGACGGTTACCACTTTCCATCAGGTGGACCGTCAGCTTGTCTGCCATTCTATGTTGTATAAAAAAAAATCAGATCAGCTCTTTAATACCATATTTTTGTATTGTTACCACAGTTACGAAGATATACCAAATTTCAGCTCAATCGGTCCACAAGAACCGAAGTTTCTATGGTCACCTTCCAACCTCATCATCAGACCAGTTCCATGGTACCATATTATTGTATTGTCATCCAAGTTACGTAGGTATACAAAGTTTCAGCTCAATCGATCTATTGGAAGTGGTTGAAAAGCTTGTAGCAAAAAGGTGCCGCCCGCCGCCCGCGGCGGGGGTCGGCCGCAAACTTAGTCAATTTAATTTTTTTTTTATGGGTGTAAATAGTATGGTAACCCCGCCTGCGCTAACGGGATACGCTAGCGGGGCACCGGTGAAGGCTGATAGATGAGAAAGAAAACTGTCCAGTTATCCCATCATGATGAATTCACCAGGAATTAGCCATGATAGTTTCCAGGGGGAACCGCGAGGAGGTTGACCTGGTTGGTTATATTGCTAGCAATGGGATTCTCAGTCTCCATTACTAACAATCCCTTTCCCCCCAGTCAATTTAATTAGGTAGGTACAGATAAAAATGTAAAATGTTGTAAAAATGACCAGCCGCGCGAAGCCGGGACGGGCCGCTAGTCATATAATACGCCAAATCTATATTAATGTGTGAACACTACGAGCCGTCTGTCCGTAAATGTCGCCCCCTAACAAAATTAAAAATAACTTTTACACGAATGTAAGCCTAATAATCCGTTTAGTATACTGAGTACGGAGCCCCAACTCCCGCGGGTAACAGTTTGGGGTACGGCGTCACTATCCGCGGGATTAAACCGCTTTGATAAGTCTGGAGCTTTTTCAAATAGTTTAAAGTATCCACATTTTTTGTGTCATAAAAAAAAATTAGGCTGTATGGAATTAGTTCCTTTTACCTATCCTGCAAACTGATGAATAAGTGAAAGAAAAAAAAGTATATAAGTGTGTTTAAGTCCATAGATAGATAGATAATTTATTAACATTACTTACAGCACACAAATTACAATAAAAAAGCATACACATAATACACAGTAAAAGAGATAAAAGAATGAAAATAAAAAAGCAACAAAAAAAAAAAAAACAAAATATATAAACCAACAATCTCCTTTCTTTCCTTTCCTTCATGCGTGTGCCATAGTAACATAAAATGATCACAGCTCAGTTTATTGCTGTGCCCTTAAAAGAGCAAAAAAACTAGAAAAAAAAATATCTTTTTCCTATTATATTATTTATATATATTCTTTATTGTACTTGTAAATTACATTGTTAATGCATTTATAAATATTATGAGCAAGGGTGGACTTATCCCTGACAGAGATCTCTTCCAGTCAACCCGATACAGTTGGGAAGCATGACGTTAGCGGGCAGCTGAAGTGCTACAACTATTAATATTTAGAGTACATAAACAAATATACCTACAGTTAAATAAAATATATAATAAAATATTACATAAATACATATACTTACTGAAATTACCACTTAATGAAATGGTCGGCCCTATCGTAAACTGATCAATTCTAAGTTTGGCCACAATCTATCTACACTTATAAAAAATCTGTAGAGAGGTCAGTTCTGTATATTAAATATATTTCCAAAATAACTATCAGGCGGTGATTAGTGATCGATACTGATGCCAAAAATGCAATCAGTAAAATTTTTGTCTGTCTGTCTGTGTGTTCGTTATAGAAACAAAAACTACTCGACGGATTTTAACGAAACTTGGTACAATTATTCTTCATACTCCTAGGCAGGTTACAGTATACTTTTCATCACGCTACGATCAATAGGAGCAGAGCAGTGAAGGGAAATAATAATTTTTACGTATAATGCACAAAAATATCAAATGCATATTTACATCTACACTAATATTATAAAGAGGAAAGATTTGTATTTTTATGTTTATATTTGTAATGAATAAACTCAAAAACTACTTTGTCGATTTCAAAAATTCTTTCACCATTAGAAAGCTACATTCACCCCGACTAACATAGGCTATATTTATTGCTAGTAAAGATTAGGTATCCTTACTAAAACTTTAGTAACGTAACTCAAGGTGTAAAAAATGCTATAAAATATCTTTGGTCGCGTGCGCTGCGGAAACTATTGGTGATAGAACAAAAGTATGTTCTACAATATTGAAGAAAATATCGATAACTACAAAAAACTTGGCGATACTATATGTCTAACTATTATCGTTATGTCACAATAACCACTTTTTAAAATGTTGTAAAAATGTCCACCCGTGCGAAGCCGGGACGGGCCGCTAGTTGTTTATAACTTTGTAACTTCTCTGTCGTTTCTATTGGGACCATACCCTTAACATAGTCTCCGAGAGGAAATGTGGGTAATTTGAACTAGTTAGGGGTTAATTATGCCCGACCTAATTCCGTGGGTCTCCCGGGACGTCTGCGGGACTGATTTATTTACATGCCCCGGGATTACATTGGTAAAATATTACGTACTTACGTCATATACGTACTATCGTTTTAGACGAGGCGTCAATTGTCGTGGATGTCGATTTAAAAAAAAAACTATAACCTATTCACGTTTTGTATATGTCCTAGAAAATTTACTGTTTGAAAAAATAATACAAAAATCATGAATCATTCTTCATGAAAAAGCTCTAATGACTTATAGCTTCGTATGATGTAGAGACTACTGATAAAATTGCTGTCTCTCCTCCAACTTTCATCATCCTCATCGCCCTGTGGGGGGTTTTGCCAGTACTTGCCACGTTTTAAGAGGCACGCTGCTGTCCACCCCTCGTCCTCCCTTAGTCGCCTCTTACGACACCTACGGGAAAGAACGGAGTGGTCTATTCTATGCCGGGAGTACACGGCCATTTTGTTTAAAAGCGACACAGAATTAATGTAAATGTTGAGGGGTGTCATGGGCGAAACAGTATACTCTGTTATGTCCACGGTACTGCTTTCCATCAGGTGGGCCGTTAGCTTGTTTGCCATTCTAAGTTGTATAAAAAAAAACTAGATGGCGACACTTACGCGAATAGTAATAGTAACTAGTAGATACAGTATTTAATGTAATAAATTGGGTACTTACCGTATAACTGCGCATAAAGGAAATGTAACAACACAAAGGTCGCGTGTGAGACAATCGTTTGTCATTTTATCGATGCAACTAATATTTAAATCCACTAATAGCTGTGTTCAGTGATGTACCAACACGGCCATTTTAGTAATCGAACGATTTTGGTACTCGTTAAAAACGAATGAAATCGAATAAATAGACGGATTCGATTCTTTTATTATCGAAAGCTACTTTTTTCTTTTGAAATAAGAGGGCTCTCGATTCGGTTGTAGTGTTTATGTATATATTTATTTATTTATTAATATCGGTAAAAACGGCGTTAGTGGAAGAGGAGGACAGGGACAATAATAAAATAATAATATAGAGACTTACCAGTATAATTTCTTAAGACGTACACAACACAACAATATGTCAATCAAGATGAAAAACAAAAAAGGTATCAAAAAGACATATTCATAATATAAAAATATAAATCTAAAAAGGTATAAAAAAGAGGTCCGTCGCCAACAATCGGGTAATGTTCAAAATTATTCTAGAAACTTACTTTTAATTGAGACAATAAATAATCAATAGTTTAATGATTTTTCATTTAATAATTAATGAAAAAATAAATGAGACGATGAAATAGAAACATGAATAGTTAAAATAAAATCAGCCGTGTGGTCCCTGCATAAAATAGGCCATCTCTTCCTTTCCTAAGGGAACTTAATAGTAGGAGGATAGGTAGCAGCGTCCCTTTGAAAATATTATTAAAGCCTAACTGCGGTTGCCAATACGCCTGCCAAGCGTGGCAACTACTGGCAAAACCACCAATATGGAGAGACCTATATTAAGCAGTGGGCAGTTAACGGCTGATATGGTATGGTAAAATAAAATGGCGACTAGTATTTAGGTACCGAAAATAATCGAAACCTGCATCTGAATTCTGTATATTGTGCATTCGAGTATTTAGTAGGTATTCGAATCATTCAAATCGAAATCATTCGAATCACTCGAGTCGGTAGAGCTGGGTCGTGTTCGATTATTTATACTAACTGGGCACAACACTAGTTGTGTCACGCACATTTACAATTAATTTTGGAGCCCCAAGAATCAGTCACCAGTTTTATGTTTTTTTTTTTTTGAGGATTAGCGACCCAAATGAAAACTATCACGGTAAACCTTAAGTCGTGGCTAAAAGAGAGCAGGCAACCCGGATACATTGTTTTATATATTTCGCTCATCTTTAACTAAATCAAATTTCTTTAAAAAGTTTTGTAAATGCAAAGCCCGCGTCGGAATCTTAGACAATTATTTATTTGCCACCAAGCTATATTTTAGTACTAGATTTTTACCTGCTACTATTTTAATATATTTATATATATATATATATATATATATATATATATATATATATATATATATATATATATATACAAACATATACTTATAATACTCTTTCCCAGTTTCTTTTCTTTCTTACCTGTTCATATTTCTGATTAGGATCCGATAATCAAGTATTCCAAGATCCAATAACATATTACACGTCTAATGATTCACATTTTAAACTAATCAACATAACAACAAGATACGAATCAACAGAACCCAACAAAAATCCAATTTAGCCTATCAAAATAACATCATCATCGGATCCCACAAATCATCACAAAAAAAAAACAATGCGGTTACCAACCCCCGACATTTCGGTACCCTACCACAGAATATATTTATAAAAACACCAATAACACGTAAACACTGGCCGAAAATGCGCAGCTGTTGCGTCTATGAAAAAACTATCTAGCTCTCCGATTGGTCGGGCCGGAATGGCGGGAACATTAGCCACATCTGTCAGTTCTATATTGTCTATGCTCATAATGTGGGGCGTACACTATTTTTACACACATGTCGCAGTATTTTTATGTGGAAAAAACAAACATATAATGAAATGTATACAACACTCCGCAAGTATGCTGAAATTTTTGGTGTGAACACGAGTAACGAGCGTTTGGTATGAAGTAAGTAGATACGTAGAATTTTTGTAATATTATTCCAACAATGACCGCTGTTATCGAGGCCAGGAAAAAATAACCAAACTAACCACATTTTTATTTTTTATACTTTCTTATAGCTTATATCTAGATCCAGTAGCGTAACTTACCATCTGTAAAATGGCGTAACTTATTTTTTTTCGAATAGGAGACTTCCATTACATTTTTTTTTATAACACACAGGGCAAATGTGCATAAAGCTCACCTGATAGTGAAGTAAAAAAAATAAAAGAATTTTCGATGGATAGAATAGTCAAATTGCGCAGTTCTTCTTTATTATATAAATAAATTATTAAGTTTATTTCTAGATTTTTGTGTATGTTCTTGAGTTAATACTCTAATTCTTAAAGTAATTAATTTTTTTATTAATTTATGTAATAAATAAATGTTAGATTTAGATTCTTCCTTTGCTCACGGCCTCTCGGACCAAGAACTCCCTCAAACCGGGGCCCATGGCCCACAAGTCAACCTGCTCTAACCCCCTATTGTTACGCCACTGTCTTGATCCATATTCAGCTTTATATAATGAAAAATTCATCACAGTAAGTCTAGCTTTTTCTACCGACTTTGAAATGAATGAGGCTGTAAATTTGGTTGTATTTTTTTATATTTATTACCTCCTAACTCCGTCAGTTGAAAATCTTTACCAGAAGGAAACGTTGTACAAAAGTCGATTGCTTGGGTACCTCTGTCCCATTCGTGTTTCAACTGTGAAGCAGCTGTGTTTGCATGGCTATGTTTCGGTTTGAAGGGTGGGATATGGCGTGAATTTACTGGGTACAGAGGAATAACACCTGAGTCCTCAGGAGTGACAACGCATGGGAGTATCATGGGCGAGACAGTATACTCTGTTATGTCCATGGTACTGCTCATGTCTATAGGCGACGGTTACCGTTTACTATTAGGTGGACCGTTAGCTTGTTTGCCATTCTAAGTTATATAAAACAAATCTATTTGGAAAATTCTTCTTTTATCTGAAATTTCATCAAAATTGGTTTAGTATTTTAGTTTTAAGATCAAAATAACTGGTTTCATCAAAATTGTTTTTTTTTTTTTATGGGACGCAATCTTTAATTATATTGTATTAGTAAAATAAAGAAGACAGATAATGCCCGAGGTTATAATGATGATGATGAAGGCAATGAAGATTTTTTTTTTTTTTTTTTTTTTTTTTACAACACAGGGGGCAAACGAGCATAATGGTATGACTACCGCCGCCCATGATCACACAACACCTCGGCATTGCCAAAAAGGAATATGCTCTTTTCTAATGATAATGAATAAATCGAACCAATCGATTCCAAATCATACCTATTATCTTACTAATATAATAAAAATTTAACTAGACGATGTCTGTACATGGGAAATATTTGAGAAAACTTGATATAAGGGGTTTTCATAAAAACAATAGAAGCCAAATTTTTTTTTTTAAAAATGTGTCTATCTCTCTGTCTATATATTTGTTAGCGTAATGCTAAAACTACTGCACCAAATTGGATGCGATTTTCACAGTTACAACATCCTAAATGTCTAACTTAAAATCTGATACACGTTGTATCTAGAAGTTGTCTGTTTCATTAATTTTCCTATTTCTAAAACTCACGCGACGAAATACGAAGTGGGGGGCGAAAATGTAGTGGAAAAAAAAAGATAACAAAATCAAGGGCTGGCACAGCGACGTGAAGCCCATTTGTTCTTCAAACAGTTTGACGTTAAATGAATAACGTCATAACCCACCTTCCCCACCTTGGCCGGAGGGTGCAGTACGTGCCTTATCGGGGCCAGTGGAGCTCGCTTCGCAAACAATAATTTGTATGTTAATACAATTTTATGTAACCACGCTATTGGATGACGAAGTTTTGTACTGAAATCTAGTCTCTTCATATTTATTATTATGTAAATATATTTATTTATCTATTTAACTCTTTATTGCACCAAAAATATAAGAAATAAACAATGACATATAAACAATTCAAGTGAAATACAGTAGCGTGGAGTACAGATTGAAATATACACATAAAGGTACAAAAGGCGGTCTTATCGCTAGGACAATATCTTACAGATAACCTAATATATATAAATACTTATCTAAAACTTTAGTAACGTGACTGAAGGTGTGAAAAAATACTATAAAATATCTTTGGTCGCGTGCGCTGCGGAAACTATTGGCGATAGAACAAAAGTATGTATGTTGTACTATATGTCCAACTATTATCGTTATGTCACAGTAACCACTTTTTAAAATGTTGTAAAAATGTCCACCCGTGCGAAGCCGGAACGGGCCGCTAGTTCATCATAAAGAGCAAACTAACCTGCTTTCATTATCAACTAACATCCGCCACTGCTGTCCCGCCAGTGTATTTTTTTTTGATGGGCAAAAATGGTATGGTAACCCCGCCTGCGCTAACGGGATACGCTGGCGGAGCACCAGTGAAGGATGATAGATGAGAATGAAAACAGGCCAGTTAGCCCATCATGATGAATTCGTCAGGAATTAACCATGATAGTTTCCAGGGGGAACCGCGAGGAGGTCGACATGGTTGGGTATATTGCTAGCAATAGGATTCTCAATCTCCATTACTAACAATCCCTTTCCCCTCCTAGCCAGTGTATAATAATAGCGCAGTCGGAGTTACCATTCCATTTTCATTTATTAAAAAAAATTGTCTTCTATCTCACGTAGTGGGAATAAAATGGATTAACCGATTTTCACAATTCTTTTTGCGGTAGATAGGGAAGGCCTGTCGTGACGAATTCATCAGAAATTAATCATGATTTCAAGAGTGTCGTGTGGAGGTCGACCTGACAAATTATTTTGCTGACAACAACTCAACTAATCCCTATTAGGTATATATTACCTACTGACAAAATAACAATTCTGTCCCCCCGGATCCGTCCATTTATCGGATTATCATTGACGTGATAAGTAGATATATAAGTTACACATACAGACGATACGCCCCATGTTTTTCATTATACAAAGCAATAAAAGCTGTGTGATATTGTCTATAGGCGTCACGTGTGCACAAGCACTCTGCGGTCTCGCGCCATAGACAATTTTTTTTTTCTTTTATTTATCTTCGAGGCAAAGGCGTTATTGGATTCGGCTGCTGACTAAGATCTTTGCGAAATTGGATTTCTTTACAAACTGCTTTGTCAGTTTACCAAGAGTCGGATTCATTTTATTATTTGTCAGCTTACGGGCCAATGACTGGGGATTTGTTTGTGGTAAACTTTATATACATTTTGGTAAGTACAAAAATGTATATTATCTATCACTTTAACCTATCTATCAATGGTGCTTCGCCAGCGTATACCGATAGCGCAGATATGGTTACCATTCCATCTTAACCTATTAAAAAAAAAAGGATAAAAATCGCTACAAACTTGTACAGTGTTATTAAATGCAATTACATGCCTTTAAAAAACTTTTTTTTTTAATTATGTAATAACGTACGTTAATAGGTACGTTTACGTTAATAGTAAATAAATTTAAATTTATATACTCGTAAACTGATACTTACCTGACCATTACACAAACAGCCAAAAATAAATGACAATAATCTATAATAAAATGTACACAATAAACTGTAAACTAGATTTACACGGCTCTAAATATGTTGGACAAAAAACGTAACTATAATCTCAAATTTAAATCACTGTCAATTAAAATTGCAAAATTTACACAATTCTTTTCACACTCAAAAAAAAAAAATAACAGTGACACTTCAAATTCAAGCAAGCGTAAACTTTCAAACACCAACTTAGCCCGTGTTGGATTCAATTTCCCGCTACGTTGAATCACAATTAAAAAACGCAAATCAGTTACTTAATCCAATGACAAAAATGTGATTACACTCGAACACAATACTGGCCGAAAAGAAAGTCGACCGTTGTCTATGGTGAAAAAAGTCATTCATTTCGGCGGGAATGTTTGACACCCGACCGACGTCTTGTTAGTACGCGCCAAATACGTAAGTTTATAAATATAAATAAGTTTTTGCAAAAAAAGCGCGCCGGGATATAATACTTGGCGATACAATGGGGCCTAACAAATGTTTTGCTGTGTCGTTGTCACTTTTTCTATGTAAATTGTACACGTAATTTGTGATGGTGCCGTGGGTGGTTCGCTGACGGCTCAAAGGCAATTGTGTGAACAATATTTAATTGAAACCGGCCCGACTCTTGTATGGGCATAAATGTTTACAGATCAATGTGTTATGCAAACCTTGTAGCTTTATATTATAAACATGTAATCTCAGATTATAGATAGATAGATAGATAATATAATAATAATAATAGAGTTAGCTCTGAAGTACGGCTTCGCGAATGAGAGGTTGCCGTACTATAAGTACAAGCCCCTGCCGATCCTCGAAAGCGACAGCGTCAGGCTCTACTGGGACCGATCCATCATCACGGACAGGACAGTTCTTGTGAACAAACCTGATATCGTGGTGATGGATCGGGCACTCTCGAGGGTGTTTTTAGTGGATGTCACCATACCGCGTGACGAGAACTTCGTAAAAGCCAAAACCGAGAAAAAGAGAAAATATCTCGACCTGGCTCACGAGGTGACCGAAATGTGGGGGGTGACATCCACCGAAATCATTCCAATCGTTATGTCGGTGAACGGTCTTATCCCAACCAGTCTGGAACAACATCTCTGACGGTTGGGATTCCAAGGCGGCTCACTCCCGGAAAAGATGCAGAAAGCGGTGCTCTTAGATTCTGCCCGCATTGTACTCCGGTTTCTCTCCCTGGGGCCCTGAACCCGGGCCGACTGTGCTTCTGCCGGGGGTTAGTTTGCCATCTCCTCTCCTTAAGAGGGGAGATGTTAATTTTTCTAGAAATTTAAAAATAATAATAATAAACTTTTATAAACAAATACAGGGATAAATACTAGATATTAGAAGCGGCCCAGAAATATCTGGAGTCAGGGTAAATAATTTTATTATAATTTTTTATGTTAACACACTAGATTTATAACATTGATTTGGCTTTTACTATTATAATGTAATTATTTTTAAAGAATAAATGAATAAATAAATAAATACTCTTTATTGTTTCCTTTACAAGATTACAATAGTAAACTTTTTTTTTTTTATGTAACACAGGCAAACGAACATGCGTCTCACCTGATGGTAAGTGACTACCGCCGCCCATGATCACCCACAACACCAGCGCCATTGCAGGTGTGCTGCCGGCCTTTTAAAAAGGAATATGCTCTTTTCTTGAAGGTTATGTTGTCGTATCGGTTCGGAAGTACTTATTTTAAAGACAATCAATATATTAATATTAGGTACTATTACACTTTAGATTTTCTTTTTTAATTTATCCTTAACTAGATTTAACCCGCGACTTCGTCTACGTGATCGGGATATTTTTACTGAATAAAATAAAAGTAGCCTATATCCTTCTCCGTCCCATATATTATGTATATACCCAATTTCATAGTGATTGGTTTTTTTTTTAATGGATGTAAATGGTATGGTAACCCCGCCTGCGCTAACGGGATACGCTGGCGGAGCACCAGTGAAGGGTGATAGATGAGAATGTAAATAGGCCAGTTAGCCCATCACGATGAATTCATCAGGAATTTGTGGCGTCTGTAAATAAATAATGTAAATATTCATCTCATAGCCACTTGTCAACATCATTACTTTCTTTTCCATCAAGTAGGTTAATTTAATTGTACATAGATGTTTCACCACTTTCTATCTTTCGCACTGGACATACAGACATGACAGCGACGTTTACTTCTCACATTCATTTCTGCTGTCATTCTCTCATTATATGAAAATCAATAATATAATCAAGTTGGTTGTTACTTATTTCGTCCAAACAACTACAAATTAACCATGATAGTTTCCAGGGGGAACCGCGAGGAGGTCGACCTGGTTGGCTATATTGCTAGCAATGGGGTTCTCAGTCTCCATTACTAACAATCCCTTTCCCCCCATTGTGATTGGTTAAGTCTTCAAGGCGTTATAAGGTAACTTATGAGATAATCTTGCATAGATGTAATAATTACAGATTTACTCTATGGTCCCGGCATAGAATAAACCACCCCTTCCTCTGTAGGTGTCATAAGAGGCGACTAAGGGAACTTAATGGTCGAGAAATTGCCAATAGCGTCGCTCTGAAAACTTTACCGCAATCCTAACTGCAGTTGCCAAATCTCTTGCCAAGCGTGGCAACTACTGGCAAAACCCTCCGTAAATCTGATATGATGAATAATTACAGATGGCATTTTACTTTTCTTTTAATGCAATCCCCTAAATAAACTTACTTAAATAAACGCCGTGTCACACTTGCTAGAATGTACAATTCACACCGCGCAGTGCCCCTCGCGTCTTCACAGCTAATATTCACAATCACTACGCAGGGACGGTGTTACCTCACTGGGCGCAAGGCATAAGAGGTAGCGGTTAACAATATTTTAAAGATCAAAATTGTTTGATACCATTTACGCTATCAATGTACATTGGCGAGAAACCAGTGAGCAAATAAAAACGAAATAAATGTTAAATAAGATCATGGTAACGAATTCACAGTGTGGTTTCAGCGTAGAATGAGCCATCCCCTTCCTTTTCCGTGGGTGTCGTTGGAGGCGACAAAGGAAATTTTATGCTCGACAGATTAGCATCAACGTCTCTCCTAAAACATCACAAATACCTAACTGCAGTTGCCAACACGCTTATCAAGCGTGACAATTTCTGGCAAAACCCCCCAAGGGGGAGGTTTATGTTCAGCAGTGGATAGTTAAAGCTGATATGATGATGATGAACGAATTCACCAGAAACCGAATGCGCACCGCATTCGGTTTCTGGTGAATTCGAATTTCCAGCGGGGCCTGCATGTACGTCGACTTGATAAAATATATTATTAGCAATCTGTCAATGTATTTTCTAGATCCTATTACTAAGTAATATCGTTAATTAACTACGGTATTTTTATTTCATAAACGACGATATGCTTCAAAATCTTTACCGTGGATTACAAAATTCTTTTATCATGTCACGGTTCGGCTCAACGACGTTTGTTGCGCGTGAAAATTTAAATATTGTTCTTTACATATTTATTTTATTTATACTTTATTGTATACACTAATAATACATTGATAAATTCTGATATCATCTATAAAGTCCATTTAATAGTTTATTATAAATTTAATCTCGCTTCTTGAGTGCTACCTATCGAGTGGTGGATCCACTGAATATCAGCGCTGCAGCAACACGCTGCAGCTTAAAGCTAAGTGGAGTCCGTTTCAGCTGCTACTAGACAATTATTATTTTAAAATATAAACTTGTCATTAATATTTACATGTTTTTATATTATAATTATTAAATATGACAGATAAAAGCAAAAGTACAAAGGCGAGTTTATTACTTGTTACACATGTTTATTTTAAAAAATTTACATGTAACTTTTTTTTTATGTGTGAAAATGGTATGATAACCCCGCTTGCGCTAACGAAATACGCTGGCGGAGCACCAGTGAAGGGTGATAGATGAGAATGAAAACAGGCCAGTTAGCCCATCATGATGAATTCATCAGGAATGAACCATGATAGTTTCCAGGGGGAACCGCGAGGAGGTCGACCTGGTTGGGTATATTGCTAGCAATAGGATTCTCAGTCCCCATTACTAACAATCCCTTTCCCCCCATGTAACTATATTACTCGCTAATACCCCATAACTTGTACTATACGCCACTAAAATCCATTACAGGCAGGGTGCGCTGTGTAAAATTCGTAAACAGACAGCCCCTAAGAGGGTGAGTGCACTGTACAAATTGATTGTTACCAGCCCTGTCTGTTAACAAGTTATCTATTCGTGAAGTGTGATCTCGGGAACGGCGCAAGGAGGATTTTCTTCCTTTACAGCGTTTATTACGAGGTGTGGCAACGTCGGAATTATCTGTCAACTTTCAACATCAATTGGATGAATGAGTGAAAGGAAGAACGAATGAAAACTACTTTGGAAGGAGTTTCTTCTTTACAGCGTTCATTACGAAGTGTGGCAACGTCGGAATTATCTGTCAACTTTCCAAAACAATTGGATGAATGGATGAATGAATGAATAAACGAATGAAAACTACTGAGGAGGAAGGATTTCCTTATTTGCGTTCACTGCCAAGTGTTTCAACGTCGGAATTATCTGTCAACTTTCAATATCAATTGAATGAATGAACGAATGAAAACTACTGTGGAAGGAGTTTCTTCTTTACAGCGTTCATTATGAAGTGTGGCAACGTCGTCAATTATCTGTCAGTTTTCAAAAACAATTGGATGTTTGAATGAAATCTCTTTATTGTTCCCTTCAAAAAATTATACAGATTATAAAGTCTAACAATATACAAACAAAATAAATACTCAAACTTAATTATATAAAAGCAAGATAAAAAGGCAACAATGGACGGCCTTATCGTTAAATAGCGATCTCTTCCAGGCAACCTCGGGACGCTCTCGGTCGCGTTACAGTCGCTCATGATTAAGGGTCCTGCATTGGTCCCGAAACTAGTCGCGCTATCTCGATCTAATCACAAGTAAGTTAAACCGGTATTTATTACATTGAAATGTAATGTTTGCTTGCGAATTTTTTAACAGATAAAAAATAAGAAGCAAATTAAATAAGCGTTTATTTAACCAACACAATACCATTGCAACAAACCACAGGAGTTAATCATACTAAAACGACTAGGGTGTCGTTACCCCATGCAAGATCTAAACAGTCCATGGGGACTCCATGGGGATTATCAGGGATTGGGTGTGTATGATAATTGTTTTATTATGGTAAACAATAATATGGTTAGGATTGATAGCTGGGGGAGAGCAAATTTCATTATTATTCATATACTTATTTCTTTAACACTAGTCACTCGCCCTGGCTTTGTACGGACACAGATAATGTAAATACTATGAACGGATAGATAGAATTTTCGTACTAGCTTTTACACGCGACCTCGTTCGCATAAAAAAGAAATTTTTTATGTAACTTAGAATGGCATTGTTTGCCATTCTAAGTAAAACAGTATACTCTGTTATGTTCGTGGTACTGCTCATGTCTATAGGCGACGGTTACCACTTTCCATCAGGTGGGCCGTCAGCTTGTTTGCCATTCTAAGTTGTATAAAAAACAAATATCGAATAAAACAAATGCTCCAAACAAGTTACTCCAATGAAAAAAGGCATTAAATAATTGTATGTTTATCTTTTAGCACCAAAAGGCCACACAAAAAAATTACCAAATAAAGAATAACATTATAAACCCATCTTTCCGCAGTCGGTAAATATACAAGTAAGTCCCAAATTACAGTAAACACCGCAAAGGAACACCGGTAGCCAAATCCGATTACTTGAAAATAATTATTCACAAAAGCGGCCACAATTTACCTGTATTGTTTGCATACTGAACAATTGCACCAACACCTCCATTGAATATTCATCTTTAATGTCATTGCAATAAAGTTAAAAATGCAATAAACAGTATTATTATATTTACAAGCAAACACCTTTTGTGGCACGCGCCATTTTTCAAACAAAATTTAAATCTCGAATACCAATTTACATTGAGCAGCAAACCGTTTAGTGTTATATACGAGGAGAGATCAAGGCAAAATGGACGTTTAGACAACAAACTCTTCGTTGCTTAGGCCTCTATTTCTATACAATTTCTATAACAGTTGAGCTCAAATTTTAATGGTCACCGTCCAAATTACATTGAACTGTCTTCATTATTAAATTTCAAATATAGAAGAGCTCATTTTAAAATGGACTCACTCTTTGTCTTACAACAATAGGTACAAAATTGTTCGTATTGTATTACAGTCATTACTGGTCAGTTTTGCGGTTGACAGCTGATATTTGTCCATTTGTTTGGTGGATCCTTTTTATTTATTTGCATTTTCGTATTATATCCCCTTGAAAAGGTAAAATAGCGAGTTTAAACTTTACGCGCTACACTTTGACGTTGCCGGCGCGCGGGAACACGACAGCTGTCAAAATGTGACCATAAATATGTTTTTTTTTTTAGAAAGCAAAGGAATTGTACAGCGGTCAGCCATTTCCTGCGAAGGTGAAGGCGGTGTAATAGTTTGTTTGGCATTGTTACAAACTGTTTGAACACGTGTTATACTCAATCATACAATAACTTTTCCAGGTGAATTCGACGCAATGTCAATACAATGACCTTTATATTTTTACGTTTAGAGAAAAACGGGAGCCTTATCTCTTCAGTGCTTTCTTATATATTTTAAACATATAAGATACCATAGATTAGTTAATTAATACTTTATCAAAATATAGACGAGTTTCTTTGCATCTTATTATCCTGTATATTTTTTATTTCCTTGGAAGAATAAATTATGTGTAACTTAATACTATAGTTATATTTATTTCTCGTATTATTTTACGAAAGATGTACTTTGTACGAAAGTCGATTGCGTGGGTACCTCTGTCCCATTCGTGTTTCAACCGTGAAGCAGTTGTGTTTGCATGGCTGTGTTTCGGTTTGAAGGGTGGGATATGGCGTGAATTTACTGGGTACAGAGGAATAACACCTGAGTCCTCAGGAATGGCAACGCATGGGGGGTATCATGGGCGAAACAGTATACTCTGTTATGTCCATGGTACTGCTCATGTCTATAGGCGACGGTTACCACTTTCCATCAGGTGGGCCGTCAGCTTGTTTGCCATTCTAAGTTGTATAAAAAAAAAAAAAAATAATTTAAAGCTGCAGATGTTTATCGGTCACCTTTATTAGGAAATTATTCTTATGTTTTATAAAATAAAAAGACGGCCAATTAGGACAACAGTTTTATAATAACCTTTTTTCAACTAACTTCAAAAATGGAGCAGGTTCTCAGTTCGGTTGTATTTTCTTTATGTTTGTTTCCTCAAAACTCCGACAGCTATAAACCGTTTCGGATTTTTTTTGTCTAAAAGTTTCAAATTAATCCCACGGAAATTTAATCGACTCAAAACCTAGTTTTTAAATTAAAGTAATTGGTTTTGCCACAATATTTTTTTTTTGCATTCGAGTTGATAAATTTATTTTTTCATAAAATTTAATTTAAGTAGATAGGTAATCTGTAATAATTATATTAATATAATTAATGAAAAAAAATTATTTCGAAAAATTTATCTTTAAAGTGGATTCAGCAATTTATTATACCTATTTTTCAAACAAATATTTCAAACTATATACGACAATTTGTCCCGACCTGGGAAGTGAACCTGTGATCCTTATACGTGAAACTACTACTTAGATTTGCTAAACTAACAGGTTCATGAAAACTTTGCAATAAAACATAGCTGTATGAAGTACATACCTATGCTTAATCCAGTGCGCAATAAAAAATATCAAATGCTCTATGGTACGCATTAAGTGTCAAATGTATTTACCTGTCGCAAGCACATCAAAACAGCATTGATTTCATTCTAAAACGCCACTTTCGGCTCACGCAAAAGTACCCCACTGCGACTGGCATTAGGAACGCAAGTACCACCCATGTTGTGGCTGTATTTAATTTATAGCATTTCAAATGAATGTTACCTTATTCGTACCTATAGCCGCCATTTTTGTTCACCTTGTCAACTAGATGGCATCAAATCTTATTAGTTTTTAAATTAGATATTATCTGTTTCAATTGAACTTGATGAAAATATACATAAATGATTAATTAACCTGATCATAAGACAATTGCCGTGTGGTCCCGGCATAGAATAGTCCACCCCTTCCTTTACCGTAGGTATCATAAGTGTAGACTAAGGGAGGGCGAGGGATGGGCAGCAGCGTCCCTCTTAGGACACCACCAAAGGCTAACTACAGTTGGCAACCCGCCTGCCAGGGGGCAAAAGGGATTGTTAGTAATGGAGACTGAGAATCCCATTGCTAGCAATATAACCAGGTCGATCTCCTCGCGGTTCTCCCTGGAAACTATCATGGTTAATTCCTGATGAATTCATCATGATGGGCTAACTGGCCTGTTTTCATTCTCATCTATCAACCTTCACTGGTGCTCCGCCAGCGCATCCCGTTAGCGCAGGCGGGGTTACCATACCATTTTCGCCCATAAAAAAAAACCCGCCTTCCAAACGTAGAAACTAGTGACAAAACCTTCAAAGCGAGGCTTACGTCCAGCAGTGGACAGTTAACGGTTGAAATGATGATTATTCTAATAATTCTATATTTATTACTCTTCATGTAAATGTGGCGCCCCCTAGTGTGAAGCCGCTTTCGTTCATTCTAATATGGCTCACGAAGTAAGACACAACGCCAGCATACACAGACCAACAGTGTATGCCGGCTGCAAACCCAGTGACCCGGAGGTAGTCGCCTCCGGAGTAGAAGCCGGGGTAATGGGGTACGCCCCGAGGCCCCTACCTCGCCCACCCACACATCGTCTGGCGGGCAAAGAGAAGACCCTGTTGTTGTTGGCTCACGAAGCAAATTTTTTTATAGAAAAGATGTATGAATACTTACGTAACTATATTAAGCTACATATATATTCTAAGCATGGGTGAAACACTACACATACTGTGTTATGTCCATGGTACTGTTCATGTCTATAGGCGACGATTACCATCAGGTGGGCCGTCAGCTTGTTTGCCATTTTAAATCGCATAAAAGCTAGTAAAAACAATAATACACAGTATGAACATGTTATTATTATCAATCTCTTGTATGTACATATACACATTTAAAAAAAAAACGCTAAACTTATAATTAAAAAAAATATGTAGCAAGGACGCACCGCCGTCAGCACGAAAAAGGCCCAAATCCACTTACGCGGCTTTTGCAAAGCGCTGCCCCTGCGGGCGGATTCGTATTTTGAAAATATTTTGACGTTAATAGCCGCCATTGTGGTGTACCATAGTGACGGATTGTCGTCCGTTTAACTTTTTTTTTTTCAGCGATCGGGCAAAGGAACTCGGGGCGTTGAAGCGTTGTAATTTTGTTAGTGTCATTGTAGGTTTTTTTTTTAGCGTTCTGTATTCATGTTTCGAGTAAAAGGAGACCGGCAATGGGCCACCTGATAGAACGCGATCTATGCCATTGATATTTGCAACCCCTACGGTGTTGTAATCGATATTTTGTTTTTTTTTTTACTTTTTTATTATCTATTAGAGTCAAGAGTTTTCATCAGGTGCTATGGAAGATCTATTTATTAACCTATACTAATTGGGGGAAGGGGGATTGTTAGGAATAGAGTTTAACAACCTCATTGCTAGCAATATGCCCTATTAGGTCGACCTCCACGTGGTTCCCCCTGGAAACCATCGTGAACAGTTCTTGTTGAATATTACACAATGGGCTAGTTAGGCCGTGTAAGGCGTAGTTAGCGCGTAGAAGTCGACCTAATAGGGTATATTGTTGAGTGGGAAAGATATTGTTAGCAATGGAGTTTCACATCCCCATTGCTAGCAATATGCCTTATTAGATCGAGCTCCACGTGGTTCCCCCTGGAAACCATCGTGAACAATTCTTATTGAATTCGTCACGATGGGCTAACTGACCTGCTTCATCCTCACCTATCATCCTTCACTGGTGCCCCGCCGGTGTACACCGATAGCGCGGGTGGGGTTACCATTTCATTATTAAAAAAAAATTAAAGAAAAAACCTACACTTATTAGTTAAATAGACTATGTTATATTCATTAAAGGAATCAAGAATCTCCAAAAACCAAAAGTATATGTATGTGACGAATTATGAAAATGGATGAAGCCAGAGACGTGAGTAAGAATAAAAACCTTCGGCGCTCGGTTCTCTCTGCTTACCCTACAAGGGCTTTAACGTTTTTTAGACATGAGCAGTACCAGGGATATAACAGAGTGGGCCATCAGCTTATTTGCCATTCTAAGTTGTATAAAAAAAAATGCGTTGCCATTCCTGAGGACAGGTGTTATTCCTCTGTACCCAGTAAATTCACACTAAAAATTATTAGATAAATTATAATTATGTTACATAAAAAATAAAAATATTGCTATACAAAAAACGACCTAAATCGTTACGAAATCAGTAGATATTATAGGATTAGGCTATTTGGTTGTAAAAATAAATCATTATTAAACCATAATTAGACACTGTAACAACTATTTGTTAATTGCGTCTGCGCACAAGGCGAGAGATATTCATATTTCATCTATTTTGACAATTATTATAAACTGGCAACATCGTCATCTTTCTATCCTTATCTTAATTATTTTGGGTTGGTGTAATATAATTTTACTCGTATTATACGGTTTCGATTTTTGTTTTTTTTTTACAACACAGAGGGCAAACGAGCATGCGGCTGACCTGATGGTAAGTGACTACCGCCGCCCATGATCACCCAGAACACCAACGGCATTGCAGGTGTGCTGCCGGCCTTTTAAAAAGGAATATACTCTTTTCTTGAAGGTTATGTTGTCGTATCGGTTCGGAAATACTGCTGCTGGAAGTTGATTCCAAAATTGATTAAGATTTACGACCGACCACCTGCCTAGCGTCAACCCTCTTTTATAACGCATTTGTCGATGGTAGCCACCTCCTACGGTATAGAAGAAAGAATCTAGAAAAAAGAAGAAAAACACTCAAAGTGAGTGAAAGGAGTTGATAAAAAAAGGAATAAAGTATAAATAGAGAAGAAAGAAAAAGGGACACTGCTGTTGCAGAGGACAGAACAGATCACTAGAGGAGAACACTCCTAGCAATATTTTAGACTGGCAACATTTTTTTGTAAAACTTGTAAACAAATCGTCAATTCAAATCGCATCTTCACATTATCCACTAAACTTACTGTCGAATCGCCCAAGTCAATTACAACCGGCCGCCATCTTAATAAATTAAAATGCTTATCAACATACTAAAATAACATAAAAAAATATATATATATTTTAAAACATGTCGACGCACATAAAGAAACTGTTACCTACCTGGAAGCCGGGGTTGTAAAAAAAAATTAATAAAAAAAAGAGTGAATTCGAAGTTTAAAAGGGGCCAATGAAAAATCGCGGGCGATACGCGTAATGCCCTACCGAATTTTGAAATCAAGAACTTTTTAGAACAACAAAAAGATGGGAGACTTCATATAGGATGCTTTTATTGTGTACACTTGTATTGGTATGTATATCTGCGCCTGTGTTTTTTAATAAATCTGTTTCGTTAAATTTATCTTATCAAAATAGGATTACACATTTTAATAATATTGAGTTATTTCAATAAAATAGATTAAATAGTTAAAATATATCGACATAATGTAAATGATGTATTATGTATTATTCACAATAATTTAATACTATCACTAATCTTTTTTTATCTTCAGAATATTGAGAACGTTCTATAAGTAGGTACAGGGAATGAGCAAAAATAAAAAAAATAAAATTAATAGCGACTCTACATTCATTAACAACAACACAATATTACTTCCCAAAATCCATTTGAAAAATAAAGAAACAAAGCATTCGAAATTCAAATCTCCCGCCGGCGCGTATAAATTTGTAGAAGACATTCTTTTTTTAATAATTTAAGGCGACGTTTAGCTCAACTCGCGATAAAGTGTTTACCGACTTATTTGCAGCCAGTATTTCTTTTTTCTTTTTAAATTTTAATTTATAGCGATTAACACCCATTATTTAAATTCATTTGTTTATATGCAGAACAAGGGCTTTAGGATTGGCGCCAAAAGGAAAAAGACGTAAAGTTTTAGTTCTTAATAATAAAGTAAACTTTAAATAGTGTCAAATAGCTAAGATAAACTACTGTTACGAAATACAAAATAATATAATTAATCATAAGATTGAGCCCGTTTTCTTTGACAGGGAATATCGGGTATCTTTGAACTTCGGGTATAGCGCCACTATTTTCTCAAAATGCATTTATGCGGAATTCGTCGCAAAATTCTCCGTATTTGTATCCAAGTTCCTAGTTCGATATGCCAGACGGTAGACGTATGGTCTAGCAAATGTTTTTTTTTTAAACGCAAGAGGCATAGAGCATGTTTACATGTTCACAAATAAATTAGATAGTCCTCTAATGCGAATGTTTGCTCAGAAATTTAAACCCTTATGTATATTAGTTAGTTTGTTTAAATCTTGCGAACTAAATTAGAACCAGTAAGTCCTAACCGATTTTCCTGGAATTTCGCATACTTATTAACCTTTAATTCTGGTAGCATTATTATATCCAAAACTCAATATGGCGACATTTTCAAAATGTCCGCCATTACAAAATGGCAGATAGTATATATTTTATCAACCCTATTAATATGGGTATCAAATAAAAGAGCTTGAACAATATACAACGATAAAAATGAGCAAAATTAAACCTAAATAAAGATAAAAGTTGTTTACATACAAAATAATGTTTGATAATTGAATATAAGTATTCGCTAGAATGGTTTGATTTAATAAGAAAATGTAAATGTAATAATGCATATAAAATATATGTATATTAGTGTATGTATATTATATATATATATATATATATATATATATATATATATATATATATATATATATATATATATATGCCTCCACACCCTGTAATGTCATTATCGTATCCCACCCTTCAAACCGTAACACAATCATGCAAGCGCAGCTATTTGTCTGCAAAAATACAACTAGTACAAAGATATTTATTTATTCATTAGTACAAATATGTGTACATGGCGGACTTAATGCTAAAAGCATTCTCTCCCAGTCAACCATAGGGAAGTGTCAGAATACTCGAATGCGGTACTACTAATTATTGATATACATACATACTAAAATTACATATATAAACGAATAAATATATATAAATAACAAATATACTTACACATATATGACATATACTATATTATACACGAAATTGAGAATAATATAAAGTACTTACTGCTCGGATAAAAATAAAAAGTGTGCGTTAACGCTTTTTTTGAAAGACGGTTTAGTCGGTAGTCTCTTAATGGCATCAGGAAGCGCGTTCCAGAGTCGTGAAGAATGTAGGAGAAAAGAGTTTGAAACGTAACCAGTACGGTGAGAGGGGAAGGATAATTGGAGAGTATTATTGGAACGAAGGTTACGTTCGTGAGTTTCAAAAAGATAATGGAATTTACTCCTTAAGTAGTTAGGAGACTGGGGGTTTCGAAGAAGAGTGTAGAAGATATTCCATGCAGACAACTTTTGTGCAGTCTCCCTTTAATTCTAGTGCAATTTATTTTATTGTATCTAATCCAGTTATCACCAATTCATCACTCTAAGTTGAAATATCAAGACAAGTTGCTGATAAGCAGCGCACAAGTCTAATAACGTAAACCCATAGACAATATCCAAGAGACGTGTTCACTAAAAGCTTTACCGCATCGGGTGACATCCGTAAAAATTACCGCAATTAAACTAAAGAAAGAAAAAGTCATTCCAAATTCGAAATTCCGTACGGACATTCGGAAGACAATGGCCCATTAGGAACCCGTAGATAAGTATCTAGACGACCCAATTGTAGTTCCTTTTTTGAATTTTAGAACGCGTTGTTTGGTTTTTATTTTTTCTTTTTTTACTCTCGTTCGACGTTCCGTGGTGTTGATTTTTGCGGCCAACGATTTGAAAATGGAACCGAATCGGTCCAATTACGCACTGATTGAATTCGACCGACGAATTTGAATTGCCAACGAGTTCAAATCTTTGTTTATGGTTTTCAAAAGGTGACATTCTAAATATTTAGAGAGTAAGATTAAAATTCTGAAAATGCTTTTGAGGAATACAAATAAGTATGTGCCTCAGACCTATCCATTAGTAAGTATGTAAAATAAATGAATTATGTTGTTTTCTGAAATAATACGTAACATTAGCGGAAGAGTTAAAAGAAAACTAAACCAAAAAAGCTTTTTAAGTGCGATCATTCTCGAACTTAATTTTATAAAAAAAAAATTGAATTATTTGTCAATTTTCAAAAACATTAACGTTTACGCTATCAGACAACTTTTTCGTGAAATAATGAATTTTTTTAAATTGACAGTTAATTTCTACATTGCCAAACTTTGACAAACTTATGTGTGAACGCTTTATTTTTTTATCATTGTTATAGATCTGTATATTATACGTACATTTTTCAACTGTCGATTAAACATTTATAATTCTATTGCCATAAAAAAAAAACACCAGCATTCATAAAACCATAGTAAATAATCCGGAGCTAATCGTTCCAAAAAAAAACAAATGTCAAATAGAACGAATCATTTTGAATTTCGAATGCGCTTTTGGCGCTAAACGAGGACCGCACACGTCGACGGCGCGGCTGCGCGCACGAAATATGCACGATACGCGATCAGGCACGTATCTGACGCTACCGAATAAACGTTACGTCAATTAAGTTAAATGTTTATCATCGTCATTTTACCATATTTAGACGTCTGGATACGACGCTTTTTGCACCATACCGTCGCGTAAACGGCAGCGATTCGCGCCAAAATGCAACTTCGAGGAAACTATTTCACTTCATTGTAATGAAAGTACGCACATATTGGCGCCAAATTATTCCGCTTCGAATTGACAGCCGACGCCAAAACTGTAACATAATAATATAACGAAAACTGCAATGACAGGGACCGGATCAGAGATTGTTATCTACGAGTAAAGAAGTCTCAATATATGTATTTAACGTGTAATAAACATTCGAGTCAAATTATATCTCGTTGTATATCAAGTTTCAAGAAGCCCGTTTCAAGTTTAATTTCAAGCTTGGTCATTTCATACACAACGGATGCCGAAATAACAAACATTTTATCTATAATGTTACAATGAATGAATGAGTGAATGAAAACTCATTGAAAAATCGTTATTGTTCCCTTCAACAAATGGTACAGATTATAAAGATTTACAATTTTTTTTTTATACAACGTAGAATGGCAAACAAGCTGACGGCCCACCTGATGGAAAGCGATAACCGTCGCCTATAGACATGAGCAGTACCATGGAAATAACATACTACTGTTTCGTCCATGACACACCCCATGCATTGCCATTCCTGAGGACTCAGGTGTTATTCCTCTGTACCCAGTAAATTCACGCCATATCCCACCCTTCAAACCGAAACATAGCTATGCAAACACAAGTGCTTCTCGGTTGAAACACGAATGGGACAGAGGTACCCAAGCAATCGACTTTAGTACAAAGTCTCCCTCTGGTAAATGTATGTACACAAACAAAATTAATACTTAAAAGCAAGATAAAGAGGTGACAATGGGCGGCCTCATCGCTAAATAGCGATCTCTTCCAAGCAACTTTAGGATGGAGAGGTATAATTATAAATGTGTCATGTACCAGAGTGAGACTTTGTACAAAAGTCGTTTGCTGAATGATGTAACCGTCACCAAGACATGTTCTTTGTCTTTGAATCTTTGAATGAATGAAAGACACTCTGTATCTTTGAATAATAATATAAAAAATATTTCAGGTAATCTTAATTATAAACATTTTGGAATAGTAACTTTTTTATTCTACCGCCCATTCGGAATGTAATTTTAACTTTTTTTTTACAACTCAGGGGCAAACTAGCATGCGGCTCACCTGGTGGTAAGTGACTACCGCCGCCCATGATCACCCGCAACACTAACGGCATTGCAGGCCTTTTAAAAAGGAATATGCTCTTTTCTTGAAGGTTATGTTGACGTATCGGTTCAGAAATACTACTGCTGGAAGAAACTTAATTGTTGCTTTTGCAAAATATATATTTTACAGTTATAATTGCAACATAACACAACAAATTTAAATATATTTATGCTTTAACACGTAATCGAAATTAATTTACCGCACTATTTTCTCCAAGTGTCACAGTGACATTTGTTTTCGCGCGCTTTTTGCACTGCAACCATAGATAAAGGATTTAATAACACTGGCCGAATTAGGGTTGCAACCCATTGAAATATTGTCTGAGCTTAATTCTTTCATTTCGATTCGTGTCACAGTATTTTAACGGAAGTTAATTTTTTTTTCCGTATAATCGCTCCATAATACCACTTTATTACGTCCGGTTTGTATTTTATGATAGAAAATCGTTGCGGTTGAGTAGATTCGGGGTATTATGTAAGAATGTGATACTGTTTTGAATTCATAGACAACGGATCGTTGGTTTCTCATTGTTTGCTTTTAAAATAAGCTATTACATGCTATTACGGTTTGGGTATTCGTGTTTTTGATGCGATAAGGCATGTATTATTTTGTTATTTAAATGACTCGTGTTGTGGCAATATTTTTGAAATGTTCGATGAGAATTCAATGTTTTATGAATAAATTAAATATTTATAAAACGTTCATAGTATTAAAAGGGTGCATATTTATAAAAAAAAAACCATAGAGTTATTCAGAGCAGGTTGTAAACTTTTTAAAAATAATTATCTATTACTAATTTCGTTTATTAACTCTTGATACTTAAACAATTAACCTGAAATTTGTTATCCTTACTAAGATTATAAATGTGAAAGTGAGTTTGTTTGTTACCTTATAGCGCCTTAACCGCTTAACCAATCACTATGAAATTTAGTATACACGTACTATACGGTACGTAGAAGGATATAGACTGTTTTTTATTCCGTTCAGTAAAACATTCCCATCACGCAGACGAAGTCGCGGGTAATAACTAGTATAATATATAGTATTTTTAAATGAATATTATAAACTACTTGTTTCTTAACTCAGTTAATAAATTAAATATATATGTAAATATATTATTAAGGGGCTTCAGCAACCGCAGTCAGATTTTGGTAGTATTCAAAAAGGGACGCTGCTGCCCATCCCTCGACCGATAAGTTCCCTTAGTCTCCTTTTGCGACAACCACTGGAAAGGAAGGGGTGGCCCATTCTATACCGGGACCACACGGGTAGATATTGGTATAAAAAAAAATCATGAAAAGATTTCATCAGTTCGACAACGCATTTGTAATACCCCCCTCCCCTAGTCTTACAAACGTTTTTTTTTATACAACTTAGAATGGCAAGCAAGCTGACGGCCCACCTGATGGAAAGTGGTAACCATCGCCTATAGATATGAGCAGTACCGTGGACATAATAGAGTATACTGTTTCGCCCATGATACCCCCCATGCGTTGCCATTCCTGAGGACTCAGGTGTTATTCCTCTGTACCCTGTAAATTCACGCCATATCCCACCCTTCAAACCGAAACACAGCCATGTAAACACAACTGCTTCATGGTTCAAACACGAATGGGACAGAGGTACCTAAGCAATCGAATTTTGTACAAAATCTCCCTCTGGTAAACATCCAATAATCACTTAGCATCCACCATAAGGCCAGTCATATGCCTGTTCACCTCAGTGGCTTAGAAAAAAAAACACTTCAATTTCGTCACACCTTTTAAATTGCATTTAATAGACAATCGCAGTCCACAAAAACGGTAATAGTCAATTTTTACGGTTGTGGAAGTAGAAAAAAAAAAAAGTATTATTTTGTCTATGGTTTGTACTCGTAGATACTGGCAGTTGGTATTATCCCACGGTCCGTTCTGTTTACTATTACTGATTGAACTTTTTAGGGTTACGTGAACAAATACAATAAACCAAAAAATAAATTGGTTTCTATGCGACTTCTACGAAATGAAGAGGTTCTTTTAATATATATATATATATATATATATATATATATATATATATATATATATATATATATATATATATATATATATATATATATATATATATATATATATATATGTACATGTATTTATGTATTTCTATGTATATATTAGCACTAGCGACCCGCCCCGGCTCCTCACGGGTGTACATTACACCACGTCACGTTAGAAACCTCTAAATTTATCAGTGTTTCTCTACAATATTATGCATGTAATGTATATAAACCTTCCTCTTGAATCACTCTATCTATTAAAAAAAACCGCTTCAAAATCCGTTGCGTAGTTTCAAAGATCTAAGCATACATAGGGACAGACAGACGGGAAGTGACTTTATTTTATACTATGTAGTGACGATAGTGAAGTAAAAATGTATATTTATATAATTGTACGTATTATATATTTAAAAAAAAACTAACAAATTCGTGCTTGCAGTCAAACTGTTTATAACTACTCCTCTCCATCCAAAGGTTGCCTGCAAGAGATCTCTCTTAGCGATAAGGTCGCCCATTGTTTTCTCAATGTGATTATTTCTTGTAATTGTTTATATTTATAATAAGTTTACTATTGTAATCTTTTGGAGGGAACAATAAAGAGTATCTATCTATCTGTTTTAAGACAAAAATCGGTAATTCTCTTATAACAGACCGCTGCTGAATATAGGTCTCCCTCTATTGGTGGGTTTTGCCAGTTGCCACGCTTGGCAGGCGGGCTGGCACCGCAGTCAGGCTTGGTGAAGTTTTAAGAGGGACGCTGCTGCCCATTCCTCGCCTTCCTTAGTCGCCTCTTACGACACCCACGGGAAAGGAAACAGTGATCCATTCTGTGTTTGGACCACACGACTAACGTACAAACATATATTGTACGCTTATATAGCAGGACATGGAGATACTATTTAACTGATGTAATACCTTAATTTGGACTATGATCCACAAAAAAAAAAGAAAAAAAAAAACTAGTATTCAACAAAAAAGAACAGACTTCGATTGTGGAAAAACCAGTTATTTCGATTTAAAGACTAAACTACTAAACCGATTTTGATAAGACTCCTATGAAACCTATCTGTAACTATACCTTTTCAGATAAAAAAAAAACAATTTTCCAAATTGATTTATAACTCACTGAATTATAAAGTAAAAACCCCAAAAAAAAAAATACAACCGAATTCACTTCCTAATAACTTGAAGATGGCACAATCGCTGAAATCCTTTGAAGCATATATCATGTGTGTAGGTATGTGTGCATGTATGTATATATATGTATTTATGTGTGTTTTTTATGTATTTATATGTGTGCATGTGTGTATATATATGTATTGATGTGTGTTTTTATGTATTTATATGTGTGCATATATATGTATTGATGTGTGTTTTTATGTATTTATATGTGTACATGTGTGTATATATATGTATTTATGTGTGTTTTTTATGTATTTACATGTGTGCATGTGTGTATATATATGTATTTATGTGTGTAAGTTTTTATTTATTTACGTATTAATGTTATATTATTATTCATGTACTTCTATTATTTACATATATAGGTGTATAGAGCTGTTTTTATTGTATTATATATTCAATTGTTTTACTGGCTATTATTTAGTTTATCTTTAATTGTACGGTTATTACCCTTATACATTCTACAGTTTTCTTTCAGCTTCTCAAAGGTTGACTGTAAGAGATCCCTTTATGGGATAAGTCCGCCATTGTATATTAAATCATTTACCAGTGTTTAATCTGAGTTATGTACAATAAAGATTTTACGATACGATACAATACAATACCGAATTGATAACCTTTTTAATTTTTTTAAGACGACAAGAGGTGACAGACAAACTCAATTCTACGTTTAATAAGTAAAGATTAAATACATTTCACTCCATCCTGAAGTAAGAGAGGGAGACTTTGTACAAAAGTCGATTGCTTTGGTACCTCTGTCCCATTCGTGTTTCAACCGTGAAGCAGTTGTGTTTGCATGACTGTGTTTCGGTTGAAGAGTGGGATATGGCAGTGAATTTACAGGGTACAGAGGAATAACACCTGAATCCTCAGGAATGGCAACGCATGGGCGGTATCATGGGCGAAACAGTATAGTCTGTTATGGCCATGGTACTGCTCATGTCTATAGGCGACGGTTACCACTTTCCATCAGGTGGGCCGTCAGCTTGTTTGCCATTCTAAGTCGTATAAAAAAAAAAGTAACCCGTCGTAATGTTAAAATAACAAAAACTTAACTAGCCTACTTACAATAACGCATATAGGAACCGAACGGCGCCGCGGGGCGGTGCATAGCTATATAAATCAAGCCGCTACAAAATAGGTGAGCTATAAATAAAAACATTACATTGTCTGTCTGTCTGTGAGCGCGCAGCTACAAATTATCACATTTTCTCTATAAGACTCGTGTACAGGCTGTTGTTTTTTTCTTATTCACAGATTGGTTTATAAATAATGGAAAAATCTCGGTATGTAACTTGGCTATCTCTTAAATGTGTTTTTAGTAAATAAAAAAAAAATCTTTTTTTTTTTATACAACTTAGAACGGCAAAGCTGACGGTCCGCCTGATGGAAAGTGGTAAACGTCGCCTATAGACATGAGCAGTACCGTGGACATAACATATATATTTGCTATACATATACGACGAGGCATGGGTAGCAGCGTCCCTGTTAAAACATCTCTAAAAGCCTAACTGCGGTTGCCAACCCGCTTACCAAGCGTGGCAACTACTGGCAAAACTCTCCTAATGGGGGAAACTTGAAGGGGAGAAGGGATTGTTAGTAATGGGGATTAGTAGTTCCTTTGCTAGCAATATACTATATCAGGTCGACCTCCACGTGGTTCCCCCTGGAAATCATCGCGATTGATTTATTGTTAGATTTGTCATGGTGGACTAACTGACCTGCTTCATCCTCACCTATCATCCCTCACTGGTGCCCCGCCAGTGTATACCGATAGCGCAGGCGGGGTTACCATTCCATTATCATCCATTAAAAAAAAATGGGGAAAACTTATGTTCAGCGGTGGACATTTAACGTCTGAAATAGTAATAATAAAAGAAAGTTTTTTTATAAATATTTTTTGTAAAATTTCAATCTCACTTTTACGGAGTCGTCGGAAATTATGTAAAAGAAATATACATATTTAATTTATAATCGGCCTGTGAATAAAAAACAATAATGGTCAAACAAACGCCGCCTATACGGATACTTTGGAAACACACTCGTCGGTCCCTTACTAGCGCGCCACTAATAACTACACCCGTCTCGCTCACACCCAAAATGGTGGACAAGAAAATTAATAATTTATATATAACAATATCATCGTGAACCCTCCCCGCGTAGTAACACACCGTGTGCACAGCTCAACTTACGCTGGTGTTCATAATAGTTCCCCTAGTTCTATTTGAAACGTATAATTTAGTTGGGTCGTGTAAAATAATAATTAACCTCGTACTACGGGGCCTACGATTCGTTTTTTGGTTGCTTTAAAAATAAAAAAAAAAAACAACAAAAATAGGGCGACCATGATTTCGGTGAAAATATTTTTGTACAGATTTTTTCTTTTTTTTTTTGTACATACATACATACATATCTGCCACGCCTGTCTCCCATTAGGGTAGGCAGAAACAATGGAACGCCAAATGCTTCCATTCATACAAACCTTTTTTTTTTTTTGTATTGTACATAAAATAGGTATTTTACTAGAATAACAATTATACATGGTAGTACACACGGGCGAGCTTATCTCTAAAAGAGATTTCTTTCAGCAAACAACAACAGAATATCAGTGTTTTGCTCTTTTGAGGGCAAAACAATAAACTGAGTTGTGACCATTTTGTGTTACTGTGGCACACGTAGGAGTTGTTGTGTTTGCATGGCTGTGTTTCGGTTTGAAGGGTGGGATATGGCGTGAATTTACAGGGTATAGAGGAATAACACCTGAGAGCTCAGGAATGAGCAACGCATGGGGTGTATCATGGGCGAAACAGTATACTCTGTTATGTCCACGGTACTGCTCATGTGTATAGGCGACGGTTACCACTTTCTATAAGGTGGGCCGTCAGCTTGTTTGCCATTCTAAGTTGTATAAAAAATATGTATGTTATGAATGTTTTTTTTTTAATGGGTGACAATGGAATGGCAACCCCACCCGCGCTATCGGTATACACCGGCGGGGCTCCAGTAAAGGGTGATAGGTGAGGATGAAGCAGGTAAGTTAGCCCATCGTGACGAATTCAACAAGAATTGTTCGCGATGGTTTCCAGGGGAACTACGCGGAGGTCGACCTAATAGGGTATATTGCTAGCAATCTCTGTCCTCCCCTATTATGAATGATTAGTATCATAGACTTTTTTTTAATGGGTGAAAATGGTATGGTAACCCCGCCTGCGCTAACGGGATACGCTGGCGGAGCACCAGTGAAGGGTGATAGAGGAGAATGAAAACAGGCCAGTCAGCCTATCATGATGAATTCATCAGGGATTAACCATGATAGTTTCCAGGCGGAACCGCGAGGAGGTCGACCTGGTTGGGTATATTGCTAGCAATGGGATTCTCAGTCTCCATTACTAACAATCCCTTTCTTCTATAGCAGGATTACTAATACATAGTCACCCTATTATCAAATCACTCCGCCATATTGGATTTTTTTATAATAATAATGGCGTCGGTAATCTGTAGCCGCGGGATGACTTCATATAATCTATGGTCTACGTCTCTACGCGATGACTCTATATTATCTATGACTTTTTTACATTATGACTTCTACTTAAAGTCGAGAGCTGTAGACTGTTGTTATTTATTATTCTATACTCATATTAGACACGTGAGACGTAATTATAATCTTATCAAGGAAATAAATATATACATATAAATAGTCTCCGTCTACATTGCTTTATTAAGTTTTTTTTTTTTTTATACCACTGAGGTGGCAATCAAGCATACGGCCCACCTGATGGTAAGCGGTTACCGTAGCCTATGAACGCCTGCAATACCAGAGGTATTACGCGCGCGTTGCCGACCCTGAAGAAACCTCTTTACCCCCTTTTGAAGAACCCCATGCTGTAGTCTCTCGGGAAAACCTCGGCAGGGAGCTCATTCCATAACCTGAGTGTATAAGTTTATTCTAAAACAGATTTTAATGTCACAATTGTAACAAACAAACATACGCGAAGATAGGTAATAGATAAATAGATATCTAAACTCTTTATTTGCGTCAAGAGAAGCAAAATTTGTGACAATAGTAACAGAAAAAAAATAAACAGCGTTTTCCATACAAATTTTTTTACATAACGCACTGTGTACTACAGTGATGCAAAAAGGCAACATCTCGGTGAGTTGTTTATTAATTAATTTAATAGAAATTAAGCAAACCACTGATTTTCAGTTACCTACTGCCTGAAAAATGTTTCCAAAGGCGCGCGCAACGATACCGTTTCTTTTTAATAATGGTATGGTGACCCCGTCTGCGCTATCGGTATACACTGGCGGAGCACCAGTGAGAGATGAGAAAATGGAATGAGCTCCCTGCCGAGGTTTTCCCAAGAGACTACAGCATGGGGTTCTTCAAAAGGGGGGTAAAGAGGTTTCTTCAGGGTCGGCAACGCGCGCGTAATATCTCTGGTATTGCAGGCGTTCATAGGCTACGGTAACCGTTTACCATCAGGTGGGCCGTATGCTTGTTTGCCACCTCAGTGGTATAAAAAAAAGAAGACTAATGAGGATGACACAGAGGTGACCAAGCAAACGACTTTTGTACAAAATCTAGTGACTGACAGTGTGATAGTATTTATACATATTTATTATTCGAGTGTGAAGAAATAAGTTTTTATAAACGATAAAATGTAATGGCTGAATGACTTGCATCCAAGCTAAACTGTAAATTAAAAAAAAAAAAACAGTAGGTAGATAGATTCCATAGATTTTTTTCAACCTTTCAACTTTTTTTTTGTTGACTAAATAATACATATACTCGTATACGTAATCGACCTTTTACCCAAATCATCAACGAATGACAAAATGACACACATAGAACACAAAAGATGATTAATGATTCTAATCGTTTGCACAATAATAACCTAAAAAAATATAAATTAATTTATCAAAATCTAATCAGACAGTTTTAGAAGAATGGTTCACCGAGAGTTTTTGCGACAATTCTGACCACCCACGCGTAAAGGCGCCGACTCTAGTTGATATATGAATGTACAGGTATCTATTGATGTAACTTTAAAAAAAAAATTCTACAAAGTGACCGCGCGCCATAAATTTGAACAAAATGGCGGCACCGAAATGTCAAAACATTGATTCAATGAGTGAATAATTGCGGGGGGTTGGCTTTTTTACGTGTGAAAGCTTCATTGTTGAATTATGAAGGCATTTTTGATTTAGCACAATGCATGTGCTGTTACTAGAGAATAGAAGAGGCAAAATGATGGGCCATCTTAAACGACATGACGATTTTTTAAAGAGTATAGTAGAAACAAATAGAGGGCAAAAGAGGAAGGGGAAGGAAGACTGATGAATAACTACATGGGACAGATAAAGTAAACACTAGGCGTCATGTCGTATAGGGAGGTCAAAGATATGGCCTGGGATAGAGCTGGCTGGAAGAGAATGCATGAATTAGTTGCACCGACAAGAGGAAACTTTTAAATAAAAAGATGTATTTTTGGCCACAACAGAATATCAGTGTTTTGCTCTTTTATCTCGTTTATGCATTCTGATTTTGATTTTGTTTTTTTTTTTAAATTTTTTGTACTTGTATATTTTTTTTATCTTTTTTCACATTGCATTTGTGTCTTTTGCTGTTTGTGTGCTGTAAGTGATGCAAATAAATTTTTTATCTGTCTATCTATTTTTTCCGTTTGAAGGTTATTATATTATATATCGGCTAGTTCTTTGTGACAAGAGGGATAAAATCTATTTAGTTAAAAGAAAAAATGTGTTTTATTTATAGCAGCATAAATTGCATTTTCTTGTTTAAATATAAAATATTTAAACTAGAAAATATATTTATACATTATATTCGTTAAAAAAAATATCATGAGTTCGAATCTAGTGTTAATTAAATTTTTCGACTAACTTTGCGGTGATGACAAACACCGTAAACAAATCAAATTAATTCGATTGCCAGCGGTAGGCTCGCTCTCTCCCGCATTATTCACATTCGAATGTTACGTTCACCACAAAGGGAACAGTCGACAGATGGCTCTGACTACCCCATTAGAGATTGTAGCCGTGAGTATATTTTCATATTCTGAACTCTATAATAATCCTTGGACATAATGAGATGAAATTGTAGAAGTCAACACTATAATTTTGGGTCTTTATAATGCGGTTTTAACATGTGTTGTCCGGTGGCGTTGCTCGCAAATAAGACTTGTGGTCAACCGGGATATGACCGTAATGATAGGTAGATGAGGTCTTTTTAAGGTTCCCATACGTCAATAAAAGAAATAAGTAAAGGGCCAGCCTTAGTACAGGACTAAATATTTTTTTTTTTATTGAAAATTGAATGGTAGCTTGTGCTATCGGTATACACTGGCGGGGCACCAGTGAGGGATAATACAGTGAGGGTTTCACCAGAGAGAGACTTTGTACAAAAGTCGATTGCTTGGGTACCTCTGTCCCATACGTGTTTCAACCGTGAAGCAGCTGTGTTTGCATGGCTGTGTTTCGGTTTGAAGGGTGGGATATGGCGTGAATTTACTGGGTACAGAGGAATAACACCTGAGTCCTCAGGAATGGCAACGCATGAGGGGTATCATGGGCGAAACAGTATACTCTGTTATGTCCATGGTACTGCTCGAGTGTATAGGCGACGGTTACCACTTTCCATCAGGTGGGCCGTCAGCTTGTTTGCCATTCTAAGTTGTATAAAAAAAGTAATGTCGATTTTTTATGGAACATTTATTTACTTTATATATCCTTACTAATATTATAAATGTAAAAGTGAGTTTGTTTGTCACCTTATAACGCCTTAACGGCTTAACCAATCACTATGAAATTTAGTGTACTTATGTAGTGTGTGTATTATTAAAAGACGGGTTTTTTCAGGCAAAAAAACCTGTGACACTGCGGCCTTACCATGTTCTTTTGTACTCGTCCTTTTTTCTAAACTTCTCTGCTAATTCCTATCAGTGATAGGAATTTTAAGATTTTTTTTAGTGATGTTTTTTATCACCTCAGGATACAGAGTGTGTTTTCCAAAGGAGATATATCGTGTATGTACGAGTGGGCTACAGCGACACATCCAGTGCTGCGGCGTTTCTTCCTCACTGTGACAAAATCTGCGAACACTTTTTGGGTATAATCCTAGTTGGGCCATATACTTGTTTAGTTTGCAGTGTCCAATGAGAGCCCTTGTTAATACACACATATTGTTTGATATAGTAAACATACTACATAGAACGGAGAAGGCTTTAAGGCTACTTTTTATCCAGGTCAATAAACATTTTCTTTTCCTATCCTGTCAGGTTTTTTTTTACAACACACGGGGCAAACGAGCATGCGGCTCACCTGATGATAAGTGACTACCGCCGCCCATGGTCACCCACAACACCAGCGGCATTGCAGGTGTGCTGCGGACCTTTTAAAAAGGGGATATACTCTTTTCTTAAAGGTTATGTTGTCGTATCGGTTCGGAAATACTGCTGCTGGAAGTTGATTCCAAAGAATGGTTGTGCGTGGAAGAAAGTGCCTTGTAAAACGCACGGTGGAAGACCGCCACTCGTCCAGATGATTGGGATGAAACTTTAGTTTGCGGCGGGTTGTACGGTGGTGAAAATCAGCAGCAGGTATCAATCCGAACAACATATCCTGGTCTCACGGATGAAGTCGCAGGATGTATTACAAGCCAATATTAATGTAAGTAAAAGGAAACCTCAAACTTTAATTATATTATAAAAAAAAATATTAAATAAACCTCATTCATTATTTACTTTTTTTTTTATTATTGTGGTCAACGAAATATCAGTCACTAGGAGATCCTCAGGTTTTCAATACAAATGCAAATAATATGTTTTAAAAGAACGCTTGTTTGACCCAAAAAATGGTGGCCAGCTGCTAGCCGCGCAATCACTATTATAATATTGCTGATTTTATATTTAAATTCTTTATTTATTTAAACTTTAATGCACAGTAAAACTGTATGTACATTTGGCGGACTTAACACCGGACGGTGTTCTCTACCAGTCGACCATTGGGCGAACAGAGAAATAAGTAGGCGGTGCATTATTAAATAGAGGAAATATAAAGATTTTTTCCTTCGTTTTACCATCGATGCGATTATTAATGGGTGAAAATGGAATGAAAACCATAGTCTCATTTATCCACTTTAACTGTTTTATTTTTTTATTTTAAGAATTGTTATCTTCTTCAGGTATATCGGTTGTTAATGAATGAAAATGGTATGGTAACCCCGTCTGTGCTATTGGTATACGCTGGCGGGGCACCAGTGAAAGGTGATAGGTGACGATGAATGTAGGCCAGTTGGCACATCGTGACGAATTCACCAGCATGGTTACCAAGAGAAATACGTGAAGGTCAACCTGGCAGGGTGTATTATTAATAATGGAATCGCTAGTTTCCGTTATAAGTTACTTTTAGTTAACGATGTTTTCCCTTATCTGTGTGTTAGTCGAAAATTAAATAAAACACATTTTTTTTTATATTAGCTAAATTCAAATTTACGACGTTTTGGGCCTGTAAATACTCTAATAAATAGACTATGCCGGTTATCTTTAAAACTTTTTGCCTATCACCATTTTACCAAGAAAGGTTAAACATGCGATAAACAGGTGTTCAATAGATGTTTATACGTCAACTTCAAAAGGATGTCTCTTTATAATAATAATAAAAGATTTATTATTATTATGTCTAAATAAAAGAGAAGTCTTATAATCTTATAATCTTTATATATTAGCAGATAAACTTAAATATTATTACAGCAAATTTAATTACTTATGTATACAGAGTTTTATTTAACTATTTAAATAGACAAACCAGTGTTTTAAATTATTTTTGTAGTAAAACTGTTAAATAATTAATTCACCTTCACACTGAAAGTCCGAAACCAATTTTGTATTAAACTGTTATTTAAATTAATTTCACGAAAAATAAAAAGTTGAGTAGATGCGATAAAATAAAATAAAATATATATATACAAATTTTGTAATGTGTTTTTAAGAACAGCGCCATCTACCATCCAATGGAGACAATTTGTTTTATGTGCCATCTATTGGCTAATAGCAATATCAGTAATGTAATAGAAACCAAATGTTGCAAACAGTAGTCAACAGATGACGCTTATTCTTAAATTAATACGAATGAATCTAACAATCACTAATTACTGCAAATTGAGAATTAATGTTAAGATGTCTTCGTGACTTGTAACTTCTCCTTTATGATTTTTTACATCAGTCTTAAATTCAAACAGCCATGTAAGCACAGCTCATTGAGGAGTAGGAATTGTTAATAATGGAAACTAGTTCAGTGGCGTAACAATAGGGTGGCTAGGCTGGCAAAATGCCACGGGCCCCCGACCCAAAAGGGGCCCGGCCCAAGAGGCCGCGAGCTCAGATTTTTTTTACATTGTATCTGAGTATTTTATTTTTACCGATAGGGCCCCATCAGTGTTGGAATTTGCCACAGGACTCAAATGGTATAGTTACGCCACTGAACTAGTTATCCCATTGGAACTAGCAACATACTCTGTCAGACCGACCTTCACGCGGCTCCCATTGCCAACAGTTCCATTACTAGCAATATAGGATATAAATACCAGATCGGCCTCCACGTGGTTCCTCCAGGAAATCATCAGAGTTAAGTATTAATAAATTCGTTAAGATAGGCCAACTGACTTGCTTTTATCCTCACCTATCATGCCTCACTGGTGCCCCGCCAGCGTATACCAATAGCGCAGACGGGGTTACCATTTCATCTTAACCTATTAAAGAATACAAGTGGGACAGGGGTACCCAACTATAGCAGACGACTGATATTTTAAGCTACTATAGTTAATTAGATAGAAAACAAACACAACATAATATTTAAAGCAATTTTTTTTATTTTCTGGTCAGATTTTATAAGAAATATGAAATGTCTATAATACTTTCCATTATTGTTAAGAAAAAAAAGAAATACTTTTCGAAAAAAGAATACATCAACTGATCATTTGAATTTGGAACAATATTACGGCTTGAACATACCCCCGTACCTAAAAACTCACTGCACAATACAAAAATGTTTTACATAGCAATTAGCGGCTTTACAGATTTATTGTTTATAGGTAGGGGGGTCAGAATTAACCATACATTTTAACACTTAATTTCGACAAGGAACTCGTTTTAAGTACAAGAAATATGTTTTATCTACTTTTTTTTTTAATATGTAAAAAGTAACATATTTTATGGACCAACTATATTTACTTATCATATAATACGTGTCAGTTTTACTGACACGGCATTCTTTATTATAACTAGCGTATTTTTTTTTTTTGTTGTTAAGTACAACGTTTCAAGTCCTGTATTTTCAGATACGTAACTTAAGTATCTATTTAATCTAAGCAGATTGTTTTCTTAAATTTAATACAGAGTGAAATATAAGTGATTCCATTGTTGTCAATTTATTAAAGTATTTTTTAATCCAAAAAATTGGGGGACAAGGGATTGTTAGTAATGGAGACTGAGAATCCCATTGCTAGCAATATACCCAACCAGGTCGACCTCCTCGCGGTTCCCCCTGGACACTATCATGGTTAATTCTTGATGAATTCATCATGATGGGCTAACTGGCCTGTTTCCATTCTCATCTATCACCCTTCACTGGTGCTCCGCCAGCGTATTCCGTTAACGCAGGCGGGGTTACCATACCATTATCACCCATTAAAAAAAAATTCAAAAAATTTATAATAATTAATCCACAATTGTGGTATAATCAGCAATTTTATTTAAAAACAATACTGTAACGATACGTCGCCAATAAAGAAGCAGGTACGTAGGTAACCTTTTTTTTACCTGTAAAAATTTTTCATCGCGTCAATTCTCGTACAGTGGATTTGAATATGGAATATGATTTTGACAAAATCTCGACGGGACCAATCTGTCAGTATATCCTTTCAGATACAAAAAAAAAAATTCCCAAATCGGTTCACAACTAACGGAGTTATGAGGTGACAGACAAACATAGAAAAAAAATACAATCGAATGGGGAACCTTTTATGAGGTAAAATAAAAAAAAATATCAAGATCCCTTATTTACGAAAACAAATCTTCAATAAATCTATGTAATAACTATAACACTGTTTTCTTTCTTTCAAATTGGGAACTTATCACAAAAGAGACAAAACTGTTCAATAGCTAAAATAGGGGGGAAAGGGATTGTTAGTAATGGAAAACTAAGAATCCCATTGCTAGCAATATACCCAACCAGGTCGACCTCCTCGCGGTTCCCCCTGGAAACTATCATGGTTAATTCCTGATGAATTCATCATGATGGGCTAACTGGCCTGTTTTCATTCTCATCTATCACCCTTCACTGGTGCTCCGCCAGCGTATCCCGTTAGCGTAGGCGGGGTTACCATACCATTTTCACCCATCAAAAAAAATAGCTAAAATAGGTTTATGAGACGGTTTTACGTTTTATGAAAAAATATTACAAAATTTTTTACTTCTCGAATTATCTTTTGCTATCTTTTTTTCATCTTTTGCTATCTTTTTTTCATCTTTTGCTATCTATTTTTTCATCTTTTGCTATCTTTTTTTCATCTTTTGCTATCTATTTTTTTCATCTTTTGCTATCTTTTTTCATCTTTTGCTATCTATTTTTTCATCTTTTGCTATCTTTTTTTCATCTTTTGCTATCTTTTTTTTTCATCTTTTACACACTCGTTTGTGTCGAAACTTTTTCATTTCACGTAATTTCTGCCCTATCTTCACGCTAAATAACTTGCACGGTGGACAGAGGCAGTATATAACTTAATATAGTACATTTTAGATCACTTAAATTTCACTCCATATTTTTCAGTGGTACAGAAACAATTCTCAAGAGCATTTTGTTTAATCAAAAAACCTTCATAATCATCAATGATCAATAATGATTCATCACTGAACGTACCGTTTATTTGTAACTTGTTATTAATTAAACTAATATATTAACTTTACGTTACGCATTACAGAAGGCCTACCATGAAATATTTTCCCAAAATTTCGGGGACGAACGAAATAGAAATTTGATGTTAAAATTACATAATACATGGCCCGTTTAAAATTATTAAAAATATTAAAATATCGTTCCTTTGGACTATTAGGATAGGATTTATGATGAACGAAACGTTAAGCTCCATTTACTGGGTCGATTATGGTACGAACAAAAACACGACATTGAGCGCGAAAATTCGCAATTTCATTTCATGGTGGGCCCACAGTTTAAAATAATAATTCTCGCAAAAGCAATGTTTACAAAATAAAAATGTTTCATTTAACTATTAACTTTGAACTTATAATTAAAACAGGCGCCTGTCTTCGCTCGCAGGGCCGTTGCTACCCTAAAATGACAAGAGCCCAAGAAAATTAAACAGATTCGCTTTTTCGAAGTGAATTCTGCCCAATGAAAAGACCCCAAGAAATTTAAACAGATTCGCTTTTTCGAAGTGAATTCTGCCCAATAAAAAGACCCCAAGAAATTTAAACAGATTCGCTTTTTCGAAGTGAATTCTGCCCAATGAAAAGACCCCAAGAAATTTAAACAGATTCGCTTTTTCGAAGTGAATTCTGCCCAATGAAAAGACCCCAAGAAATTTAAACAGATTCGCTTTTTCGAAGTGAATTGCGACTTCTGCCCAATGAAAAAGTTCTTTTGCCCTACCCTAAAACTTGAGTCTAGCTACGGCCCTGCTCGCTGGACAATCAGTGTCCGTTCACATAGACCGGCTCGGAGATAATTATTTAAAATAGAATCGTTATAGGAATGTTGCGTTGGTTTGGCCATTTGGAGAGGATGGATGAAAGAAGAATTACGAAAGAGATTTATCGAGCAAGAATGAATGGAGATGTCGGTAGGGGCCGCCCTAGACGGACGTATGTCGACCAAATAGGCGACGAGCTGAAGAAGGGCCAAATTAAAAGTACCCGTAACCGGCGAGCGTGTATGAAAAGATTGGTGAATGTGGAGGAAGCGAGAGAGGTTTGTTAGAGTCGAAGCATTTGACGTTCCATTGTTTCTGCCTACACTAATGGGAGACATGCGTGACAGATATGTATGTATGTATGTAGAATTGTAAAATATCATTGAGATTTATTTTCAATCGGCTTCGAAAAGAAGCAGCTTCTCAATTCGTTTGTATTTTTTTTTCTGTTTGTCACCTCATAACTCCGTCAGTTGTAAACAGATTTGGAAAATCCTTTTATATCTGAAAATACTGAATACAACTTTTTATATCTGATAATCTAGGTATACTTACAAATTGTTTACATAGAATTTTTTTAATATTTTTTTTTTATACAACTTAGAATGGCAAACAAGCTGACGGCCCACCTGATGGAAAGTGGTAACCGTCGTCTATAAACATGAGCAGTACCATGGACATAACAGAGTATACTGTTTCGCCCATGATACCCCAAATGCGTTGCCATTCCTGAGGACTCAGGTGTTATTCCTCCGTACCCAGTAAATTCACGCCATATCGCACCCTTCAAACGGAAACACAGCCATACAAACACAACTGCTTCACGGTAGAAACACGAATGGGACAGAGGTACCCAAGCAATCGACTTTTGTACAAAGTCTGCCACTGGTAATTTTTTTAATAATAATAATAATAATGTTTATTTATTTATCTCACAATTTTATCAAAAACATTTCTGTAATTTACTTTATAAATCAAAATAACTAAGTTTTGCCACAATTAAAGTCCGTTTTTTTTATAAAAAACAATTTAATTAGTAAATCTCACTTCTTTTCACATATAAGAATGTTTGAGAGCCGACAAAAGTAAATGAGAAATGTAAAAATGAACTTTATATCAACGATCTACGACTCAATCACGCACGAATTGAAAAAAGTCACTTCTTTTATGTATTTAGCTTTTTGTATATGCATTTTTTATCTCTTTCCACTGTGCATGTCTCTCTCTATATCTTTTATTATTTGCGTGCTGTAAGTAATATAAATAAATGCTATATCTATCTATCTATCAAAAAAATATATTAAATACGCTACCCTCTCCGAGCCGGTCTGTGTGAACGGACACTTAGACATTGTAATATGGGGGTCATCGCTTACATAACAATTGCTAGAATAAAAAAAAAAGTTGTATAAGTAAATAACTTTCTCAACTTAAAACTGGAATACTATGTATTAAAGAAAAAAAAATAGGTATTATATCTATGATTCGAGATAAAATACTTGTCTATAAAATAGAGAGAAACCCATTATGTTTCCAGACCAGTGTCACTTGAACAAGCCTTACTAATATTATAAATGTGATAGTGAGTTTGTTTGTCACCTTGTTGCACCTTAACGGCGGGGGGAAAGGGATTGTTAGTAATGGAGACTAAGAATCCTATTGCTAGCAATATACCCAACCAGGTCGACCTCCTTGCTGTTCCTTCTGGAAACTATCATGGTTAATTCCCGATGAATTCATCATGATAGGCTAACTGGCCTGTTTTCATTCTCACCTATCACCCTTCACTGGTACTCCGCCAGCGTATCCCGTTAGCGCAGGCGGGGTTACCATACCATTTTCACCCATCATAATAATAAGAAGGAACTTTTTTTTATGCAACTTAGAATGGCAAACAGGCTGACGGCCCACCTGATGGAAAGTGGTAACCGTCGCCTATAGACATGAGCAGTACCGTGGACATAACAGAGTACACTGTTCCACCCATGTTACCTCCCATGCGTTGCCATTCCTGAGGACTCAGGTGTTATTCCTCTGTACCCAGTAAATTCACGCCATACCCCACCCTTCAAACCGAAACACAGCCATGCAAACACAACTGCTTCACGGTGGAAACACGAATGGGACAGATACAATATTGCATATCACCTATATTGTTTCCTTATATAATTGTGGTACATAATATAAACTCAAATCTCGGTATTCACAATTCCATTGGCACCACTGGTCTCACTGTTCACCTTTGATTACACTTTACATTTTATACACTTCTGTTACATTAACACTTAAAGGTTCATTTCTGATCACGCATCACTTACTGTTCAACGGCGACAACTTGCACAAAACGGTTATAAATCTTGCGCAAGAGACGCGTTCACAAATAAAAGCGTTACTGCGCAAGTAACATAGTACGATAGTATTGAAGTACTACTCTGTTCCACTTCACTTTTGTTCGTTTCTGATCACATAACACTTGGGATCACTTCTGTTCACGCGTGATGTACAACTAACCAAACAAGTTTTTCAAGTCATGCTCGTACATGGCTATGACCAGCATGATCCCTATGCCGCTGGCCAAACCCATCAGTTGCAGGATGCACTGGCACAGTGTGCCTTCGTTGCTGTGTGACGTGCTCAATTCAGGCATCTGTAATTTAAGGGAAATTACTTTAATACATAAATAAATAATACACACAGTCATACCAGAGGGAGACTTTGTACAAAAGTCGATTGCTTGGCTACCTCTGTCCCATTCGTGTTTCCACCGTGAAGCAGTTGTGTTTGCATGGCTGTGTTTCGCTTTGAAGGGTGGGATATGGCGTGAATTTACTGGGTACGGAGGAATAACACCTGAGTCCTCAGGAATGGCGACGCATGGGGGGGATCATGGGTGAAACAGTCTGTTATGTCCATGATACTGCTCGTGTCTATAGGCGACGGTTACCACTTTCCATCAGGTGGGCCGTCAGCTTGTTTGCCATTCTAAGTTGTATAAAAAAAAGACGTACAGCGAGGACTTCAATCGCGAGGGAGGGCCTCATCGACGATGCACTATCATTATAAAACCCACGAGCACTATGTCAAGAGTGTACGACTGAAGGGAGAGATGTTCAGCCGTGGACATTTAACGTCTACTATGGTATGGTCTCCAAACTACTTAAGCAGCAAATTCCAATACCTTTTTGAAACTCACGATCGTAACCTTCGTTCCAATAACACTCTCCAACTATCTTTCCACTCACACCGTACTGGTTTCGCTTCAAACTCTTTTCTCCTACATTCTTCACGACTCTGGAACGCGCTTCCTGATGCCATTAAGAGACTACCGACTAAACCGTCTTTCAAAAAAGCGTTCACGCTCACTTTTTTACTTTACCCGAGCAGTAAGTACTTTATATTATTCTCAATTTCGTGTATAATATAGTATATGTCATATATGTGTAAGTATATTTGTTATTTATATATATTTATTCGTTTATATATATAATTTTAGTATGTATGTATATCAATAATTACTAGTACCGCATTCGTGTATTCTGACACTTCCCTACGGTTGACTGGGAGAGAATGCTTTTAGCATTAAGTCCGCCATGTACACATATATGTACTAATGAATAAATAAATAAATATGGTAATATTATTGACGTGGTTTGAAAGCAGCTCACCATATCGACAAGGGCGATGTACAGGAAGGTGCCGGCGGCGATGGCGAAGAGCCAGCGCGTGGCGGAGGGCGTGTCGCCGGCCACCACGCCGCACACCATGCCTGCGAGGCACAGCGCCGACGACAGCACGTTGTAACACACCGCGCGCTTCACCGACATGCCAGCCTTCAGTAGCACCGCGAAATCGCCTACGGCCACATACACACAAACCATACTTTTTAATGGATGATAATGGAATTGTAGGGGGTAAGGGACTGTTAGTAATGGGGAGAATAAGCCCCATTGCTATCAATATACCCTAGCAGGTCGACCTCCACGCGGTCGCCCCTGGAAACCATAGTGACTAATTTATCATTGAATTCGTCACGGTGGGCTAACTGACCTGCCTTTTCATTATGTTAACTAAACTCATCCATCATCTTTCTGATGAATATGGGGTACAACACCCCCGGAGACCACAGCTGTCACTATCGTACCCCACAGTCTCCCACATAGTAACGTCTTAACCCCTCCCCAAAACTCCTTTATAAATCCACTCAAAATACTTCCAAAAATTTTAATCACCAACCTGCTTTTTTTTTATACAACTTAGAATGTCAAACAAGCTGACGGTCCACCTGATGGAAGGTGGTAACCGTCGCCTACAAACATGAGCAGTACCGTGGACATAACAGATAGTATATATACAGCAGTATACAGAAATAGGCTGAGAAGATGGTGATGATGATGGATGATGAAACTCACCCAATTCATGGGGCAACTCGTGACAGAGCACCGCGATGGCGGTGGAGAAGCCACCAGCTAAATTGGACGCGAAAGCAGCACCTGAAAAGGAAAAAATATTAAAAAAAATTGTTTTATATTCATTAATCAACTAGGTCATAGGTTCTCGAAGTGGACTATAACGCCCCCTAGTGGACGTTTAGGAAGCCAGACATGAGAGCATTCACCATTCAGTCCTCCAACATCCTCTAGACCAGCCTTTCACAAAGTGGGCGATAACACCCCCTTGTGGGCGCTGCGGGCCTAAAGGGAGTCTTTAATAGACCCAGAAAAAAATGGGTGCATTGTGTAGAGACTTGGAGGGTGGTTTGTTGATCATGAAGTAATAGTGGTTTTTAAATGGGTGAAAAAATGGGGGCGCTAAAAAATAATTTATTCTCAAAGTGGGCAGTAGACAAAATAAGTTTGGGTACTACTGCTCTAGACTGTTCCCCCTGGAAACCATCGTGCTTAATTCTTATTGAATTCGGCAATACGGGACTAACTGACCTGCATTTTCATCCTCACCTATCATCCCTTACTGGTGCCCCGTCAGCGTGTACCGATAGCGCAGGCAGGGTTACCGTTCCGTATGTGTGCGTATGTGTCCGGTGGTGTGTATATCTTCACCTTAGAATATATAGATAGAGTGTCTCCATACAAATGCTTCGAGAAAAGTGGCTCAACTTTTTCATACAATTTTGCGTGATCAATAGTTATGAGTGATTCCTTTATAGCTTCTATATTTATTTTGTCTTATAATTTTTGCATCTTTTTAATGCGTAAACACTCATTTTATTTATTAAATAATACGTCAAGATACATTGTGTGCGTAAGTATATAGAACACTGATAAAAAAAACGAGTCAGCTAATTTGACAATTAGCTGACAAACAGTTGATCCGGTTTTGAGGCTCGAGGCTCTAATCCGGTGTTTCCCAACGTAGGGCCCACGCCCCACAGGGGGGCAATTATGAAATGGACTCAAAACGATTTTAACCCTCTTGTTCGGGGCCATTTAAATGCTACGAGTAGATACCGGTGCCAATCTTAACAAAAAAAAAGTTAATTAAAAAAAATCCAAAGAGTGGTTGTGCGTGGAAGAAAGTGCCTTGAAAAACGCACGGTGGAAAACCGCCACTCGTCCAGATGATTGGGATGAAACTTTAGTTTGTGGCGGGTTGTACGGTGGTGAAAATCAGCAGCAGGTATCAATCCGAACAATTCCTCAGAACACTCCCCATGATAAATTCGGTAGAAGATGCACAGAGATGCAACATCTCTGCGTAGTTGCAGTAAGTCGAGTTGGACAGTAAGGCGTTGACTATCAATAATTCGAGCCGCCCGACTTTGAATGCGGTCTAACGGAAGGAGTTGGTACTGTGGCGCTCCTGCCCATAAGTGAGAACAGTATTCCATATGCGGCCTGACTTGAGCTTGACTTTGTCGGGAAAAATTATGCATGAAGGCATAAAAATTTTAGAAATGTTCAAGTGGGGCGTGGCACAAAAAAGGTTGGGAAATACTGCTCTATAATCCATAATCTAAGATCCTTACCTATGGCCATGCCGTCGGTGAAGTTGTGTAGACCGTCGCCCATGATCACCATCCACGCGACGGAAGACATGGAAGAAGGCGGCGCGTGCACGTGGCCGTGGGCGTGCGAGTGCCCGTGGTGGGCTCGCGAGTGCTCCCTGCAGCAGTCAAGGAGACAGACGGATCAATAGATATTATAATTTATTTGCATTACTTACAGAACATTTACAAACAGATAAAAAGGGGAAGGGGGTTATTAGTAATGGGGTCTAACTGATCCATTGCCAGCTATACACAACACAGGTCGACTTCCACGAGGTTCTCCCTGGAAACCATAGTGGTTAATTCTAGTGGAATTCATCACGATGGGCTAACTGACCTGCCTTTTCATCCTCACTTATCACCCCTCACTGGTTCCTCGCCAGCGTGTACCGATAACGCACATGTTAGTGCGAGACAGATATACAGAGATATATACGTGAAAACGAATCGTGTTCGCGAATGACATACTTTAATATAAATTTTACTGTGTAATTTATTTTTATCAGTTTTGTAGCTATAAAAGGCGGACCCACGTTGGGCGCCAATTGCTATCGTAAAACAAATATTTTATGTCAGTACCGTTTATTGAACGAGTAAAAGCAATAATTATAAAAATAAGTATATTTGGGGGGAAAATGGATTATTAGCAATGGAGTTTGACAGCCCCATTGCTAGCAATACGCCCTGTTAGGTCGATCTCCACGTGGTTCTCCCTGGAAACCATCGTGAACAATTCTTGTTGAATTCGTCACGATGGGCTAACTGACCTGCTTCATTCTCACCTATCCTCCTTCACTGGTGCTCCGCCAGCGTATCTCGTTAGCGCAGGCGGGGTTAACATACCATTTTCACACATCAAAACATACCCATGTACCAAATTTCATTTAAATCCTTGTTTAAACGGATTGGTAACGAAACATCTTGGCATCCTTACAGACTTTTACATCCGCTTACCTAAATACTATTATATTTTTTACCCTAAGGCTGTCTTGAAAAGATTGCTCTCAGCAATAAGACCGCCTCACTGTACTTATACAATTGTATCGTTGCGTTTGTAAATTGTCTCGCTTATTTCCTATATTGTATTTTTTTTATACAACTTAGAATGGCAAACAAGCTGACGGCCCACCTGATAAAAAGTGGTAACCGTCGCCTATAGACATGAGCAATACCATGGACATAACAGAGTATACTGTTTCGCCCATGATACCCCCCATGCGTTGCCATTCCTGAGGACTCAGATGTATTCCTCTGTACCCAGTAAATTCACGCCATATCCCACCCTTCAAACCGAAACACAGCCATGCAAACACAACTGCTTCACGGCAGAAACACGAATGTAACAGAGGTGCCCAAGCAATCGACTTTTGTACAAAGTCTCCTCTGGTAAAGCAAATAAAGTATAAGTAATAAAGTGATAACGTATAAAGGATAACGATCACTTATAATTGGCCGAAACAAAAGTTACTATGTCTATCACCAACTAAAAACATGTATAGTATAAATTTTTAAATGACTTCGATAACAAGGAGTTGTCAATTCATTCATATATTTTTTTCATCAGTTCAGAACCTATTTTGATATTTCTTTTTACAACACAGGGGGCAAACGAGCATGCGGCTCACCTAATAGTAAGTGACTACCGCCGCCCATGATCACCCACAACACCAGCGGCATTGCAGGTGTGCTGCCGGCCTTTTAAAAAGGAATATAGTCTTTTCTTGAAGGTTATGATGTTGTATCGGTTCGGAAATACTGCTGCTGGAAGTTGATACCAAAGAATGGTTGTGCGTGGAAGAAAGTGCGTTGAAAAACGCACGGTGGAAGACCGCCACACGTCCAGATGATATTGTTTTGATATTGTTTTTAATATAAGTTACTTGTAGAAAACAACTTCGCAACTCAGCAGAATTTTTGCTCCAAAAAAAAGGAAGCTTCTATCATCCTAACATTAATATAAAACTCTAAATGATTGAAGAATAATTGCCAAAATTGGTACAGAATTGAACGACATAGCTCGTAACACAAAAAATAAAAATTGAAAAGCGCCATCTGGAAGTCACTTAAAAAAAACACAACTACAAACCACTCACCTTAATATAACTGTATAGCTGTCCCCATCCTTCAAATCCTTAGCACCTTCCTCTTTATGCTTGATATTGTTCATTTCCACCACAGCTGGAGTCGTCTCAGCCTTCAACAGCCAATCTTTGGCTGTTGGCTCATTTTCTTTCGCCTCCGAATTGAGAGCGTTCGACGAGACCACACTCACTGAGTTATTGTGATTCTTGTTGGCTTTAGGACTGGGCGGTATTTGACCATCTCTGAGGTGATGATCATCATGAGTATCAGTGTCAATTTCGTCGTAACAGTAAGGGTATCCTGAGTATTTGTGTTTGCACGTCATAGTTGTGGGATCACCTTTGTCGTCCCTCTTGAAGATCTTCAACAGAGAATTGGAGGTCGAATTAGTGATTGGGGCTTTAGAGCCACCCGAGCAACCGCCGGCCGTGTCATCTTTGAACACGCGAACTCTAGAAGGCAATTTATCTTCCTCCAACTTCTGCCTGCGCTTCCTCCACTCGACGACAACAGTTAGGCCCTTTTCCGTGAAATAAAAGAAGACCACACCCAGCATTGCGGCTAATCCCTTCCACATACCGTCGTCATGGGAGTGCACAGTGATTGCTGTGTCCTCGTGCTCAATCGGACTCATTGCATGTGGCATTAAATGCAATAGGGCATCACCACACAAAGTGCCGACAGCTAACGCGACCAAGAATTGCAACAAATGATTATAATATGTCTTATGCATGATAGGTATCACAGCCACACCTAAAAGACCACAGGCACTAATAGCTGCTATACTTAGAGACGAGTACAACCAGACGGCATACATATTTTTGCCTTCTGCCTCGTCTGCGCGCTTCAAATCTCGCCCGTCAACTCTTATGCTGGGTAGATTCTTTTCTTTGACACATCCGAGCTGTTCTATAGATGTATTGGCAAGTTTTTGATATAGGAGTATAGGGCAAATGTTTTGCAGGGTGTCTTTGGACAAGACTTCCGCGTCGTGGTCCTCGTGTGTGTGGTCGTGGTCATGGTCGTGTTCGTGAGGTTTTAACCTCGTGTTCACGGTTGTGATGAGTTCGGCACTGCTGACGCACTGGAATTGAAGGAATTGAAATGAACATTATTGATGCTGCTTTTTATTGTTGATACTGGAAATGATTGAGAGTTTATGAGCAAACAAGCTGACGGCCCACCTGATGGAAAGTGATAATCGTGGCCTATAGATCTGAACGTAGCTACTGCTCAACATAGCCTCCCCCATTTTTTTGGGAGATTTTGCCTGTAGTCGCCACGCTTGGCAGGCGGGTTGACAACCGCAGTTTGGCTTTTGATGCTGTTTTAAGAGGGACGCCCATCCCTCCCCCATAAGCTCCCTTAGTCGCCTCTTACGACACCCACGGGAAATGAAGGGGTAGCCTATTCTATACTGGGACCTACACGACTATAACACTTGAACAGCATAGTGGATATTACTAAATACACTGTAAGGCCGATAGTACCCATCAAACGATCCTAAGAAGCGGAAAGAGATTGTTAGTAACGGGAAGGTTTGCCCCATTGCTATCAATATACCCTTTTAGGTTAACCTCCACGAGGTTCCCCTTGGAAACTAACTACTAATTTATCGTTGAATTCGTCACGGATGGACAACGAAGTGATCCTAAAAGGGTTCCGATTTTTTTCCTTTGGAGGTACGAAATCCAAAAAAACAGTCAAATAATGATAAGATAGCAATGATAATACTCTTAAAAGACAACTTACATTTATAACGTCTTGTTTAGCACCGATTTGGCCAATGTAACCTATATTGTCCGTAGTCTCAGACCCTCCCTCTATTAACTTATGTAAGTCTAACTTCTCCAGCATCCTGTTGAAGCCCGTCAGATTCATCGTCATGCTTTGAGCATCGCCGTACAGTCTGAATATCTGCTCTACGTAATACGTGTTCGGGTTCAAACTCTTCAACTCCCTCTTTGATCTTTCTTTGTGCCTGATCTTCTGGAGTTTCTGGTGATACCTCGCCTTCGAGTCTAGTCGCCTCTTCTCTTCTAAATTTACTATCGTATGTTCCGGTTCTATACTTGGATCGTAGGTTAGTATACCATTATTTTGTATATCTATGTGTGAGCCGCATGTGTGGGCAGCACAAAGTAGGCAAAACATACAAACTGTTACTAAATGATGCGACATTTTGACCTTAAACTAATGATAGGCTTATGTTTCAATCTTATTCCATGTGATGCACCGTTCAATGTTCATATCTCGCTCGACCTGTGGACAAACAAACATGCATATTACTCCATCTGTTAGAAAAATAACATGTATGTGTTTGCATGGCTGTGTTTCGGTTTGAGGGGTGGGATATGGCGTGAATTTACTGGGTATAGAGGAATAACATCTGAGTCCTCAGGAATGGCAACGCATGGGGGTTATCATGGGCGAAACAGTATACTCTGGTATTTCCATGGTACTGCTCATGTCTATAGGCGACGGTTACCACTTTCCATCAGCTTGTTTGCCATTCTACGTTGTATAAAAAAAAGTGTTTTATTTGCATCTGGCAACTATGTTAGAAATTAGTATTTCCTTTCAAAAAGACTTCAAAAAAAGGGACGTTAAGAACCTCCTTCGTTTGGACAGTATTTTTCTTGTTTGTCCTTCATAACTCCGTCAGTTCTAAACCAATTTTGAAAATTATCTTTTTATCAGAAAGAATATGGACTACAGATTGGTCCCGTAGAGATTATATCGTTATTGCTTAAGTGGTTCAGTTTCTAGACCAAAAATTATTAGGTCAAAATTAAACTGGGTTTTTTGTGTGACAAAATCTTTAATTATTTTTAGATATACATATATAGATAGAGCATCGAGTCTTAAAAACTGGTCAACTTTTTGTCAGCTCGTTGTCAAATTAGCTGACTCGTTTTTTTTATCAATACGCACACAATGTATTTTGACATATCTATATTTAATTATTTATTAATAAAATAAGATAATAATAAAAAATAAATATAAAAGTTATAAATGAAACACTCACAGCTATTTATCAAGCTAAATTCTAAGAAAAAGTTTTTTTTTTACAACTTAGAATGGCAAATAAGTTGACGACCCACCTGATGGAAAGTGGTAACCGTCGCCTATAGACATGAGCAGTACCATGGACATAACAGAGTATACTGTTTCGCCCATGATACCCCCCATGCGTTGCCATTCCTGAGGACTCAGGTGTTATTCCTGTGTACCCAGTAAATTCACGCCCTTCAAACCGAAACACAGCCATGCAAACACAACTGCTTCACGGTTGAAACTCGAATGGTACAGAGGTACCCAAGCAATCGACTTTTGTACAAAGTCTCCCTCTGGTAATGGGACAGAGGTACCCAAAGTTGACACTTGGTCAACTTCTCGAAGCATTTGTATGGAGACACTCTATCTATATAATCTAAGTAAATATTGTTAAAACGTCACTAAATTACTAAGTGGTTAACATAACAAACTATTTATTGCGCACAAAACAGATTGTTGATACAGAATGTGCAGTAACAAAAGGTGGCCTTGTGTTTGGTCTAAATTGTGTTCCACGTCAAGTTCGTAAATTTGGGACAGTCCTAAACTCAAAAACTACTGTGGAAAACATATTATTTCATACAAAAAAAAAGTAAGCAATTGGCAAATATGAATTCATTCATTCAAGGATAGTGTTGAGAGTAAGGCTTTATTATATACCTATATATATATATATATAACAAAGTCGCTTCTAGTCTGTCTGTCCATATGTATGGTTAGATCTTTAAAGCTTCGTAACAGATTTTGATGCAATTTACTAAAACAAACTAATAAATGACCCGACTGTAAGACAGTCCGCTGATATCCAATAAAAGCTACTCTCAAAAATAATCACTACATAGTATAAAACAAAGTCGCTGTCGCTGTCTGTCCGTCTCTATGTATGCTTAAATCTTTAAAACTACGCAACGGAAATTGAAGCGGTTTTTTTTTTAATAGATAGAGTGATTCAAGAGGAAGGTTTATATGTATAATACATGCATAATATTGTAGAGAAACACTGATAATTTTAGAGGTTTCTAATGCAATGTCTTAAATAAACACATTTTTTTGCGGTTACATTGCAAACGTTGGCAAATTGCAAACCCTACGAGATAGATCAAAATAATGTACTACGGCTATAATAATGAATAATGTAATACACCTTAAGAAGGTCGTCAAAAAAGTCCGCGATACTATATGCCTATCTCTTAGAGAGAACCCACAATAACTATTTTTTATCCTTTACATTTTATGGAAAAAAAATGGGTTATTTACGAAGTGATTTCAAGCAATACAGCATTAATTCTTATCCAATTAAGTACCTTACATACATTGTCCATTTAATATAAATCAATATGTTCCTTTACAGCATGTAATTTAAATGAATATTTCCGAAGATATTACAGATTTAAAATGCAGGGACATAGCGGCTGCGACGGTACCGGCCGGTACCGCCGCCGTTCTCCCTGAGTCGCCGCTTAAGACACCCACGGGAAAGGAAGTGGTGGCCCTATGCCGGGATCATACGGAACGTCATCGTTACGACCTTGTAAAATGTCTCTGGCTCGACCGAACAGTCACTCCGTCACACTGATGATTCAATACTTCATTGTACTAGTAAATGGCTTATCTAATTAGGAATTAAGCGATAAACGTAAGACGGTAGAAACAATGCGGACACACTTGTAAACATGTTATATGTAACATTACCATAAGGAAGACTGTACAAAAGTCGTTTGCTTGGGCACCTCTGTCCCATTCGTGTTTCTACCGTGAAGCAGTTGTTTGCAAGGCTGTGTTTCGGTTTGAAGGATGGGATATGGCAGTGAATTTACAGGGTAATGAGGAATAACACCTGAGTTCTCAGGAATGGCAACGCATGAGGGGTATCATGGGCAAAACAGTATACTCTAGTATGTCCATGGTACCGCTCATGTCTACAGGCGACAGTTACCACTTTGGGCCGTCAGCTTGTTTAAAAAAAAAGCATGTAAAATTCTAATAACATTAATGAGAAAGTTTGTAATGATGGAACGAAATTAAATTAAATATAAAATATTTATTCGTTTTAAACAGACATTTTACATAATAAACGCCACGTGACAGAACTTTTTGGCATCTGTTTAATTGCCTTAAAATTGTCTGTTATGTCCATAGTACTGCTCATGTCTATAGGCAACGGTTACCACTTTCCATCAGGTGGGCCGTCAGCTTGTTTGCCATTCTAAGTGGCATAAAAAAAAAAAAAAAGGCGTGTATTAATTAAATAATTTTTGTATATTAATTTAATGTATTAATTAAATAAATATACAAGACTAATGTTGGTGTTAATGAATAAAATAACAGAAAATGTCATACGGCCGTATAAACCTAACAAATTCAGATACAACCCGCTTGCATACTTTCTACATAAACTGTGTCGAGTATATAATCTAGTGATGTAAAATTTGTCAATGACAAATAATTGACATATCAAACATTTTCTATACACTAGCCTGCTATGAATTGAGATAAATAGCAACTGATGGTGTATCTTTCGTCCTTTTTTTACTAATTACATTTGCATAAGAAGAAAAGAGGTAACCGTATGATTTATAGTTTTTATTTTATCATTCCTTCTATGTAATTCCTTGTTCTTAGTTTGACTTAGTGTTTTTAAATTAATCGCTGCTCTATAATTTAGTTCTTGTAATATCTTTACAAGGTAATCTATACAATTTGTCAGTCTGTTTATAAATTTTTTTGTTAGTTTTTGTTCAATATTAACACTGACCTCGTTCTAGATACTGGTCTATAGTCTATTCGAGGTGCGCTAAAGGACTACCCGTATTCGTTCCGTTATGGGCCCAGTGATATTTCCCTTTTTGGAATATTTCGTAAGAACAGCGAATTTTTTACAATGCGAGTTATGGGCCCAGTGATATTCCCCTCTTTGGAATATTTCGCAACCCCAATTTTTTTTAATGCGAGCTTTCCCGACGTTTAGGTTGAATCCACATACATAAAGTCTGTCGAGATGATTAAAATATATATTCTTTATTGCACTTGAAAAAAAAAAGAGAAAAATATTACGTATAAAACGTATATGTCTTCATATTTTTTACGGTAATTGTTCTGTTATATCATTACGTACTATTTGGGATCGAGAGATATGATCGAAAGATACTTTTAAACCGGTCAAATAAACGGGAAGGGGGGAAAGGGATTGTTAGTAATGGAGACGGAGAATCCCATTGCTAGCAATATACCCAACCAGGTCGACCTCCTCGCGGTTCTCCCTGTATATATATATATATATATATATATATATATATATATATATATATATATATATATATATATATATATATAAACGGGTTACGCGAACGGTATCGCGGGTAAAAACTAGTATATGAATAAAAGTGGATCGAGTACAGAGGCCGTAGGTGGAACGATCGCCGAGCGCCGATCAGACACGGCCGCGTCGCCGCCCGTGACGAATCTATTCGACTCGCCGCCGAATGTAATCGACTCAACACGATCGATATTGAATCGAATTATATTATCGATATTTTGTATTATCACAGAATACATAATATTATGAGTAGGTATTAAAAAAATTGGCATACTTAATAGATATTTTATTTATTCATTAGTACATATATGTGTACATGGCGGACTTAATGCTAAAAGCATTCTCTCCCAGTCAACCATAGGGAAGTGTCAGAATACACGAGTGCGAAAGTCGATTGCTTGGGTACCTCTGTTCCATTAGTGTTTCAACCGTGAAGCAGTTGTGTTTGCATGGCTGTGTTTCGGTTTGAAGGGTGGGATAAGGCGTGAATTTACTGGGTACAGAGGAATAACACCTGAGTCCTCAGGAATGGCAACGCATTTGGGGTATCATGGGCGAAACAGTATACTCTGTTATGTCCATGGTACTGCTCGTGTCTATAGGCGACGGTTACCACTTTCCATCAGGTGGGCCGTCAGCTTGTTTGCCATTCTAAGTTGTATAAGAAAAAAACTTGGGAGATATTTGGACATGGATATTTATTTATTTACTTATTATTTTTGAGAGTAGCTTTTATTGGATATCAGCGGACTGTCTTACAGTCGGGTCATTTATTAGTTTGTTTACATTCCCATTTACTACATCTTAATGAAAATGTAAACAAACGCATAATTGAAACAGACCGTGGACATGTTTACACGCGCTGTGTGACGGCACCCAAGCCAAGGTCGCGACATTAGGATCCAATTTGCCCAAGTCAAGGTCGCGACATTAGGATCCAATTTACCCACAAACTAGACGTTAACGTCCGCACGTAATCTAGTCATGAACTTGACTTATTTACAGTGTTGCCAGATTGCGTATTTTTTCGCAATTTTGAATAAAAAAATAATTATGCTTGCGATATTTTGGAGCAGTGAAATTCTTGGAGAAATTTTACTAACTTTTTTGACGGTGTTGCCATCTATGCCTATTTTAATATTATAAAGAGGGGAGAAAGGGATTGTTAGTAATGGAGACTAAGAATCCCATTGCTAGCAATAAACCCAACCAGCTCGACCTCCACGCGGTTCCCCTTGGAAACTATCATGATTAATTCCTGATGAATTGATCATGATGGGCTAACTGGCCTGTTTTCATTCTCATCGATCACCCTTCACTGGTGCCCCGCCAGCGTATCCCGTTAGCGCTGGCGAGGTTATCATTTCATTTTCATCCAATAAAAAAAAAATTATAAAGAGGAAAGATTTGTTTATTTGTAATAAATTCTAAAACTACTCCATTGATTTTAAAAATTCCATCACCTATAGAAATCCACATTATCATGTAGTTTTTAAATATTTTTTTCAGAAAAGAGAAGGTATTTAAATTTTTATGTCCAAATTATGGCGTAATATGTGACTACCTGGTTGACCGGTTATATCTATTGTTAACGTCTATATATTTACCATATTTCTTGTAAATAAATATAATGAATGAGCATTCGAGTAACTTAGGTTATAATAAAAAAAAAACTATAAAAATTACAATTAAGTAAGGCAAAATATTAAAAATAAATCTTATCAAATTAAAAAAAAAAATTCCTTAACATTTGGGTAAATATAAAAAGTAGAATCTGGCAACTTTGCTTATTTACAGACATCATATTCTATTAACAAGCTATCGATCGTAAAAACAAATCTATTATTTCGAATTAAAAACGAAAATTATCTATTGGATGATAATGGAATAGCCTGCGCGATGATTGTTAGCAATGGAGTTTGACAGCCCCATTGCTAGCAATATGCCCTATTAGGTCGACCTCCACGTGGTTCACCCTGGAAACCATCGTGAACAATTCTTGTTGAATTCGTCACGATGGACTAACTGACCTGCTTCATTCTCACCTATCGTCCTTCACTGGTGCACCGCCGGTGTAAACCCATAGCGCGAGTGGGGTTACCATTCCATTTTCACCTATTAAAAAAAAACTTAAAACCTGTTATATACTTCATCTCGATACGCCATTTACTAGTGCTCTATGAAATTTTATTAAAGGAAAATTTGCCTATTTGCGCTAGATTAAAAACACCGCGGGCCGTACAAACAGAGAACACGGGTCGCAACCGGTCCGCGGGCCGTACTTTCAACAGCTCTGAGCTAGATAAAACACCAAAACAGCTACACTTCCGCAACCCCATCACTTCATGGTGGTACCACTGACGCAGTGGTGGCGACGTCCCCACAACGAACGAAGGTCAACACCATTTAGACACATGTCGTATAAGGCCAAGGAAAACCTTGTACAACTATATAATTTTGACGACCTCTATGGTGCAGCGGAAGGTACTTATAATAGACTAGCTTTGGGGGGAAGAGATTGCTAGTAATGCGGGCTACCAGTCCCATTGCTAGCAATATACCCTGACAGGCCGACCTCCACGTGGTCCCCCTGGAAACCATCGTGCTGAATTTCAAATGAATTCATCACGATGGGCTCATCTTTTACCCTTGGACGGACCAACCATAAGGGTTTTTGGGGGGGAAAGGGATTGTTAGTAATGGAGACTGAGAATCCCATTGCTATCAATATACCCAACCAGGTCGACCTCCTCGCGGTTCCCCCTGGAAACTATCATGGTTAATTCCTGATGAATTCATCATGATGGGCTAACGGGCCTGTCTTCATTCTCATCTATCACCCTTCACTGGTGCTCCGCCAGCGTATCCCGTTAACGCAGGCGGGGTTACCATACCATTTTCACCCATAAAACAAAACTCTACCAGGTCGACCGCCTCGCGGATTCCCCTGGAAACCATCGTGATTGATTCATTGGTAAATTAGTCACAATGGGCTAACTGATCTGCTTCATCCTCACCTATCATCTCTCACTGGTGCCCCGCCAGTGTATAGCGATAGCGCAGGCGGGGTTACCATTCTATACCAGAGGGAGATTTTGTACAAAAGTCGATTGCTTGGGTATCTCTGTCCCATTCGTGTTTCTACCGTGAAGCAGTTGTGTTTGCATGGCTGTGTTTCGATTTGAAGTGTGAGATATGGCGTGAATTTACAGGGTACAGAGGAATAACACCTGAGTCCTCAGAAATGGCAACGCATGGGAGGTATCATGGGCGGAACAGTTATATACTCTGTTATGTGCACGGTACTGCTCATGTCTATAGGCGACGGTTACCACATTCCATCAGGTGGGCCGTCAGCTTGTTTGCCATATATATATATATATATATATATATATATATATATATATATATATATATATATATATATATATATATATATATATATATATATATATATATATACATATATATACCTGCTTTCATCCTCATCAGTCATCTATCACTGGTGCCCCGCCAGTGTATACCGATAGCGCGGGCGGGGTTACCATTCCATTATCATCCATTAAAAACATACATACTTATTACATACACACCTACAGTAGAATTTTTCTAGTAGATAACACAAATGTAGTTCTATTTATCGAATAATGTCCCACAATTATTTAGAACGCGATAATACGCATTTATCTAATCTTTTAATCGACTTAAAAAAGAAGGGGGTTCTCGATTCGGTTATTTTTAGGGTTCCGTACCTTTAAAGTAAAAAACGGAACCCTTGTGTAGAAGTAAATTCACTGCCACATCCCACCTTTTATGCCCACAGCCATGCAAACACAACTGTTTCACGGTAGAAACGCGAATGGAACAGAGGTGGCCGAGCAAACGACTTTTGTGTAAAGTGTCCCTCTGGTAGATTATTTATAAGGTTACGTACCTTTAAAGAAAATAAACGGAACCCTTATAGAATCACTTCGTTGTCCGTCCGTCTGTCTGTCAAGACCCTTTTTCTTAGGAACGCGTGGAGGTATCAAGTTGAAATTAATATCATATGCTCAGGCCTGCAATATCTTGAAGCGGTGAAAAAATCAAGCTTCTAAATCGACGCAATCAAAAGATACGGCCGTTTATATCACATATTTTGACATTCGCAAAGAGAATCGAAACCTATAGGGTACTTCCCGTTGATGTAGAATTATGAAATTTAGCAAGAAGCAATGTCATGTAGCACAAGTAAAGAGAAAAATCCGAAAACCGTAAATTTGTAGTTATTTCACAAAAAAAAATCTTTAAAATTTGTGCGGAACTCTTGTTGCGCGAGTCCGACTCGCATTTGAACGGCTTTTTATGTTTGTTACCTCATAACTCCTTCAGTTGTAAACCGATTTGGAAAATTCTTTTTAAATCTGAAAAGATTTACTTACAGATCGGTCCCATGAAGATTTTACCAAAATCGATACAGTAGTTTAGTTTTTAGAGCAAAATAACCGGTTTTGTCACAATTGAAGTCGGTTTTTTTTTATGGGACACAATTTTTAATGTGTATTTAAGAAATAAGTAAGCGTTAACTATTCACTAATGAACAGGCCTCCCCCTTAAAGAGGGTTTTGCCAGTAGTTGCCACAATTGGCGAGCTGGTTGGCAACCGCAGTTAGCCTTTGATAATATTTTAAGAGGAACGCTACTACCCATACCTCGACCATAAAGTTCCCTTAGTCGCCCCTTACAATACCCACGGGAAAGGAAGGGGTGGTCCGTTCTATGCCGGGACCATACGGCAATTGTATGTATTTACTGTCACAAAATAACCTTCAAAGTTCAATGACCCCGTCTCAACAACCAATGCTTGTATTTATGTGCATACTTTTATCATGTCCCGTCGTCAATGGATGCACTGTGTGCGTATTTTTTGTATGTATGACCTTGAAATCTCGGAACCCAAATATAAAGTGTTACCAAATTATCTGCATTCCCTTTAAAGGTATATAGTATTACGCATTTACGTTACGATAAAAATAGAATTTCGTGTCCCAAATGTCATAAAATTTTACACAGAATAAAAATATCCTTAATAAATGTAAATTTTTCACGTTACGCCAAAACTGACGGAGTGAGCGCGACCAACAATGTGATAGAGAATATATATATATATATATATATATATATATATATATATATATATATATATATATATATATATATATATATATATATTTTTTTTTTTAATAATTTCATACTACTTCGGCTTTAATCGTAATGTATATATCTAATACTATGCCCTGTAGCCGGGAATACAGATATTTTTTTTTGATTCGTGAAAATGGTATGGTAGCCCCGCCTGCGCTAACGGGATACGCTGGCGGAGCACCAGTGAAGGGTGATAGATGAGAGTGAAAACAGGCCAGTTAGCTCATCATGATGAATTCATCGGGAATTAACCATGATAGTTTCCAGGGGGAACCGCGAGTAGGTCGACCTGGTTGGGTATATTGCTAGCAATGGGATTCTCAGTCTCCATTATTAACAATCCGTTTCCCCCCCCCCCCCCCCCAATACAGATAATTTGGTAACACCTTATATACACAGGTCTTGATAAAAATGCTTTACAAAATTTTTTCATACAACTTCCGTGAGTTATCTCAAATGGTCTGTATTTGTAACCGACTTCAAATAATACCAGAGGGAAACTATGCAAAAGTCGTTCGCTTGGGTACCTCTGTCCAATTCGTGTTTCTACCGTGAAGCAGTTGTGTTTGCATGGCTGTGTTTCGGTTTGAACGGTGGGATACGGCAATGAATTTACTGGGCACAGAGGAATAACACCTGAGTCCTCAGGAATGGCAACGCATGGGGGGTATCATGGGCGAAACAGTATACTCTGTTATGTCCACGGTACTGCTCATGTCTATAGGCGACGGATACCACTTTCCATCAGGTGGGCCGGCAGCTTGTTTGACATTCTAAGTTGTATAAAAAAAGGATCTTAGTAAGGCGCCTTATATCAATTTTTCTTAAATATCTCCCATGTATAGTCATCATCATCATCATTTGAGCCATTATTTGTCCACTGCTGGACATAAGCCTCCCCCATAGACTGCCATAAACAAGAATCCTGCGCTACCTGCATCCACTGACTTCCTGCAACGCATTTCAGGTCGTCACTCCATCTTGTGGGGGGTCGTCCTACACTGCGCTTACCCGTACGTGGTCGCCAATATGTACAATTTTATTATATGATTAAAATAGTATACGCGGCTAAAAATCTATTGGCATAGGTCACGTATGGGACGCAGTCTGTCGTGTTTTAGTGGCCAGAGATCACGAAGTAGGCGACGGTGGGTAATTATAGACGTTACGTTTGAAATTTCAAATATAGAATGTGCATTCTAAATTTACAACGTCAGTGTGTTCTATTTTTAAAAGTTCTTCATAAAGCGTGTATTAGGGTTTCTTCAGGGTAGGCGGCGAGCACGTGACACTCCTAGTATCGCAGGCGTTCGTAGACTACAGTGACCGTTACTATCAGACTGGCTGTATGCTCGTTTGTTACCTTCGTGGTATTAAAAAATAATTAAGATTGTGTTCCACAAAATCAAGATATACTTACAGATTGGTCCCACAGAAATTTTATCAAAATCGATTCAGTAATTATTAGAGCAAAATAACTGATTTTGTCACGAGTGAAGTCGGTTTTTATTTTTTGTGGGACGCAATCAATTTAATTATTTTTTAAAGTTAATCAAGCAATATTTATTTAGTATTATATACAACAATTTGTCAAAGTCACTGTTAGGTGAAAAATAATTAGTGGCCATTAAAAAAGTAAAAAAGGGCATACCTTATTATTATACTAAGTCTGATGCACAGACAGACAGACGGACAAATAATCCGATTTTTAATATTCAGATATTAATACACAAGATATTAAAACATTTGTATAGAAAAGAAACTCAAATTCACAAACAAAACTCTTCAGAGTAACTCAAAGTGCACACTAGTGAATATACTCACACATTGGCGTTGATAAATTACACTGTGGACACACTCACACTGCGACACTTAATACTGAACACGAGATGACCGTGTGTGCGTGCGTAACGAGCGGTAAGCAAATTGCCAATGCGCAAAATAAGTGTGCGACCAACAATATTCCAACATAAAGTCTTGTGTACAGCGATTATGCGATGCGATGTTTAGCTATAGAAGCTATATAGCATTAATCATGTGCATTTCGTTGCATGGTTTGTAATGACACAAGGTATAATAGCTTGATATAGTAGTCACTACTATATATACACACACAGTAGACTACTGATGTGATGATGGTGGTGATGATGGTGGTGATAATGATGATGAAATGATGATGATGAAACAAGTTACAGATACGGATGTAGGTTGGGAGTTTAGTATTGTTGTGGCATTCCTATTTGTACGGACACAAATAGGAATAATAATTTATAATTTTGCAATTGCCAGATGCAATTAAAATAAATTAATGTTAGTTTCTAACTACATTAAATACGTATTTCGTTTCGGGCAAATTACACATCGGCCTATATGACTTTTTTTAAGTACTTTACGATACTTAGATTTTTTTTTATACAACTTAGAATGGCAAACAAGCTGACGGCCCACCTGATGGAAAGTGGTAACCGTCGCCTACAGACATGAACAGTATCATGCTTTACGGTTGAAACACGAATGGGACAGAGGTACCCAAGCAAACGACTTTTATACAAAGTCTTGCTTCTGAGCAATAACTGAAGAATATTTAGAACATAGACATTGCACGATGATATGATAAAACAACAAATGTACTCAAATATTATGGATAGTGCAACTAATTTAGCATCATTACTAGGTTTAAATGCGCTTGTAATTTAACATTTTTCCTTTTATTATAATAAACATTAGCCTGCCTACCTATTTACATGTTAAAAAAAAATATTAAAAACATAGATTCTTAAATTGAATCTAAATCGGAACTCCATTTAGAGCAATGTACCTACCACTTCATCACAGCAATCACCACTTTAGGTGATGACTAGTACAACAAACACCGCACTAACAAAGTTATTGACCAATGATTAATTTTATAGCTAACGCTACGCTAATGTAGGAAGCTATGCCTTAAATTAAATTCACACTTCAGCAAATCATACTAGCAATAAGTGCATGCAAATATATGATTTATTGCAATACAAATAAGATCCATGTAGTGTGAAATCGCTGAACACGAGTTACAGAGTACGTCAAAGCGCTATTATTAGTTTGTGAATCAGACTTCGTTAAACGAGTAACGCGTTTCGTTACTAACGGAAAATGTGATGCGTTAGAACGAGTGATCGGATATCGCCGTCCCTTTCGCACTTGCGGAGCTCACTGAAGCGTTCAGCTTGGTTAAGTTTTTTGGAGAGGAAGAACATCAATTAGTGACGAGATTTTTTTTTTAATGGATGATAATGGAATAGTAACCCCACCCGCGCTATCGGTATACACCGGCGGGGCACCAGTGAGGGATGATAGCTGAGGATGAAGCAGGTCAGTTAGCCCATCGTGACGAATTCAACAAGAATTGTTCACGATGGTTTCCAGGGGGAACCAGGTGGAGGCCGACCTAATAGGGCATATTGCTAGCAATGGGGCTGTCAAACTCCATTGCTAACAATCCCTTTCCCCCCTGACGAGATGTTTCGTAGACACATTAGACTGGAGACGTTTGAATTTAGAACGCTGAGATGTGTTACAATATTCCTCAAAGAGCAGTCTTTGCTCTGCAAGAAAAACTGCAACTTGAATCCTAATAAAATTTAAATGGAACTAGCGCGTAATATTTGTTAATTACAAAAAATAATTATCAAAATCGGTTGCCAATCGTCTATGTTAACGTGTCACCTGTCATCCCTCACTGGTGCCCCGCCAGCGTATTCCGTTAGCGCAGGAGGGGTTACCATTCCATTATCACCCATTAAAAAAACCACCGTTGCTTGGGTACCTCTGTCCCATTCGTGTTTCAACCGTGAAGCAGTTGTGTTTACATGGCTGTGTTTCGATTTGAAGGGTGGGATATGGCGTGAATTTACTGGGTACAGAGGAATAACACATGAGTCCTCAGAAATGGCAACGCATGGGGGGTATCATGGGCGAAACAGTGTACTCTGTTATGTCCATGGTACTGCTCATGTCTATAAGCGACGGTTACCACTTTTCATCAGTTGGCCTGTCAGCTTGTTTGCCATTCAAAGTCGTATAAAAAAAAAATATTGAAGAGAAGAGCCCGGTGAGCCGTGCCCACCTCTAGAGTTGTCCAGTGCCCATCCCCAGCATGTGAGAGATACTTCGCAAAAACATGTCTGAAAGAACATATGCGACCTTTCAAAGGGCCAGGATCCCCCTGGAGAATAGTCCTAAATACACCAGTAATAAGTATTCAGTTAATTTGGTCTCATTTCGTCACAATCTTTTTGTAATCGACAATTGACTTCCGTACCGGTCGCTTTAAAAAATTAAAAATAAAATTCACTTACAAAAATCGGGTGCGTCTCAATAGGATTTTCGAAATTCGAATATCAACAAAAAATATAAAAATTTAAAAACGGAACACTTGACTTTTGAAATTGGAACACGTCACGCGCACTCGGCTACTGGCCGCTGGAACGCAATACGCCCGCTACGATAAGGTATCGTACACGATAACGCGCGCCGTTAGCTGAGCCCGTAATAACGACGTCTGCGCATGTCGTTAAACCATAGACTATTCACGCAGACGGGTGACGTCAGTGAATTGGTGGAGTAACTACCCTAGGCTTGCTTACAGTCAGCAATAACATTTCGAATATATCCAATTTGGGAAAAAACTATAAAAAAAAATTAAAAAAAAGAATTTTTAGTAATAAGGTTGTTTTTCGTATTTTTTTTATACAACTTAGAATGGCATACAAGCTGACGGCCCACCTGATGTACACATGAGCAGTACTATAGACATAATAGAGTATACTGTTTCACCCATGATACCCCCCATGCATTACCACTCCCGGGGACTCAGGTGTTATTCCTCTGTACCCTGTAAATTCATGCCATATCCCACCCTACAAACCGAAACACAGCCATGCAAACACAACTGCTTCACGGTAGAAACTACACCTACTATTTCTGAACCACGTGCCACATAATTCAATTGCATCGTATATAAATCATAACGTAATGTGACGTGTGACGGACGGACGCCATCATTCGTCCCGCTGATATATTTATGTACAACTTTGTATTTTATTACTAGTGTATGATCCATTTCAGGAAAACATAATGAGAAATATAGCCAAATTGTGTTGAAATTATTACTGGAACACTCTGTATATGTAATTAGTGACAAACCGAATCGTTCAATCGATTGATAGATTTTTTTTAATAGGTGATAATGGAATGGTAACCCCGCCTGCGCTATTAGTATACACTGGCGGGGCACCAGTGAGGGATGATAAGTGAGGATGAAAGGCAAGTCAGTTAGCCCATCGTGATGAATACACCTGAAATTCAGCACGATGATTTCCAGGTGGGATCACGTGGAGGTCGACCTGACAGGGTTTATTGCTAGCAATAGGACTGGTAGTCCGCATTACTAACAATCAATTGTTAATTAGTAATTTAAGGGGGGAAAGGGATTGTTAGTAATGGAGACTGAGAATCCCATTGCTAGCAATATACCCAACCAGGTCGACCTCATCGCGGTTCCCCCTGGAAACTATCACGGTTAATTCCTGATGAATTCATCATGTTGGGCTAACTGGCCTGTTTTCATTCTCATCTATCACCCTTCACTCGTGCTCCGCCAGCGTATCCCGTTAGCACAGGCGGGGTTACCATACCATTTTCACCCATCAAAAAAAAAATTAGTAATTTAAAAGATCTAAGCGTACAGACGGCTGAAAGCGACTTTGTTTTATACTATCTAGAGAAGTACATAGATAAAGTAAATAAGTTATATCGATTGAAAAATATATCGGATGTACTCGTATCTATCTTCATGCAATATCAATTTGTATGCATTAACAATAAATGAATACAACGTGTGACCTGGATATATTTGCCCTGGGAAACGCGACGGTTAGGGTTGGCAAATCAATGATTCAGGCACCAGCCGTTGGCGAAAGCTAATTTTATTACACAACCCAATAGTCAGTCCACCGCGGCACCGTAGCAAACAATATTACCAACGGAATAATAAAGATTGAATAATTTAACAAGTACATTTTGCTCAACCATCACCAAAAACACGAAACATCATCATCATCGTCGTCATCATCGTCGTAACAGCCGTTAACTGTCCACTGCTGAACATGATCCCGGCGTAGAATGGACCACCCCATCCTTTCCCGTAGGTGTCGTAAAAGGCGACTAATGAAACTTAATGGTCGAGGAATAGGCAACAGCGTCTCTTTTAAAACATCACCAAAGCCTAACAGCGATTGCTAACCCGCCCGCCAAGCGTGGCAACTACTGACAAAACCCCCCTTAAGGGGGAGACATATGTTCAGCAGTGGACAGTTAACGGCTATTATAATAATAAAAGTAAATAAACAAATAAAAATTGGCCATAATGTTAAATAATATACACAGAAAGGTATAAAGTAAAATTGGAGAAGATCCATTCGATCCCCCATATTCGGTTTCACTTTTAAACAACTTACAAAACAACATTCCCAATATACCTGTATTTCTATAAGTGCCACGCGATACCCCCGCCTGTTCCGATCTGAATTTACTTTTCAATCGATACTTACTCCAATATCCTATATTAATTTTATTACAAGTCATTAAGTTTAAGGAAAAAACTTCTTTCATCTCTCCACTCACTTAGGATCGATTCTACTGTACCACTACCGTCAGATAGGCTTAAGGCCCACCTGAAGGACAGTGAGAACTATAGCCTGTTCATATATTTTTTTATACAACTGAGAATGGCAAACAAGCTGATGGCCCACCTGATAGAAAGTGGTAACCGTTGCCTATAAACATGAACAGTACCATAGACATAACAGAGTATACTGTTTCGCTCATGACTTGCCATTGATTGATTGTTGAATTTGATAGTTTAACAAAACTATTAAGATGTGGACCATCTTAATATAAAGCGGTTAAAAATAAAAATTTAATTCATTTATTAACCTTAAAACAATAATTTCGCTGTAATATTAAGTTAATATTGTAAATTTATAGATAGGTAGTGATGCTTCAGAATCGACCCCAAAGTGACGATCGACTAGCACGAAAACCTCTGTGAGACAATGCCTAATAGCGCATCTGTTAATTATTATAGTATATGGACACATACAATCAGTCATGCGAGGAAAAACTGTGGAGGCTATATTTATCAGGAGGCCGGTGTAATACTATTTTTTACCCGACATCACAAAGGTGAGTAATGCGTTTGTCACTACATATTATGTTTGTTCATATGAATTACCGTGTAGCCCCGGAATAGAATGGACCACCCCTTCCTATCCCGTGAATGTCGTAAGAAGCCAATAAGAGAGGACGAGGGATGGATAGCAGCGTCCCTATAAAAACATCTCTCAATGCGGTTGCCAATCCGGCTGCCAAACGTGGCAACTACTGGCAAAACCCCCCCTGGGGAGAGGCTTATGTTCAACAGTGGACAGTTAAAGGCTGATATGATGACGATGACGTATTAATGACATATATTTATACCCATGTTTACTTATGTTTTATTAATTTATGTTTACATGACTATATCTTTAATAAACCAGTTATAGAAACTTAATTCCGTAAACAATACTTGTAACCTCCGCTTGTAGACGCGAAGGGGGAGGGGGGGGAGAGATTATTTTATAATGAAGTTTACCATTGCTAGCAATGTTCTCTTTTCTCTTTTTGAATAGGTGCAGGTGGAACGGTTGCCCCGGCTGCGCTATCGGTATACACTGACGGGGCACAAAGCTAAAGGAATTTATTGGTCGAGGGATGGGCAGCGAGTTACCATTCCATTTTTCACCCATAAACTACTGGCATAACCGCACGGACAAAGCCACGGGAAATAGGTAGTAAAAAAAAAACAATAAAAAACACAGCCAATCTAAGATTCACTTCTGAATACCACTTAAAAAATACAGCTCGACGGTCGCCCGGTGCGAGATGAAAATTTTAAAGCCGGGGTCATTGTACTGTGCAAAAAACTAGACTAGATTAACTACAATCTAGATTACGCTTGTTTGACTGACTCATCCACTTCGTTACGTCTACGTTTTTTTGGGGTCACGACCATAGACACACATAGAGTTAGACGACGCTGAGATACCGATCAATCTTACTTAGTATGATAAAATTGTAACTAAAAGATGTCAGATGTCAGACACATGGGCATAATAATAAGAGCGATAGAAGGCAAAATTATATATATATATATATATATATATATATATATATATATATATATATATATATATATATATATATATATATATATATATATATATATATATATATATATATATATATATATATATATATATTTGTTATTTTTGTCTATCCATATGTTTTCACCGGTATTACGCAAAAACTAACTATCTTTTTATGCAACTTAGATTAGCAAACAAGCTGACGGCCCACCTGATGGAAAGTGGTAACCGTCGCCTATAGACATGAGCAGTACCATGGACATAACAGAGTAAACTGTTCGCCCACAATACCCCCCATGCGTTGCCATTCCTGAGGACTCAGATGTTATTCCTCTGTACTCTGTAAATTCACTGCCATATCCCACCCTTCAAACCGAAACACAGCCATGCAAACACAACTGCTTTACGGTAGAAACACGAATGGGACAGAAGTACCCAAGCAAACAACTTTTATACAAAGTCACCCTCTGGTAAATATCTGACGGAGTTATAAGGTAACAAACATAAAAAAAAAAGATAAAACAACCAATTTGTCTTTTCAAAATCAGTCGAAAATCTTTTTTTTTATACCACTGAGGTGGCAAATAAGCATACGGCCCACCTGATAGTAAGCGGTTACAGTAGACTATGAACGCCTGCAATACCAGAGGTATTACGCGCGCGTTGCCGACCCTGAAGAAACCTCTTTACCCCCCCTTTTGAAGAACCCCATGCTGTAGTCTCTAGTTTATTTTGATATACTATGATCCAAAAAGTTACCAACTTCCAATAACAACGCGTACGAAGTTGCAGGCAAAAGTTAGTCTTATGTATATAAACACAAAAACCACTATAACCTGTTCTCATAATTTACATATTTAGTAAACAATCTTAGGACGTCATAATATCGTATTTAATCATTTTAAAATAAAACAAGAATATAATAGATTTCGGTTGGGGGGGAAGGGATTGTTAGTAATGGAGACTGAGAATCCCATTGCTAGCAATATACCCAACCAGGTCGACCTCCTCGCGGTGCCCCCTGGAAACCATCCTGGTAAGTTCTAGTGAAACCTCCCTCTCTCTTTTTTTTATACTTATTAGAATGGCAAACAAGCTAACGGCCCCCCGGTGTATTGCTAGCAACGGGTCAGACCCCATTACTAACAATCCCTTTCCCCCGCAACCATAAGGTGGGCCGTCAGCTTGTTTGCCATTTTAAGTTACATAAAAAAAAGAAACCGAATTGAGGAACTCCTTTTCGAAGTCGGATACATAAAGGCCCAATGTTTTCTTTAAATACGTATACAGTCACAGTTGTTACTGAGAATTCGAATGCATTGTAAAATGATATTTTGTTGATACGCCGAGTTTATGGGTGGTACAGCACACGAGTTATTCAAAATGTATTTGTATTTTTGACGTTTCTTATCTATATTTTTTTTTATACCACTGAGGTGGCAAACAAGCATACGGCCCACCTGATAGTAAGCGGTTACCGTAGCCTATGAACGCCTGCAATACCAGAGGTATTACGCGCGCGTTGCCGACCTTGAAGGAACCTCTTTACCCCCCTTTTGAAGAATCCCATGCTGTAGTCTCTTGGGGAAAACCTCGGCAGGGAGCTCATTCTACACTTATAATAAACCTGTAGAGAGGTCAATTCTATACATGAAATATATTTCCAAAATAACTATCAGCGGGTGATTAGTGGTCGATACTGATGCCAAAAATGCAATCAGTAAAATTTTTGTCTGTCTGTCTGTATGTTCGTTATAGAAACAAAAACTACTCGACGGATTTTAACGAAACTTGGTACAATTATACTTCATACTCCCGGGCAGGTTATAGTATACTTTTCATCACGCTACGATCAATAGGAGCAGAGCAGTGAAGGGAAACGTTGGGAAGACGGGAGAAGTTACGTCCATTTTTAAGCTTCCGTCGCGTGTGCAGCCTTAATGGCCACATTTTAAAACGTAAAAATGTCCATCCGTGCGACGCCGGCACGGGCCGATAGCTGATAATAATTTTGCATTTTCAACCGACTTCAAAAAGAAAGGTTCTCGATTCGGTTGTATTTTTTGTTTCTATCTTTGTTACCTTATAATTTTTTTTCCAATGGATGATTATGGTATGGTAACCCCGCCCGCGCTAACGGTATACGCTGGCGGGGCACCAGTGAGGGATGATAGGTGAGGATTTTTTTTTATACAACTTAGAATGGCAAACAAGCTTACGGCACACCTGATGGAAAGTGGTAACCGTCGCCTATAGACATGAGCAGTACCATGCACATAACAGAGTATACTGTTTCGCCCATGATACCCCCCATGCGTTGCCATTCCTGAGGACTCAGGTGTTATTCCTCTGTACCCAGTAAATTCACGTCATATCCCACCCTTCATACCGAAACACAGCCATGCAAACACAACTGCTTCACGGTTGAAACACGAGTGGGACAGAAGTGCCCAAGCAATCGACTTTTGTACAAAGTCTCCCTCTGGTGAACAGGCAGGTCAGTTAGCGTCATATTTGATACTGAAATGGTGTTGGAATTATTCCAACACCATTTCAGTATCAATTATGATGCTCAAGTGACACTACTCAGATTACGAACCATCCCAGTTAAATGACATAGACAATAATATCTCTTTGATTACATAGATAGAGCATCGAGCCTCAAAAAACGGCTCAACTTTTTACATAGACGTAGACCATAGATTATATGAAGTCATCCCGCGGCTACAGATTACCGACGCCATTATTATTATAAAAAAATCCAATATGGCGGAGTGATTTGATAATAGGGTGACTATGTATTAGTAATCCTGCTATAGAGATTAGTACGTGATACTAAATCTATGATACTAACCATTCATAACATACATAACATTTAAAAATAGATTCATAAAAACTAATAGTTTATTTTAACTATTGCAATATTTTTTTTTACATTCTTTTGATAGCTAAACAGGGTTATGTGAGACGTATTTATAAAATAAGGGGATTAATATGAAAATATTACCATGTAGGTATATTACTAAAAGGTACGTTTTAACCGTAGATTACATAGATAGAGTATCGAGCCTCAAAAACGGGTCAACTTTTTGTCAGCTAATTATCAAATTAGCTGACTCCTTTTCCGTTATCAGTGTTCTATATACTTGCGCATAAAATGTATCTTGACGTATTATTTAAGAAATAAAATGTGTGTTTACGCATTAAAAAGATGCAAAAACTATAAGACAAAATAAATATAGAATTTATAAAGGAATCACTCATAACTATTTATGACGCAAAGCTTTATACGAAAAAGTTGATACGTTTTTCCCGAAGCATTTGTATGGACACACTCTATCTATATAATCTTAGATAGATTAGAGTGTCTCCATATTTATAACATAAAAAGAAAAGATAAATTTATTTATTTAATTAACTTTATTGACTAAAATAAAATATGGTACAAAAGGCAAACTTGATGCTGGTAGCATTCTCTACCAGTCAATCTTTGGGGTGAACAGTGAATCACGAATATGGTACTTCATTATTGGGATAGGAAAAGAAAATAACAACTAATAATGTATACCTATAGAATAGTTTTCTGAGAAGTGACTCCATCTATATGCATATGATCCAGAAAAGAATAAGAAACTTACCGAATTTATGTTCGAAGCGGCAAACTGATAAACACTACACGGAAACAGGACAACCAGATGGGATCACAGCTACCCCACTACTGAGAAAAACACGACGACCATCTGTTATTTTATATTGAAAAGCGCGGGAAAACGAACCGACCAATACGGAAGCAGGAAGGATGCGTTTTTACTACTACCAATTTGAAATTCGAACGCTCCATTACACAAATTGTTATCACTGCTTTGTTGTCATAGACAATACTTCAAACTTCTTTCATCGCATAGCGGTTTAGGACAAAAACCATACATTTGAATGAACTAATAAAATATATTAATTACTAGCTCACCGCTCCGGTTTCGCACGAGTGTACTAATGGAGAAAATGAAACCAACTCTCTCTCTCTCTGACTCACTTTTTCATATAGAGATATTTTAACCCAAATTTGTTAATTTTCCGTATGAATTTTCAAGCATTTTTTTTTTTAAATAAATTATATATCTATCTATCATACGAATTTTTTTTATACAACTTAGAATGGCAAACAAGCTGACGGCCCACCTGATGGAAAGTGGTAACCGTCGCCTATAGACACGAGCAGTATCATGGACATAACAGACTGTTTCACCCATGATCCCCCCCATGCGTCGCCATTCCTGAGGACTCAGGTGTTATTCCTCCGTACCCAGTAAATTCACGCCATATCCCACCCTTCAAAGCGAAACACAGCCATGCAAACACAACTGATTCACGGTAGAAACACGAATGGGACAGAGGTACCCAAGCAATCGACTTTTGTACAAAGTCTCCCTCTCTCAAGAATCTTGTCCTTACACTAAAAACCGACTTCAATTGTGACAAAACCAGTTATTTTGATCTAAAAACTAATTTACTAAACCGATTATTATAAAATTTCTATTAAAAATCCAAATCCTTACTAATATTATAAATGTGAAAGCGAGTTTGTTTGTTACCTTATAGCGTCTTGACGGTTTAACCAATCACTATGGGGGGAAAGGGATTGTTAGTAATGTCCTCATTGCTAGCAATATACCCTATCAGGTCGACCTCCACGCGGTTCCCCCTGGAAACCATTGTGATGTGATTGTGTCTTGCTGATTTCGTCACAATGGGCTAACTGACCTACTTTCATCCTCACCTCTTCATCTCTCACTGGTGCCCCGTCGGTGTATATCGATATTTTACCAGAGGGAGACTTTGTACAAAAGTCGATTGCTTGGGTACCTCTATCCCTTTCGTGTTTCTACCGTGAAGCAGTTGTGTTTGCATGGCTGCGTTTCGGTTTGAAAGGTGGGATATGGCAATGAATTTACTGGGTACAGAGGATTAACACCTGAGTTCTCAGGAATGGCAACGCATGGGGGGTATCATGGGCGAAACAGTATACTCTGTTATGTCTATGGTACTGCTCATGTCTATAGGCGACGGTTATCACTTTCCATCAGGTGGACCGTCAGCTTGTTTGCCATTCTAAGTTGTATAAAAAAAAAAAATAGCGCAGGCGGGGTTACCATTCCATTTTCACCCATACAAAAAAAAACCCATCACTATGAAATTTGGTATATACAAATACGTACTATATGAGATGGTGAAAGATAGGTTATTTTCTATCGCGATTAAAAGCTAATGTGATAACAAACAAAAAAAACCGAACTGAGAATCTATTCCTTTTTCGAAATCATTAAAAAAAAAAAAAACTTGTATGAAAATGTTCCTGGCCGTTTAGAACCTCGGAATTCAGCGTGCGTGACCAATCGTACGTAGCATAGACTACGTATTGGCATGACGCCGAATAGGTCGAATTTTGCGTCAAAACCACTACGTAACGTTTCGCATGTTACACCACTAGTTTTCACCGGCGACTTCGTCCGCGTAACCCACAAATATATCTTGTCTTACTTAATATAATAAAATTGTAACTTGTCGATGTCTGTATGTACAGAATCCATGTGGAAGGTAGTTAAGAAAATATATATATATATATATATATATATATATATATATATATATATATATATATATATATATATATATATATATATATATATATATATATATATATATATATATATATATATATATTATAGAACTTAGAATGGCAAACAAGCTGACGGCCCACCTAATGGAAAATGGTAACCGTGTTACTGTACTACGTACATAACAGAGTATACTGTTTCGCCCATGATACCCCCCCATGCGTTGCCATTCCTGAGGACTCAGGTGTTATTCCTCTGTACCCTGTAAATTCACGCCTTATCCCACCCTTCAAACCGAAACACAGCCATGCAAACACAACTGCTTCACGGTAGAAACACGAATGGGACAGAGGTACCCAAGCAATCGACTTTTGTACAAAGTCTTCGTCTGGTATATTAATAAGAGCAACAGAAGCCAAATCAATATCTTTTTAAAAATTTTGTCTGTCTACATGTTTGTTCTAGGATCACGCAAAAACTACTAAACCAAAATTGGATGCGATTTTCACAGCCGTATTCCTAAATATTTGACATAAAAACCTGTGTATATTTTACTTTAATACGCCATCTAGAAGTAGTTTAATTCATTGGTTTTTCTACATCTGAAATCCACTCGAGCGAAGTAACGGGCAAAAGGCTAATCTATACTTATAATAAATCTGTAGAGAGGTCAATTCTGTACATGAAATATATTTCCAAAATAACTATCAGCGGGTGATTAGTGATCGATACTGATGCCAAAAATGCAATCAGTAAAATTTTTGTCTGCCTGTCTGCATGTTCGTTATACAAACAAAAACTACTCGACGGATTTTAACGAAACTTGGTACAATTATTCTTCATACTCCTGGGCAGGTTATAGTATACTTTTCATCACGCTACGATCAATAGGAGCAGAGCAGTGAAGGGAAATGTTTGGAAAACGGGAGAAGTTACGTCCATTTTTAAGCTTCCGTCGCGTGTGTAGCCGTAATGGCCACTTTTTAAAATGTAAAAATGTCCACTCATGCGACGCCGGTACGCATTAATTGTCTTTGGTAGTCTACTGACGAACAGCAAATTTAAAATCGTCGTAATTCCATAATGGCGGGAAATTTTTTTTTTTTTTTTATTATTTAAATTCCCGCCTATTACTACAGACTAAACAGAGATAAAGTTTGTTTACGTTCTAACACAGTGGCGCCTCTATCGGACCAAATTGGCAGTAAACTTCCTTGCTGATAACCTTTTTTATTATGGGAGTCACTTAAATATGTAACTTTGTATATATCTATTACATTATATATATAGATAGAGTATCGAGCCTCAAAAACGGATCAACTTTTTGTCAGTTAATTGTCAAATTAGCTGACTCGTTGATTTTTATCAGTATTCTACATACTTACGCGTAAAATGTATCTTGACGTATTATTTAATAAATAAAATTAGTGTTTACGCATTAAAATGATACAGAATTTATGAGACAAAATAAATATAGAAGTTATAAAGGAATCACTCGTAACTATTTATCATGCAAAATTGTATGAAAAAGTTGAGCCGTTTTTCTCGTAGCATTTGTATGGAGACCTTATCTATATAATCTAAGATATTTTTAAAGCTGCTATCTACTACACCGAAACCTCGGGGGGAAAGGGATTGCTAGTAATGAGGTCTAATAGCCCAATTACTAGGAATATAACTCTCGCGTCGACCTCCACGCGGTTCCCCCTGGAAACCATCATGATTAATTCTTGTCGAATTCATCATGGTGGGCCAACTGACCTACATTCATTCTCACCTATCATCTTCCACTAGTACCTCGTCGGTGTTTTTTTTTGATAGGTGAAAATGGTATGGTAAACCCACCTGTGCTAACGGGATACGCTGGCGGAGCACCAGTGAAGGGTGATAGATGAGAAAGAAAACAGGCCAGTTAGCCCATCATGATGAATTCATCAGGAATTAACCATGATAGTTTCCAGGGAGAACCGCGAGGAGGTCGACCTGGTTGGGTATATTGCTAGCAATGGGCTTCTCAGTCTCCGTTAATAACAATCCCTTTCCCCCGCCTCGTCGGTGTATACCGATAGCGCGGGCAGGGTTACCATTCCATTTTCATCTATTAAAAAAAAAAACACCGAAACCTCGAACCGCTATATCGGACTAGACGTATAACTCCACGTAATATGTAGTAATGATAGTATTATTTGAATAACAATGACCGACATTGGGGTCGACCCTGACCGAGCAAGGTCACCGGTTCGATTCCGAAAGCGGCATAAGATATCGAGATAATATATTATTATCAGACGTTATATTACGTTAAATAAATACGAATAAGGAAAATATTTTATACTAACTTTTACACCCGACCTCGTCCGCGCCTGTGACCGGGATATATTCACTGAACGGGATAAAAATAAGCCTTTGTCCCTCTCTATCCCATATAGTACGTGTAAATCCAAATTTCATAGTGATTGGTCAAGCCGTTAAGGCGCTATAAGGTGACAAACAAACTCACTTTCCAATTTATAATACTTACTAAATAAATAATATTGTCGGAATAGGGTTCGGAAACCATGGAACACCCATGAGTTTACTCTTGAAACAAACTCGAATAAATCGATATTAAAAATGAGACGCACTCTCGAATTGCAACACTAGCGACATAATGATTTCATATTGGTTCTAATAGATGCATATTAGTGCAACTTGTCAATGCAAACTATTGTAAACCGATCCCGATTATAACTTAATTTTTTTTTATATACAACTTAGAATGGCAAACAAGCTGACGGCCCACCTGATGGAAAGTGGTAACCGTCGCCTATAGACATGAGCAGTACCATGGACATAACAGAGTATACTGTTTCGTCCGTGATACCCCCATGCGTTGTCATTCCTGAGGACTCAGGTGTTATTCCTCTGTACCCTGTAAATTCTTAACTGTTGTTTTATGAATGCAGTATAGTATAAAATAGTCCTTGGCAATAGATTGGATTGATATTAGATTCAGGAGTAGACCTGCTTCGTTAGCAGGTATGCGAATGAGTCTACTGGGAACGGCTTATCCGGTCCCAAGGGACCATAAAGATCTTAAACTGCCGGATATCGCAAAGGTAACACATAGGATCTATAAAAAGATGGTACAAGGCAAAGGAAGACACATATGCGAATAATTCGCCGTTTCGGTCCATGCATAGAACGGACCACCCTTCCATTCCCGTGGGTGTCGTAAGAGGCGACTAAGGGAGCTTATGGTGTAGGGATGTGCAGCAGCGTCTCTCTTAAAAGATCTGTAAAAGCCTAACTGCAGTTGCCAACCCGCCAGCCAAGCGTGGCAACTAACTTTCAGTTAACAGCTGAAATAATAATAATAAAAAATATGCGAATAAAAGTTAAAATAATATTATTATATATATTTTTTTAAGAATAACCTCTTTGTAATTCTCAGGTACAGACCCTAGAGCAGTGTCTCCCAACCATTTTTCAAAAATTTTTATGCCCCCATACATAATTTTTCCCGACAAAGTTTGACGACTCTAATCGCCCAGTTGATATTTTGGTAACGTCAAACAAAATTATACCTGATAAACATTTACAGCATTTTTTTTAATTTACTTTTTTTTTATTAAATGTGGCACCGATATCTTAGCATTTAAATGGGTCGGAGTAAGAGTCCTTTTTTTAATTGCCCCCCCCCCCCCTGTGGAGCGTGGGCCTCACGTTGGGAAACACCGCTTTAGAACGAGATAGTGACATCTGCCGTCTTTCTTACTCATGCGTGAGTTAATGAAAATGTATCTACCGATAAATTTGTTCTCTGATAGTCTCTAGAAAGACAGATCTTAGTCACAAACTGGATTAGAACCCACACCTGCTGCGTTCAACACTTAAAAATAAACGTGATTATGCATCAGTCTCTATAATTAGATATGTAGGTAGCCAGCCAGTTTATTCAGTGCAAAATTAATTATTTTACCTGACGAAAACTTTCACCCTTATCCATAAAAACTTTTTTTTTATACTACTTAGAATGGCAAACAAGCTGACGGCCCACCTGATGGAAAGTGGTAACCGTCGCCTATAGACATGAGCAGTACCGTGGGCATAACAGAGTATACTGTTCCGCCCATGATACCCCCCATGCGGGATACTACATGTGGGGTTACCATTCTATTTTCACTTTTTAAAAAACCCTTCAGTTATTACAAATAGCGACACATGAGTACCACGGGTGTCAGTGTATCCTGTGATGTCCATGGTACTGTTCACACATATTCATTTGATTAGTTACTTTAAAGCATTTTATATGTGATTCTTTAGATTGATATAACTTTTATATTTATGATTTATATTTACGATTGAAATAAAACAAACTATTAATGTTAAGTGGAGCAAACCACAATACATTAGGGAAAATTATATTTAAATTAGTTAAGCCGTTTCAGAGATTAGCACGCACAAACCTACAGACAAACAGAGTCAAACAGACAAAAATTCTAAAAATCATTGTTTTGGGTTCTATTGTGTTCATAAAACCGCCCTGTAATAGTTTTTCTTATATATCTTTCATGTATAGACAGCGACTAGTTATGATTTTATTATATATATTGATTTAATCCATGTTATGTTTATTTCAAACTTGCTTTTACCTGCAATTTTGTCTGCGTGACCAGGATATGTTCACTGATCAGAACAACTATGTACTTTTGCATCCCAAATAAATGTGTATACCAAATTTCATAGTGATCAGTTAATCAATTTTTTTTTAATGGGTGACAATGGAATTGTAACCCCGCCTACGCTATCAAGATACGCTGGCGGGGCACCAGTGAAGGATGATAGGTGAGGATTAAGCAGGTCAGTTGGCCCATCGTGACGAATTCAATAAGAATTGTTCACGATAGTTTCCAGGGGGAACCACATGGAGGTTGACCTAATAGGGCCAGTTAATCAATTAAAGCACTAAGTTACAAACAAACATACTCACATTTACAATATTATTATAGAAAAAAAAAAGAGGAAATACAGATTTTATCCAACACAAAAATTTAAAAAAAAAAAACTATGACAGAAAAATCTATGATCTATAAAAAATATGACAAATATAAATATAAAAATTGTGTTAGTATTGTCACAGTGTGTGTGTACAGTCTAGATGTTAGATAGAACTTTCACTTCACTTTCCATAACTAATTTGTAAGACAAACATGTTTTGTTGCATGTAGCCTGAGTTACCAGCCAACAAAGTCAAGATTGGTCCAAAGTTGTTTAAATATTAAATAACTTAAAATAGTTAAAATGTTTTAATTGAATAAAAAAATATTATACAACAAAATACAATAAAAAAAAAAAAATTTATTTATTCACATTTAAATAATTAACAATTTACTCAGAAAAGAAAACTACTTAAATTGTGAGTAAATTAATATATATGGAATACAACATGACAGTAAAGGCTGAATAATTATCTAAATCGGTTCAGAGTTGAGAAAGAAATTGCACAAATACACAGCTTTTTCTATGCATACCTTTTTAGCCACCTGCTAAATACTTAATTAATTACACATGGTATTAATAAAAAAAAGAAACTAGGAAACCATAACAAATTGAAGGAAATAAAAAACACTTCGCAGTCTATTGTAATACATTGATATAAAAAGCATCTTATTTCCTCCTTTAAACAAACCATTTAGACCCATTGACCTTTAAAGCAGTCTCAGCTTGGTCTTCATTCAATTGCGACATACTACACAGACAAATTACAAATAGCTTGTATGTACACTTTCATAAAATACTAGTATATAAAATGCTATTATGAACAATAAAGTACAATGTTCCGCTGTGTCAATCGCTGCCCGAATTCCCGCGTATTTAGGGCGTGCATACTTTTTAAACATTAGACGAATCAAAAGTGTTAATATGTTCTGCCATACGACACCGCTGGAGAATACCCCGGCATCCAAATAAAGACAACAAATGACATAAAGATTCTTTTACTGACCTGTTTAATGAATTAACGGTGCCTGCGCTAAAAAAATGAGATTCCACCCAACAGTACACATAACAAATGTTTATAATAATAACAAATACATTTTATTTCACACAATAAATGTATAGTTTTTACGAATTATATTTGTGACATTCATGGATGCAGCACTAAGAGAAACTAGCGATGGGCGATTCGAATCAAAAAACTCGAGTTACTCGAGCTGCATTGCCGCCGGCTCAATTCGAACTAGCTTTTCTATCAATTCGAATCAACTCGTATAAAGCCAATACGGCGCTACCTACGTTACAACCGTGATATGAATGCGATCTACGCTCGGATCACTGTAGCACGCAACTCGGCCGACTGTGTTCGTCATAACGTCAACTCGATTCAGTTGCTGTGAATGCTGTGTGGCTGTGTGCGTGCGACGCAACAGAAACATTATACAACGAGCAAGACTCTCGTGTGCGTGATATTTCTGTCAGCGTGTTTTACAGTTACACTCCGCGCGCTATATCATGGTGCGGTGATAGTTGAGATTTTGGCACTTTTTATTATAAATTAACAGAATAGTGTTGAGTGAGATTTATGGAGTCAAAGTCAATCTAATAATATATTTATTATTTTTATATGACTGGAAAAGCAAGTTACTGTTACCAATCCATAGATTTGTCGCATACAATGAACTTTCGTAAATTATCTATGCTTTACTGTTTGCGTTGTACAAGTATTTTGAATTATATAATTATTAATATATTATAATTATTTACTTATATGTGTATGTACCTATTACCTGCACTGCACCATGCCATAGCGTGTGGTGTATAATACTCGACATAACTACACCAACCGAACAAGCTGCGAAGCAGAATGAGATAGTAACATCACATGAGGCGCAAGTTAAAGGAAGAGAAGGCGATTGGTTCATGATTGGCTGACGACGAGCTTTTTTTTTTTAGAAATGTTACTGTTCCGTTTTTTAATATTTAGTTAATTAATTAATGTTAAAATAAATAGTAAAAATATAAGTATTAAACTTTTATGTATTTTTTTAGGTGATTACATAACTATTTAAATTTTTTATAAAATGAAATGAAATTTATTTGATTGGGATTAAATTTGTATTTTGTTATTTTTTACTTTTGTATTTTTTACGTTTTTTTTTTTTTTTGAAGTCTGTTGATTTTATTTCAAATTTATTTATTTTTCCATTTTTAGTATATTTTTATATTTACATTACAAATTTTTAGGATTTCCTTCAATTTTCATGGGATCCAGATTCTGACTTGGTGACAAAAAAAGAATTTTCATAATCTTTTTTGCGATAGAATTATCCCTTAATTCCTATATAAACCTAACCGTTAAGGAGTTGTACTTCATCATCAGCTCATCTGAATATTACTTGAAAAAAACTACTAACGATCTAAACGTGCCTAATATTTCAGGAATTACCTCTTAACTCCTAACCGTTAAGGAGTTGTACCACCCATCATCAGTTAAACAACATAAGATGATGACTACCAAACGCAAATATCTGAATAGCTTTAGAAAGTACATGAAAAATATTGTAGGTGTCTATAAAGTATAGAGTTGCTCTCGATTTCCCTGGGATCCCATCATCAGATCCTGACATGGTGACAATGGGACCACCTCAAGATAATACCCCTTCCGACAAAAAAATAATTTTCAAAATTGGTCTACAATTGACGGAGTAATCGCGTAACAAACAAATAAAAAAACATACAATATTAGTCGAATTGAGAACCAGCTCCTTTTTTGGAAGTCGGTTAAAAATAAAAACCTATATTTTAAATATTAGTATTTTGTATTTTTCTTTCAAATTAATAGCTCGAAAGTAAAGAACAAAACTGTTCTATAACTAAAATAGATTGATAATATGAATTCTGAGTGTTTACTACGTTACACTAGTATATTTTATTCGAATTAATTGAAACCCGCGAGTTCGCGCTATCGACGATTTAAATCTAAAGCGAGTTAAGTAACCGACCTACTGAGTTCATATTCAACTGCAGTATTGACTATACGAAGTGAATGCGAGCTGATTCGAGCTGCGATTCGAATCAGCCACCATTTCAATTCGGTTTACTCGAATTCAAAACTATACGAGTTGGCCCATCGCTAAGAGAAACGCGTTCACACGTTTGGCAGTGTTACCATTTTCTCTTAAATATTAATTGCTTTGGTGATTGAAAAATCTAATATGATAATAAATAGATAGACAGTGTCGGTAAAATGTCGTATTTAAAGTTAACTTTTTAAATTTAATTTTAAACGATAATAAAAAAAAATTAATATTACTATTCAAGTTGTGAAAATGAAGGTACGAATTATAAAGTCTAATTTTTTCTTATAGCAACTGCATCAATAGTTTTGACATAGGGATTCCATCTTATGAGATTTTATCCTAAATTTACGGAGAGCTTAAATCAAAAGTATTTTTAACCCGGTCCCGACATAGTTACTTTGCTGGTAATGAGGCTCATAGTCCAACTGCCAGCAATACTTTATTAGATCGACCTCTGTGTGGTTCCTCCTGGAACCATTCGTGGTTAATTCTTGTAGAATTCATCACGATGGGATAACTGATTTGCTTCATCCTCGCCTTTCACTACTCACTGGTGCCCCGCCAGCACATACCAATAGCGCAGCGAAGTTACTATTCCATTATCATCCATAAATAAACAGGGATAAAAAACATATAGAGATGTTAACCCTACTTTGACAGACAGGCAATAACATTCTTTGACATTTTGTCAATGTCAATTATTTTGATACGGAGTCGACACTATCCAAAATTAGAAAATAGATTAATCTAGTATCTCAAAGTACATAAACACAATAAAAAAAATGAGTGTTCATATTATCGTACATCAATTTGATATACCTCTATCGATAATACCAATATTTATAATATAGATAGAATAGAGTGGCTTACCAAACTTATGATGAGAGGTAAAATGTAAAAGACAAATGTTATACACATGAGTATTTCGGAAGAACTTTAGGAAAATTTTATTTTTATATAGTTTACGAAACATAATAATTTATGTTGACACTCGTTTATCCACTTTTTTTACGAGTGATAAGACGGACGACCATAGATAATACTTTAGTAACCACTTATACCTTTTATAAATACAGTTTAAAACCTTCAACAAACCTATTTTAATACTATTTTGTCATTTTTTTACAAATTTGAAACTTAGCACAAAAAAGAAAAGACGAAACAATTCATTAGCTAAAATAGATTTTTATGAATGATCAAAATTTTTAACAAATTTTATTCTAGTGCTATACAATTTTATCAATCTAGGTGTCCTAAAATATATAACTATTTTCCAACGTAAAATCTTCAAATTCAATCAACTAGTTGCATAGATTTTCTAAAAAGTTTTCTATTCGGAATTACATGGTCTAGTATCTTGACGTGTCTCGCTTTGCTTTATATCTACGTGCGATCTATAAGAATCAAATTTTATTCAATTTTTATTTTTTAGTCTATTGCAAACTGAAAAAGAAATAAATGATTTAATTTAATACTATTATTATTTGTTTAACTTAAGTGCGTTAAAATGATTAAGGCTATTTTAGTGTTTAATAATCATGGAAAACCACGATTGTCGAAATTCTATCAATATTTTGTGAGTAAAAGTTTTATTTCTTTTTTTTTTTTAGTTAATAAATTAGATGTGTTAATATTAAGACTTTTTACAAAAGTCTAGTTGGGTACCTATGTCCCACTCCTGTTTTTGACATTAAGTGTGTATGCCGTTGTGCTTGCATGGTATTTTTATCAATGGATGACAATTGAACTGTAGCCCCGCCTTCCCTATCGGTGTACGCTGGCAGAGTACCAGTGAGGTATGATAGGTGAGAATTAAACGGCAGGTCAGTTAGTCCATCGTGATGAATGCACCTTGAATTCTGCATGATGATTTCCAGAGGGGACCACTGGGAGGCCAACAGGGTTTATTGCTAGCAATGGGATTAGCTGTCCACATTACAAACGATCCCTTCCCTCTCTGCATGGCTGTTTTAATTCAAAGCATGAGATATGGCAAGGAAATTACTGCTTAACACTCGAATCACGGACCAGTCATTGTGACCGGTGTTTAAATTCACTACTTATTACCTTCGAAATATCTTTCCGCAGTTCTAGGTATACGAATTACAAAATGATAATTATAATATTTTTTTTTATTGTAATTTTTTCCCATCTTGCAGAAAAAAGTGGTAAATGAAAAGTCACAAAAACTTAGTTCTTTGTACCAACAAATTTCCGAGATATTAAGTGCTGAATCTATCATCTTTCATAATGCCGAATAGTGCAGGCAGGGTTGCCATATCATTTTTATTCTTGAAAAAGTCTTTTTTTTATACAACTTAGAATGGTAAACAAGCTGACCATCTGATGGAAAGTGGTAATCATCGCCTATAGACATGAGCAGTACCATGGACATAACAGTATATTGTTTCGCCCATGATATCCCCCATGCGTTACCATTCTTGAGGACTCAGATATCCCACCCTTCAAACCAAAGCACAGCCATGCAAACACAACTGCTTCACGGTTGAAACACGAATGGGACAGAGGTACCCAAGCAATCGACTTTTGTACAAAGTTTCCCTCTGGTCATGCAATGTGTGAATGAATATATGATGTATTCATACATTTTGGCATTTTCACATCCCTATTTTTTTTTTATTAGGTAATGATGCTAAAATCATATGATAATGTGCCAAGTATGTTAAGTTTCAAATGTGCATATTGCCTTCAATTTTGCAGAATGAGGATATGCAGCAGCAGATTATTAAGGAGACCTTCCAGCTGGTATCCAAGAGAGACGACAATGTCTGCAACTTTCTAGAAGGTGGCAGGTACTGGCTCATACAATTTATAGGACATGAATTTTTTTGTACAAATTAGAATGGCAAACAAGCTGACCACACACACCACCTGATGGAAAGTGGTAACCATCGCCTATAGACATGGGCAGTACCATGGACATAACAGAGTATACTGTTTCGCCCATGATACCACCCATGCGTTGCCATTCCTGAGGACTCAGATGTTATTCCTCTGTACCCAATAAATTCACACCATATCTCACCTTTCAAACCGAAACACAGCTATGCAAACACAACTGCTTCACAGTTGAAACACGAATGGGACAGAGGTACCCAAGCAATCGACTTTTGTACGAAGTCTCCCTCTGGTGAAAAAATATACTATAGCTAATATAGATGGTTGTGGGACTTCTGGTGGTAATAGTGGTGGGCAATCTTCGAGTGTTGCCAGTCACACACATACTAATGGTAGCGGAATTAAACAAAATAATTCTAAGCAAATAACCAGTGATGAGGGGGTATCGTGTGCGAAACAGTATACTCTGTTATGTCCATGGTACTGCTCATGTCTATAGGTGACTGTTACCATTTTCCATCAGGTGGGTGGGTCAGCTTGTTTGCCATTCTAAGTTGCATATAAAAAAAAATTAAAAAAGTAATTTTTCATTCATTGGCATATATAAGCTTCAGTCTTTTTCAACCGACTTCAAAAAAGAAGGTTTTCTATTTGTATTTTTTTTTTATATTTTATTATGTTTGTTACCTCATAGCTCCATCAGTTCTAACCCCATTTTGGAAAAATCTTTTTTTTTATATGAAAGAATTTACTTACAGATTGATGGAAATTTTATCAAATGCGGTTCAGTATTTTAGTTTTTAGATAAAAATAACTGGTTTTGTCACAATTGAAGTCGATTTTTTGTCCGGGACTCAATTGTTTTATATATCAGTACATTGATAAATAAGATAGATAGATAGATACTCTTTATTGTTTCCTCCAAAAGATTACAATAGTAAACTTATTATAGATACAAACAATTACAAGAAATAATCACAATGAGAAAACTATGGGCGACCTTATCGCTGTTACTATAAAATACTGTTTAAGAGATATTGTTTAAATATACATATACATATGTATATTTAATGTCAGCAATAGACTGACAATCCTAGTTTTTTTTTTTTTTTATGGATGATAATGGAATGGTAACCCCGCCTGCGCTATCGGTATACACTGGCCGGGCACCAGTGAAGGATGATAGGTGAGGATGAAAAAGTAGGTCCGTTAGCCCATCGTGACGAATAAATTAATAATTTAAATAATAATAAATTAGTCACGATTGTTTCCAAGGGGAACCGCGTGGACGTCGACCTTATAAGGTATATTGATAGCGATGGGGACTACCGTCCCCATTACTAATGATCCCTTTCTAAACAATTCTGGTTGAGAAGTAGGTACACATTTACAATTATATCCCACATTAGTGATGTACCCGCAAACATCACATTTAGACACCTTTTTTTTTAACGTCTGGAAATTTTTTTATGCAGACCCATACACCTTGTGGGAGGTGAATTGGTACTGTGGGAATCCCCCCGTAAGGCGGGGGGGGGGGACTCACAAAAAACTAGATGATATACCCTCAAGTGCAGGGGGAAAGGTATTGTTAGCAATATAGACTGAGAATCCCATTGCTAGCAATATACCCAACCAGGTCGACCTCCTCGCGGTTCCCCCTGGACACTATCATGGTTAATTCCTGATGAATCCATCATGATGGGCTAACTGGCCTGTTTTCATTCTCATCTATCACCCTTCACTGGTGCTCCGCCAGCGTATACCGTTAGCGCAGGCGGGGTTACCATACCGTTTTCACCCATCAAAAAAAAAAAATACCCTCGAGTGCCATATCTCACTCACCACATCTCAGAAGGACAATCGGACGCCTACAGACTTTGTTAATAGAGTCGTGCAATCTCTGAAACTGTTTTTTTTTTTTAATCTCTATTATTCATCATCATCTTCCTACCCTTATCCCAACTATCATTTGGGGTCGGCGTAATATGTTTTCCTCTTCCATTCTTCTCTATCCCCAGTCGTTTCCGCATTCACTCCCATTCTGGCCATATCGTCCCTCACACGATCCATCCATGTCTTTTTAGGTCTTCGTCTCCTCTTGATTTTTTAATCTCTTTTTATTATATGTTTATATTTCAGCCTGATCGGCGGTTCAGATTATAAATTAATATACAGGCATTACGCGACCCTGTATTTCGTGTTTTGCGTGGACTCGTCGGAAAGCGAACTGGGCATCTTGGATCTCATTCAGGTATGATTATCTTATACATTCTTTATTGCATTTGTAAGTTACATTTAAAATAATGTATTTTTTTTTTATACAACTTAGAATGGCAAACAAGCTGACGGACCACCTGATGGAAAGTGGTAACCGTCGCCTATAGACATGAGCAGTAACGTGGACATAACAGAGTATACTGTTTCGCCCATGATAACCCCCCATGCGTTGCCATCCCTGAGGACTCAGGTGTTATTCCTCTGTATCCAGTAAATTCACGCCATATCTCACCCTTCAAACCGAAACGAACAGTCGTGCAAACACAACTGCTTCACGGTAGAAACACGAATGGGACAGAGGTACCCAAGCAATCGACTTTTGTACAAAGTCTCCCTCTGGTATATATATTGTGTGTGTATATATTTATAAATGTTGTGAGCAAGGGTGGACTTATCTCTGACAGAGATCTCTTCCAGTCAACCCAGTACAGTTAGAAAGTATTTCGTTAGCGGGCAGCTGAAGTGCTACAACTATTAATACATAAACAAATATACAGTTATCTTGTTCATTAGATTATCTTATATAAAATTCTCGTGTCGCGGTGTTTGTTACCAAACTCCTCCGAAACGGCTTTACCGATTTTTTACGAAATTTTGTGTGCATATTGGGTAGGTCTGAGAAGCGGCCGACATCTATTTTTCATACACCTCAATGATAAGGGTGACATTCATTCGTACCCATAAATATTTTTTTTATTGACATTTTTTTTTATTTTTATTTTATTATGATTTAGCATTGACAAAATACATACAAATTCAAATTTTCACGCTTTTACGATTAATCCCTGTTTTTTAATCGCGATTTTTATATACAGCAATAGGGTTGCAAGATGACAATCGAATATAATAATTGTAGTACGATAAATTTTCATGTACAGTTTTTGAATAACATATATAGTAAAACATTTCAGAGATGTTTTCTCCTACGAACACTCAGGTTATGGAATGAGCTCCCTGCCGAGGTTTTCCCAAGAGACTACAGCATGGGGTTCTTCAAAAGGGGGGTAAAGAGGTTTCTTCAGGGTCGGCATTGCGCGCGTAATGTCTCTGGTATTGCAGGCGTTCATAGGCTACGGTAACCGCTTACCATCAGGTGGGCCGTATGCTTGTTTGCCACCTCAGTGGTATAAAAAAAAACAACGTTTGCCGAGTCAGCTAGTATTAAATATATAAATATATCGCCCCGTGTAAAAACCGGTATAGAATGGGCCTTTCCTTTCCCGTGGGTGTCGTAAGAGGCGACTAAGGGAACGTCGAGGGATGGGCAGCAGCGTCCTTCTTAATACATCACCCAAATCCTAACTGCGGTTGCTACTAAATTATGATCAACCGAATTGAGACCCTCCTTTTCGAAGTCGGTTAAAAAAAATAAAGTTAGCGACGTTACACCAAATTCAATATGGCCGTCAGTCCAATATGGCGAAGTACATTATAAAAATTTGTTCACCAGAGGGCGACTGTACACAAGTCGTTTGCTTGGGTATCTCTATCCCATTCGTGTTTTATGTGCTTCCCAGTTGTGTTTGCATGGCTGTGTTTCGGTTTGAAGGGTGGGATATGGCAGTGAATTTACTGGGTACAGAGGTATAACACCTGAGTCCTCAGGAATGGCAACGCATTGGGGGTATCATAGGTGAAACAGTATACTCTGTTATGTCCATGTTACTGCTCATGTGTATAGGCGACGGTTACCACTTTCCATCAGGTGGGCCGTCAGCTTGTTTGCCATTCTAAGTTGTATAAAAAAAATTGTTTTTAAACAAATTTATTATAATTTACGAAGGTATTCGTGGAGACCTTGGATAAATGTTTCGAGAACGTGTGCGAGCTGGACCTGATATTCCACGCGGACGCGGCGCACCAGGTGCTGGACGAGCTGGTGATGGGCGGCATGGTGCTTCAGACCAACATGAACGATATACTGTGCCGCCTGCAGGAGCAGAACAAGATGCAAAAGGCAGAGGTATCGCTCGTGACTACTCCATTCATTCTTTCTAATGTCTTCGTAATATGATCTTCCACCCCCCCCCCCCATCCTTCCTTGAATTTATTATAGTTTTAATGAAAATGGAATGGTTACCCCGTTGTAAGAAAGACTCTGTTTTCCGCACTTAGCCTCTCATTTGGGCCGTTGTGCGTTGGTTACCCCGTTTTCGCAAATTCAAATTTTTCATGTTAAAAGACCGGCCAAGTGTCACAGTTGGAACCGGTTTTCAAACTGTTTATAATTACTCCTCTCCATCCAAAGGTTGCCTGCAAGAGATCGCTCTTAGCGATAAGGTCGCCCATTGTTTTCTTATTGTGATTATTTCTTGTAATTGTTTGTATTTATAATAAGTTTACTATTGTAATCTTTGGAGGAAACAATAAAGAGTATCTATCTATATATATTTCTTATTTATATATATTTATTCGTTTATATATGTATATTTTAGTATGTATGTATATCAATAATTACTAGTACCGCATTCGAGTATTCTGACACTTGCCTACGGTTGACTGGGAGAGAATGCTTTTAGCATTAAGTCCACCATGTACACATATACATATGTACTGATGAATAAATAAATAAATATTATTGTTTACTAATGCCGTGTGGTCCCGGCGTAGAATAGGCCACCTCTTCCTTTCCCGTGGGTGTCGTAGGGTGACTAAGGGAGGACGAGGGATGGGCAGCAGCGTCCCTCTTAAAACATCTCCAAAGTCTAACTGCGGTTGCCAATCCACCTGCAAAGCGTGGTAACTACTCGCAAAACCCCCCAAGGGGGAGGCTTATGTTCAGCAGTGGACAGTTAAAGGCTGGTATGATGACGATGATGATTTATTAATGCTGATTTTTGTTTTCTTATATATAGTTGTATATAAACTTATTATGTCTATGTATGTATATGTACGTATTTTGTATGTGAAGAGATATTTTGTCTATGTATATATATATATGTATTATTATATACACATATGTATGTATTTTGATTTTAATTGTATGAGTTACTTATATATGTCAACATATTTATTATTTTTTAATAGAAACCTCTATAACGTTTCCTTCTATTATTGTACGCACACTGCCCGCTAGTAATTAATGCTCCTTTCCACTCAGGGTTTGCTGGAAGAGAACTCTTACAGAGTTAAGCTCGCCTGTTGTACATCTTTATTTTATATATATATATAATATGTTGTAATTTTTTCTGTGTACAATAAAGAATAAATAAATAAAATAGTTTGTATTCAATCCACAGGCTGGTATCTCAGCAGCGCCCGCCCGCGCAGTCTCCGCCGTCAAGAGCATGAACCTCCCACAGCAGCTGCGTGACATGAAACTACCTGATCTCCCACAGGCCATCAAGGTGTGTCAAAGGAACCGGCCAAGTGCAAGTCGGACTCGCGCACTGATGGTTCCGTATAAATTATGATTAAGAAAAATTGCAAAAATGCAAATATGCATTTTTTTTTTAAATTTAACATTCTGGAATATTATTTATAAGCCATAAAAAATGGTCCAAACTACCTATATTCACTGACTAAAAACACATTATATTTTTTTTACAAATGTCATTAGTGGGGGGGGGGGTCATCCTAATTTTATATATTTATATATAAAAGTGTCGCAATGGAATGGTTAACCCTCCGCCTGCACTTTTACAAAAGTCGATATTGGGTACGCTGTCCCAGTGTTTCACCAGTGAGGGTGTTTGCATGGCTGTGTTTCGGTTTGGAAGGTGAGGATGAAAGACCAGGTCACAGATCGTGAATAACCCTGAATTCAGCACGATGATTTCCAGCAAGACCACATGGAGGTAGTTCATGCGAAATACTAACAATCTGTTATGTCACTGTTTGCCTGTCTATAGGCGCCACGGATACCACCTTCCCATCAGGTGGGTCGTCAGTTTGCTTTCTAAGTTGATAAAAAAAAACATTACATGTATCAATGTCTATATTAAGAAATTGGAATTTTCATCGTGCCTCCGATCAAACTGTTTATAATTACGCGGTCTCCATCCAGAAACCATCGTGTTAATTCTAATGAAAATGGGCTAACTGACCTGCCATTTCATCCTCACCTATCATCTGTCACTGGTGCCCCGCCAGCGTATCCTGATAGAGCAGGCGGAGATATCATTCCATTATCACCCTATTAAAAAATATATAACTAGTGATATTTATTCCAGGACCTGAAATTCTGACCGCTACAGCAGGGCGCTTATCCCGCCATGCCCGTCGCCATAGCAACAAACATACTCAACACGATCTACCCGCAAAATGAGAAATACCACAACCTGCAGAAGACAGAGAACTTGCATAACAAATTCTTCGGTTCGGAGACCCTCAGCACAAAATTCTCGGAGTCCTTCACAGAGAACTATCAGCAGACCGAGGGTATCAACTTTCCAAACTATGAAACCCATAAAAGTGACGGTTACCAGAACCTGAGTGGCAGTACGATGGAGTACGAGTACGCTGATGTGAGAAGGAAGAAGAAGAAGAAGCGTCAGGCGAAGCCGGTTCACTGACTTCTTCACTAGTGTTGGCAATTATTAAAAATGTATCCCAAATATTAAGGACAGAGTAAAACCACAGTATAAGTTATAGTACTAAAGCACGGTATGGACCATCCCCACCGCCCGCTGCGATCTAGCCTCACCCCCTCTCAAACACACATCACCTCTCAGGGAGACTGTACAAAAGTCGTTTGCTTGGCCACCTCTGTCCCATTCGTGTTTCAACCGTGAAGCAGTTGTGTTTGCATGGCTGTGTTTAGGTTTGAAGGGTGGGATATGGCAGTGAATTTACAGAGTACAGAGGAATAACACCTGAGTCCTCAGGAATGGCAACGCAGGGGAGGTATCATGGGCGAAACAGTATACTCTGTTATGTTTATGGCACTGCTCATGTCTATAGGTGACGGTTGCCACTTTCCATCAGGTGAGCCGTCAGTTTGTTTGCCATTCTAAGTTGCATAAAATAAGTCTGCAACTGCAAGTACTGTAATGCAGGGGTTCCTAAACTTTTAAGATAACGGAATGCCCACCAAATATCCCCATATTAAATGATTATAAATCAAAGACATTAATAAAGTAATTTAAATAAAAACTTCAAATAAAGAGACAAAACATTTTAATAATAAAAATTTTATTATAAAATTAAAAAGGTATATAAATGTTAGGTTTTTTTTTCTCTTCAACCGACTTAAAAAGAAAGAGATTCTTAATTCGCATGTATTTTTTTACGTTTGTCGCCTCATAACTCTGTCGGTATTGTGAAACCAATTTGAAAAATTCCCTTTTTATCTGAAAGAGGATATACTTACAGATTGGTGTCGTAGAAATTTTATCAAAATCGATTTAGTAGTTCAGTTTTTAGAACAAAATAACTGGTTTTGTCACAATTCAAGTTTTTTTTTGTGGTACACAATCTTCAATTATAAAATATCATTAGCTCCTTTAGAATTATGACTTCACTACATTGAAATTTGAAAAAAATTGCATTCCAATTAATAAAATATTAATTTAAACATGTATAATATTATGGAATACCTTAAAATTTTTAAAAAGTAAATTATAGGGTAGATAAAAAAAAGCTATAGTTTTGAGCGACCTTCAAATGAAGGGTGTTCTATTCGTTTGAATTTTTATAAAACAGGGTACCGTAACTTGAAGTTCGGGCTTTTGGTGTGATTATGTGGCGTTTATTATATACATATAAGACTAGCCATCCGCCCCGGCTTCGTACGGATAAATGGGTATTTTACATTAGCTTTAATAGGCAAATTTTTGATACCTTGAGTTACATTATTTTTAAAACTCGTAGGGCCTTTAATTGTCCATTGCTGAACATAAGCTCCCTCTTAAGAGGTTTTACCGTAAAGCAGTTGTGTTTGCATGGCTGTGTTTCGGTTTGAAGGGTGGGATATGGCGTGAATTTACAGGGTACAGAGGAATAACACCCGAGTCCTCAGGAATGGCAACGCATGGGGGGTATCATGGGCGAAACAGTACACTCTGTTATGTCCACGGTACTGCTTATGTCTATAGGCAACGGTTACCACTTTCCATCAGGTGGGCCGTCAGCTTGTTTGCCATTCTAAGTTGTATAAAAAAAAACGTTGCCATGCTTGGTAGACGAATTGGCAACCGCAGTTAGGCTTTAGAGATGTTTTAAGAGGGACGCTACTGCCTATCCCTCGCCCTCTTTTAGTCGCCTCTTACGACACCCACGGGAAAGCCACGCCTATCCTATGCCGGGATTGGGAAATTGAGAATGATATAGGCTAGTTTTTATTCTGGTTATACGGCCGAAGTCACGGGTAAAAGCTAGTAAATGTATGATCGAATCGAGAAACCCTTCCTTTGAATAGTCGCTTGAAAATACTCAATCTTATGTCCAAATAGGACTCGGATATAATCAAATTTAACAATAATGTATAAGATTTACAAAATATATATTTATGTTACATGTATTTTGTTGTTTCATTGTGCGATATTGGACACCAGTGAGGGATGATAGGTGAGTAATTCAATAAAAAACACCATAGTTTCCAGGGGGAACCGCGTGAAGGTATGGTCGAGTACAGTCGACGTAGTTATGAGCTACTAAAAAAATACCACACGGTCCCCTCTGAAAATCATTGTGGTCTTTTTAATGGATGTGAGTCCTCACACCTGAGTCCTCAGGAATGACAACGCATGGGGGGTATCATGGGCGAAACAGTATACTCTGTTATGTCCATGGTACTGCTCATGTCTATAGGCGACGGTTACCACTTTCCATCAGGTGGGCCGTCAGCTTGTTTGCCATTCTAAGTTGTATTAAAAAAAAAATCCTCACCTATCATCCCTCAGTGGTGCCCCGTCAGCGTATACCGATAGCGCAGGCAGGGTTACCATACCATTATCACTAAAAAACTAAGAGGCTATTAAAAATAAAAAATAAAATATTAATAAACATAATATAATTTTATTAACTGTATATTATACAAAAAAAAAAAAAAACGATAGAGAAATAACTTATAAAATACATATTAAAATGTACACTTGTCTGTTAATCTTTATGGCGTGACACGCTTCGGGTCCCTCGGGAACATGGAAGTCTTGCGTATGTTGTCCAGCCCTAGGTACAACATAACCACTCTTTCCATACCGATACCACCGCCTGCAATAATAATAACAAGTGTAAACATATTTCTATATTAATTTTAGGTCCTATCCGAAAAAGGGGAGGGGGAAGGGATTGTTAGTAATGTGGACTACCAGTCCCAATTCTACCAATATGCCCTGTTAGGTCGATCTCCCGTGTCTAGTGGCTCCCTCCTGGAAACCATCGTGCTAAATTCCAGGTGTATTTTTTTTTATGGGTGAAAATGGTATGGTTACTCCACCTACGCTAACGGGATACGCTGGCGGAGCACCAGTGAAGGGTGATAGATGAGAGTGAAAACAGGCCAGTTAGCTCATCATGATGAATTCATCAGGAATTAACCATGACAGTTTCCAGGGAAAACCGCGAGGAGGTCGACCTGGTTGGGTATATTGCTTGCAACGGGATTCTCAGTCTCCATTACTAATAATCCCTTTCCCCCAGCCTATTCCAGGTGTATTAATCACAATGGATTAACTGACCTGCCTTTTCATCCTCACCTATCATCCCTCACTGGTGCCCCGCTAGTGTATACCGATAGCGCAGGCGGGGTTACCATTCCATTATCGTCCATAAAATCCGTTGTACAAGCGGTAGAACACGCAGAGGCAAAATCTCTTCTAAGACTTAGGGGTTAGATACCACTTGTAAGTCTGGGATCATCGACAATTCTCATAGCCCATAGCGTTTTCTCTGACAGAGATCTCTTCCAGTCAACCACTACTTTGAGAATCAACTTCCAGCAGCAGTATTTCCGAACCGATACGACAACATAACCTTCAAAAAAATATTCCTTATATAATAAAATATTACATAAGCACACCTGCAAAATGCCGTAGGTAATTGTGGGAACATATATTTATTTATCGGCGGTAGTATATATATATATATATATATATATATATATATGTATATATACTACATAGATGTAGCATGTATTTATTATATGCCCCCTGTGTTATAAAAAAAAAAATTTTGTCGTTTAAAAATGTCGTCGAAGGGTTCAACATTGATGTAATAATCAGATGTTTGAGGTTTGTATGACTAATGTATGTATGTCTCTGGTTGGATGTAAATACTTTATATATATATATATATATATATATATATATATATATATATATATATATATATATATATGTGTGTGTGTGTGTGTGATGTGTGTAAGTATATGTATATATACTACATAGATGTAGGTATGTATTTATGTATATGTGTATTTGTTTTTGATAAAATATAATGTGATTAATTTAATTTTCGTCTGTTTAAAAATTGTCACAAGATTGTACACTTGTCTGTATCCGCTGACATTGATGAACTCGTGCCACACTTCCACTTGAGCACATCGATGTTTTCCATCAACTGTCTGGCCTGGAGGGACGAACAATCTATCGAAAAAAACAATCAACATTGTTACATTTGAGCGGGATTTTCTTGATTTTTTTGTTCGTGGTTCTTTGCTACATTTGATTACCTGTGTCATATTCTTATAACTGGTGTAATAAAGAATAAAATAAAATAAATAAATAAATATAATACCTACCTACATATATAATAAATGTTAAAATAAATGAATATACTACATACATTAGAAATTTCGTTTAATGATAGAAATGCTCGTTGAATACTCACCAGCGTGCGGAGGGCATCCCAGTCTAAAGGATTCGATGTAAGCGGCGATTTTGTTGATATCTGAAAACGAGGTTAAATTCATATAATATATTATTTTTTTTTATCATTCTCTCCCTACCTTTATCCTAATTATTATTTGTGGTCGGCGTAATATGTTTTTTTATACATATTACTAAAAGATTTGACTTATAGTTTTAAGACCGGCCGCCTGCCTGACGTCAACCCTCTTTGGGAATATATATATATATATATATACAACTAGCTGACTCTGCAAACGTTGTTTTACCATATACATAATTTCGAGAACTATACATGAAAATGTATCGTACTACAAATTTGATGTTGTATTTGTCAATGCTAAATCATAATAAAACAAAAATAAAAAAATATTGTCATAAAAATAAAAAAAAAAATATTTAGGAGTGGGTCAGCCTTATCATTGAGGGGTATGAAAAATAGATGTTGGCCGATTCTCAGACCTACCTAATATGCACACAAAATTTCATAAAAATCGGTAAAGCCGTTTCGGAGGAGTTTGGTAACAAACACCGCGACACGAGAATTTTATATATTAGATTTATGCTACGATTAAATTATATAATAAACAATTACAAGAAATAATCACAATGAGAAAACAATGGGCGACCTTATCGCTAAGAGCGATCTCTTGCAGGCAACAACTTTGGATGGAGAGGAGTAATTATAAACAGTTTGATCGGAGGCACGATGAAAATTCCATTATTTCTTAATATAGACATATGATACATGTAATGTTTTTTTTTATACAACTTAGAATAGCAAACAAGCTGACGACCCACCTGATGGGAAGTGGTATCCGTCGCCTATAGACATGAGCAGTACCATGGACATAACAGAGTATACTATTTCGCCCATGATACCCTCCACGCGTTGCCATTCCTGAGGACTCAGGTGTTATTCCTCTGTACCCTGTAAATTCACACCATATCCCACCTTCCAAACCGAAACACAGCCATGCAAACACAACTGCTTCATGGTTGAAACACGAATGGGACAGAGGTACCCAAGCAATCGACTTTTGTACAGTCTCCCTCTGGTGAGAATATAAAATATATATCCCTACTCGTTATGTAATTTTAACATCAAATTTGTGTTTCGTTTTGGCATCCGAAATTTTGGAAAACATTTCATGGTAGACCCTAACGACTGATATCTCTGAACGCCTCACCTATGCCATGGTGCTTGGCCCTCTCTATCAAATACTCCGGGTCGTGAATCCGCTGCGCCCCGCTCAGTATTTCTTCACCACGCATGAACATGTCGTACGAATTGGACGATTTCTGTAAACAAACAAACTAGTTGTATCTCGCGGCTGCGCCTGTGTGAATCGGTATCATCACATATCAGCCTCTAACAGTCCACTGTTGGACACAACGCAAAAATTAATTAACACTAAACCTACCAAGCGCGGTCAAATGACCGTTTTTGAAATTTAGTTTAAAAATTTTCATGTACTAGGAACTTATTGTCTTTCCCCATAATATACATGCAATCCATTTTTTTTTATACAACTTAGAATAGCAAACAAGCTGACGGCCCACCTGATGGAAAGTGGTAACCGTCGCCTATAGACATGAGCAGTACCATGGACATAACAGAGTATACTCTTTCGCCCATGATACTCCCCATACGTTGCCATTCCTGAGGACTCAGGTGTTATTCCTCTGTACCCTGTAAATTCACTGCCATATCGCACCCTTCAAACCGAAACACAGCAAACACAACTGCTTTAACTGGTTGAAACACGAATGAGACAGAGGTACTTAAGCAATCGACTTTTGTACAAAGTCTCCCTCTGGTGCCTAACTGCAGTTGCCAATTCTTTTATCAAACATGGCAACTAATGGCAAAACACTCTAAGTTGGAGACCTATGTACAGCAATATGGTGACGATGACGCCAACAGTTGTTACTTACCGGGTTTTTAGGGTCGGGCATGGTGTAGAACGGTCTGACAGCCAGGGGATACTTGTCCAAAATATAGAAGTCTGTGTCATACTTCGCCCGGACCAGTCTACCGAGCAGCTTCTCGTCGAGCGTGGACAGATCGTCCTCTTCACCCAGGGTCACACCTTGAAAGAGTGGGATAATTTAAATTAAAGTGTACGGAGGTCTAATAACTTAGTCCTGGAGGGGAGGGGGAAAAGGGATTGTTAGTAATGAAAACTGAGAATCCCATTGCTAGCAATATAAATCTAATCTGAATTTTATAGAATTGCAATTAGGTTTCGGAAAAAATCAGGTTTTTTAAACCTATACGCTAAAAATATCTAGTCTGTGTAAAGTCCGCTCACGGGACGCCACAGATGTGGATTTTCCACCATTTTGCATGACACAGTTGAAAAGATAATCGAGATTCTACTGTATTACAAAAATATTGTAAAAAAGAGAGAGAAGACCGACAAGACAGTATCTGTCTAAGATAAAGCTTTCATATCGGCTAGTTATAAAACTCACCGGCCTCCTTGAGCATTTTTATCGCGTCCGGGAACTCGAGCCGCAGCGGCGGGTCCAGGTACTTGAACGGCTCCACGCGGAACTGCTGCGCCACCGTCGCTATCTCTGACGCGTATCTGTACACATAGTACAGCTACATACATAGGCACACAGACACACACACACACAAAGCCAACGGTTTTTTTATGGGTGAAAATGGTATGGTAACCCCGCCTGCGCAAACGGGATACGCTGGCGGAGCACCAGTGAAGGGTGATAGGTGAGAATGAAAACAGGCCAGTTAGCTCATCATGATGAATTCATCAGGAATTAACCATGATAGTTTCCAGGGGGAACCGCGAGGAGGTCGACCTGGTTGGGTATATTGCTAGCAATAGGATGCTCAGTCTCCATTACTAACAATCCCTTTCCCCCCAAAGCCAACGGTTACACAGCCAAAGGTTGACTGCGAGAGAATGCTATATAGTAATAAGTCCGCCTTTTGTACCAGACATTTTTTTTGTAATGTGGTCAAAAAAGAATAAATATATACATAGTATATTATGTATATACTAATAGATGTATTCGCCGTGTGGTCCTGGCATAGATTTGCCACCCCCTCCTCTCCCTTGGGTCTCATAAGAGGTAACCTTAGTGGCCAGTCGATGAATGGACAGCAGTGTCCCTCTTATAAAAATATCAAAGCCTAACTGCGGTTGTCAGAGGGAAAGGGATTGTTAGTAATAAGGCTAACTGCACCATTGTTAGCAATACACCCTATTAGGTCGACCTCCACGCGTTTCTCCATGGAAACCATCATGGTTCATTCTAGTCCAACTTGTCACGATGGGCTAACTGACCTGCCTTTTCATTCTGACCTATCATCCCTCACTGGTGCCCCGCCAGCATATATCGCTAGCGCAGGCGGGGTTACCATTTCATTATCACCTATTAAAAAAAAACTGTGGTTGCCAATCCACTTGCCAAGTGTGGCAACTACTGGCAAACCCCTCAAGAAGGAGGCCTATGTTCAGCAGTGGACAGTTAAAGGGTCATATGATGATATTTACATATACAAATGTTTGTATTGTGCAGAAATCGAACGCACGACCATCAGAAGGAGAGGCTATATGTTAATCCAGTACACTACCATGGTCATCAGTTTAGTTATATAAACAGCGTCCGTTCACGAGTATGACGGATACAAAAAAAAACACTCACTCGTCCCTCAGTCCTTTGAATATTTCGGTGAAGGTGGCCCCTATGGTGTCCAGTACCTCGTGGTAGTGATGCTTGAACGACATCTCCAGATCCAAGCCCACGAACTCCGTAAGGTGCCTGTGGGTGTTGGAGTCCTCCGCCCTGAACACGGCGCCCACTGTGAACACCTGTGACAATTATTGTGGTAATTTAATTTATTGGCGTGAAAAACGCAGAATGGATGAATTACCTCTTTTTTTCAATTTCCCTTAAAAAATAAATGAGTTTTATTTACTAAATATTGGTATAATACAGATTAAATAAGTTAACAAAAGAAATCTAAATTACAAGAAGCAAGAAAGCAAGCAAGAGAAAAGGCAACAATGGGCGGCAGCAATGATATCGCTAAACAGCGATCTCTTCCAGGCAACCTTAGAAATATTTTATAATAAATAGTTTCGCCGTGTGGTCCCGCCATAAAATACCACCACTTCCTTTCCAGTGGGCGTCGTGAGAAGCGACTAAGGGAACTTGTCGAAGGAGGAGCAACAGTGTCCTTCTTAAAACATCACCAAAGAACATATATGTACATCATTACCACGCATCAAATTCACCTCCTAAATTATTCTTCATAAGTATAAAATACCACTAGATGGCGCTATAAATAACTGAATAAAAAATCTAAATTACCACACTTAGTTTTTACCACACACCTTGTCAAAGTCAGCCGCGATCGCCATCTGCTTGTACAACTGCGGACTCTGAGCCAAATAGGCCGACGATTTGAAGTACGACACAGTGAACACATTGGCGCCACCTTCCGACGCGGCAGAGATTATTTTTGGTGTGTGTATTTCAACAAAACCTGGGGACAATCGTCATCTAATTGATTAAATGGCCTAATTTAATGTCCATAATGTTTTTCAACATTTTTTTTTTCATTATTTTGTATCAGTCATTAACTGTCCACTGCTGGACATAGGCTTTCCCCATAAGAGCGGTTTAGCCAGTACTTGCCACGCTTGGCAGACGAGTTAGCAACCGCAGTTTAGCTTTTGGTAGCTTTTAAAACATCACCAAGTGCGGTTGCCAACCCACCTGCCAAGCGTGGCAGCTACTGGCAAAACTCCCCTTATGGGGAAGGCCTATGTTCAACAGTAAACAGTCAATTAATGGTTGATATAATAATAAAAATCATCATTTTTATAATAATTTATATATATATATATATATATATATATATATATATATATATATATATATATATATTAGACACTTACCTTTTCTAGTAAGTATATCACGGAATAATCTACAAACGCCAGCTTCCAGCCTGAATATCGCTTGATTGGCCGGAGTGCGTAGGTCAAGTACACGATTGTCCAGCCTCGTGTCTTGGTTCACACGGATTCTCAGCGCTTCAGGGTCCTTAAGCAAAATAAAAAGTACAGTTTCATATTCGATCGTCATGGGTGACGGTAGCCGCTTTCCATCGGGTGGACCGTCTGCTCCTTTACCTCTCTAATATTAAAAAAATTACAAGCTTTTCTTTGCAAATTGCTCGTCCTACCAACCTACTTATATCAAAACTATAAATTACTCAAGTTTCTCCACAGCCATTTTATATTTCTCTAACAAAATTTCCAACAATTTCATTTCTTCAAAATTTCACCAACACACAAATTTACACTACATGCGAAAAAATACCCATTATGACACTAGTAGTAATTTTCATATGCATTGTGGCAATTTAATTATCACACAAAATACACATTTGTATTAATGTGTTAATTTAATTACAGCAGAGCGTTATTAATTTTACCACTTGTGTAAATAATTCACATCGTTTTTGTCCAGTGTCGCAGCATCCTATGTCCAGGGTAGGATTTGGTAGTGGTGGGCGACGACACTCGATTATTTTCAATTTAGTTTTTTAGAAGCTTCTACCTCATTTATGTATATATATTTATCATACTTTGAACTAATTTTCCGAATTAACTTAAAATTATCTACACCACTTATCCATTATTATCACAGTGTGGTATGAATATTACCAGTCATGTATGCCTTGCGTCCTTTTTCCGATCTTGTATCACCCTCTATTTTTAGGTGGCAGCGTGACAAACGTGGTATTTTAATTACCACAGAGTTAAATAAATATTATCACTCATGTAAATGACTTACGTCGTTTTTCTCCGGTCTCGCGGCGTCCTCTATCTGGAGAGGCAGTTGTGGGCGCGCGGCCGACACAGTCCACACTTCGGTCGCCAGGAGTTCCACGTCCCGGACCGTGCATGACTCAACCGGGGCTGCTGTCTTCACCACCGTCGCACGGACGTCAATTATGGACTCTTTTGTTATGCTGGAATGTATAAATAATTTGAATTAGGAACTGAATAAAGGCAAATCACTCACCAGAGGGAGACTTTGTACAAAAGTCGTTAACTTGGGTACCTCTGTCCAATTCGTGTTTTAACCGTGAAGCAGTTGTGTTTGCATGGCTGTGTTTCGGTTTGAAGGGTGGAATATAGCAGTGAATTTACAGGATACAGAGAAATAACGCCTGAGTCCTCAGGAATGGCAACGCATGGTGGGTATCATGGGCGAATAATATAACCCTAACAAATTCAGATACAACCTGCTTGCATACTTTCTACAAAAACTGTGTCGAATATATAATCTAGTAATGTAAAATTTGTCATTGACAAATAATTGACATATCAAACATTTTCTATACACTAACCGCCAGCTATGAATTGAGAAAAATAGCAACTGATGGCGTATCTTTCGTCCTCTTTTTACTACTTATATTTACATAAGAAGAAAGGAGCCAACCATATGATTTACAATTTTTATCATTCCTTCTATGTAATTCCTTGTAGTTCGACTCACACGTGGAAAAATACTGCACCATTAAGTTGTAAACTACTCACTTGCCAGCAAACTTGACCATCTGCTTGCTAACAGCGCGCTCCTCGTTCACGCTGACCAGAAGCTGCACTGTACTCGAGCTCTGTCGAAGCACTGCGAAGCATTGCTTCCCTTTCGCCCGCGATGTTTGAAGTCGTGCTGTAAAATGTATATGTATATATATATATATATATTTTTTGTACACGACATGTGACTACACCATCCTGAGCAAACACAGAGACGACGATATGGTCTATGAGTCTATGCTATGCGTCACGTAACATTGTATTTAGGGTTCCGTACCCCAAAGGAGAACAGGAAACCCTTATAAGATCACTTTGTTGTCCGTCCATCCATCGGCCAAGACCCTTTTTCTTCCAATATAGTGTATACTAAATTTCATAGTAACTGGTTAAGCCGTTAAGGCGCTACAAGATAGATACTCTTTATTGTTTCCTCCAAAAGATTACAATAGTAAACTTATTTTAGATATAAACAATTTTTTTTTATACAACTTAGAATGGCAAACAAGCTGACGGCCCACCTGATGTAAAGTGGTAACCGTCGATTATAGACATGAGCAGTACCGTGGACATAACAGAGTATACTGTTTCGCCCATGATACCCCCCATGCGTTGCCATTCCTGAGGACTTGTTGACGGGTGTTATTCCTCTGTACCCAGTAAATTCACGCCATATCCCACCCTTCAAACCGAAACACAGCCATGCAAACACAACTGCTTCACGGTTGAAACACGAATGGGAGAGAGGTAGCCAAGAAATCGACTTTTGTACAAAGTCTCTCTCTGGTAATTACAAGAAATATATATATATATATATATATACATATATAACGTGACAAACAAACTCATCTTTCACATTAAAAACATAAGAATACATACCTCTAACCCAAACCTCCTGCCCGTCCATCTTCACTCCCAAATCCTTGACATCAGTATAGATCCTGTCCCTGTGTTCACCGGACGACTGAATCAATTTCAGCAAACCGTATCGACCTTCGGAGAAGTCCGGTTCTGATTCATTTTGTGGCTGAGCTGAAGCTGCCTGGAATTTTAGCATAAACTCTGTGTTGATGGAAACATTGTCTACAGCAACATAGGACGCCCATCCAACTTTTACTTCAAGGTGTGTGTGACCATACTTTAGACTCATATATTTAACTTTTAAATTACTCTAACCTGTGACTGTATATTTTCAATTGCAATAAATCTTTATTATTATTATTATATACAGATGCGGTATGGAATTATGCATTAAAAAATACATTAAATCAATAAAAAAAACATTACACACACTACCATGTATTTTTTTTTTGGTGGATGAAAATGGAATGGTAACCCCGCCTGCGCTAACGGGATACGCTGGCGGGGCACCAGTGAAGGGTGATCGATGAGAATGAAAACAGGCCAGTTAGCCCATCGTGATGAATTCATCAGGAATTAACCATGATAGTTTCCAGAGGGAACCAGGAGGTGGTCGACCTGGTTGGATATATTGCTAGCAATGGGATTTTTAGTCTCCATTACTAACAATCTCTTTCCCCCCAAAGTAACTACCATGTATTTGACACACACACACATATGTATATATACTCTTTTGTTTATAGTTAAAGTCTGCGGTCAATTTGAGAATAGATTAATATTGTTTGTCTTTAATATTATTTGTCTATAGTCTTACTGAATGTGGAACATAACCATAATAAAATAATTTATTACAGTACATTTATGGTCGAATTTTAACCAACAGCCAGCTGACTCTTAATAATAATAGCATAACATGTGACCACACCTTCCTGAGTGAATACAGGAGCATTACAGTCCCTGAGTGTGGAAGGGAAAGGGATTGTTAGCAATGGAGTTTGACAGCCCCATTGCTAGCAATATGCCTTATTAGGTCAACCTCCACTTGGTTCCCCCTGGAAACCATCGTGAACAATTCTTGTTGAATTCATCATGATGAGCTAACTGACCTACTTCATCCTTACCTATCATCCTTCATTTGTGCCTCGCCAGTGTATATCGATAGCGCAGGTGGGGCTACCATTGCATTATCATCCATTAAAAAAGAAGTCCCTAAGTGTGATGAACCGAAAAGAGAATAATTTGAAAGTTATAAATTTTTATATTTCATGACTCCTTTTTACCTTGTGTTCGGCCTTTTTCTGTTGTTTCTCAGCTGCTTTGGCAGCCTTCTTGGCCGCTTTCTTACTGGACGCCGTGTCGCCTTCCATCTGAGCTGGGGTCTCCGATGACACTACCATTCTGGAAGAACTGAAACAAAAAAGGCCAACTTATTTTTATTCCTTAAAGGTTAAGCGATAAAGAGCAGGATCTGTTTATAATTACTCCTCTCCATCCAAAGGTTGCCTGGAAGAGATCTAAAAAGTGATAAGATCACCCATTGTGTTCCCTCATTATGATTATTTCTTATAATTTGTTTGTATCTATAATAAATTTACTATTGTAAACTTTTGGAGGAAACTATAAAGTATATCTCTCTATGTATCCCTCTTAAAACATCACCAAAGCTTAACTGCAGTAGTCAATCTGCCTGCCAAGCGTGGCAACTACTGGCAAAACTGGCCATAAGGCCTATGTTCAGCAGTGGACAGTTAATGGCTAATCATATCAAATCAGATGATGATCATTTTCTTTTTTTATAGGGTATATTGCTAGCAAAAGGATAGTTAGACCCCAATATTAACAATCCTTTTCCCCCACTACGCACTTGTTTTTTTTTATTTTGGGTGATAATGGAATGTTTTCCCTGCGTGTGCTATTATATACATTGGCGGGGCACCAGTGATAGATGACTGATGAGGATGAGAGCAGGTCAATTAGTCCATCCTGATGAAGTCAACTAGAATTAGCCATGATGGTTTCCAGGGGGAAACCACGAGGAGGTCGGCCTGACAAGGTATATTGCTAGTCATGGGGCTACTTGACCCCATTACTAACAATCCCTTTCCCCCCATTATGAACATGTTAAACCCTTATTTAATAGTTACCACTGTCAAATAAATGTATGGTGAGACAGGTTAGAATGAACATAAATTGTAAAAATTGTAAATTGTACCTTATGCAACTGTATCTTTCTTAAATAAATATTATTCTTATTCTATTCTTGTACATATATAGGGACATTTTATATGAGTGCTTACCGGCACTTTTTTTTATAGGATATATCTAGTACTTGGTTTTCTCTATCTACCTCATAAAGGAAAGACTGTGACCACAGATAAATATAAACTTTAGCATTTATATATACATATCGTTATCTAGTAATGTATAAAAACATTGATAAATGCACACATATGTTCCAAACAGTTGCACAACTATAAATCATTTATATCTTTAACAACAAAAGTTAAAGCTGACAAATATCAATTCTAACTTTGTACATAATTTTGAAATAAACTGCATCCTGCAGCTTTACCTGCATTAATCAGTGCATAATAATAATAATAAATTATTGCGCATACGAGAGATGTATACACAGAGTATTTATACAGAATGTGCATATAAAAAAGGTGGCCATAAGGCAATCTCTTACAGACAAACTGTACATTATACATTTTATATTCTAAGTTACAATATTACCTATGTATGTAACAAATTTCATTCAAGGCCATAAAATGGGTTTTGCGTGAAAGAACAAAAAATATCCTTCTATGCTTTTACTTTCATAAACTTACGCATAATAGTAGTAGGAGATATAAGTTCTACATTGTTTCATAAAATCATGATATTTATGTATTTTTGTTTATTTTTAGTAAGATAAATAGGTCATAAGTTAATTCCTAACCTAATAGTATTTTTTTACTAGAAATTAAGATGATTTGAACACCTTTTTTTTTATACAACTTAGAATGGTAAACAAGCTGACGGCCCACGTGATGGAAAGTGGTAACCGTCGCCTATAGACATGAGCAATACCATGGACATAACAGAGTATACTGTTTCGCCCATGATACCCTATATTATGATATATTACAATAAAAATTAGCTAGGTTTATTATAACCAATTGAGTCACAAAAAGGCCTCGATTCACTTCATAGTGTTAAATCTTAGCAATATTTTAAAATAAGTTTCATCATCCGGTTTGGGAGCAAAGGAAATACAAAAAAAAACACATTACCCGTGATGCGGCGCGGACAATTATGATCGCTATTTATTCACTACTAAGATAAATGTATAATTTAACTGATAACATGTATTTTAAGTTCAAATATTTAACAAATAGGTTAGGTACGATAAGTAATGAAATCAGTCACCTGCAGTTGTAATGTAAACGTCAACGTCAAAATCAAATGCTTGAAAGTCAAATATAACTGACAGTAAATGTCATTCTTTGTTTTTATTTTATGAAATAGATCTAGGCAAAAGGACTATGCCCATACAGCCAAACAGGAACTTTCATTATATCCTGTTTAAAATTATTACAAAAGTAATATAGTTTAGCAATTAAAATAGGATATATATCATGCCGAATAACTAATAATGAATAAACTCAAAAAATATTATACTTTAATATTATCAACTAATAATATAGGCTGTATTTTATTTAAATATAAGTATTTTATATAAATAACTGGAGCGGTCTCTAGTTAATAAAAATTTTAGTTCGTCTTAAACTTTTTTAAGCGTAACCTATCTTTGATTTTAGTTTTGCTGCTCCAGATAAATGTTCGGTTCGTATTACGCTCCAATATGGTGTAGACTTCTTTCTACGTGTACTCTTTTATAGAAGTTCCTCTAAATAGAAAAAGAAAATAAATTATTAATAGTGTCATACGGCATCCATCAAAGTTTTCATACATAACTTACAAACAATCCGATAAACACAAGAAAAATTTGTGTAATGTATAAATTTTCCGTTCAAAATGACAAAAAAAGCCGGCCCTGATACTCGTTGGGTTACGACGAAATCTGTTTATTCTAAATTCAATTTCCAAATAGGATGCCAGTGTTTACTGCAAACATACCTGGCTTGCTCAAAGTTAAGGATAGGATCGAGATTGGTGGAAAAATCAAGGAGACCGCTAGAAAGTGAGTTTTTTTTAACAAGCCCAATATCTATTTATTTTATTTTATGCTACAATAACAAGTAAACAGCTTACCTGATGGAAAGTGATCATTGTTACACGAATAGCACCATAGACAACAGAATACCATGTAGATCCTTTTAGAATACCTTTTTGTGCATTTGGAGATATACATCCAACTATCCGGATGAGTGGTTGTCTTCCACAGTGCGTTTTCCAAGGCATTTGCTTCCACATACAACCACGCCTTGAAATCAATTTCCAGCAGAACAGATACGACATCATAACCTTCAAGAAAAGAGCGTATTCCTTTTTAAAAGGCCGGCAACACACCTGCAATGCCGTTGGTGTTGTGGCTGATCGTGGGCGGCGGTAGTCACTTACCATCAGGTGAGCTGCACGCTCGTTTGCGTGCTGTGCTATAAAAAAAAACCAGTGGGAAAATAAAGTTTTTAATATTGTATTTTTCCATCTTATTTCTTTATGTTTTTTTAATATATGATAATGGAACGGTAACCCCGTCTGTGCGCGGTATACGCTGGCGGGGCACCAGTGAAAGAGGATAAGTGGGAATTAAAGAGCTGGTCAGTTAGGCCATTGTAATAAATGCACAATGTTTTCAGAGGGACCGCGGGGAGGTCGACTTAACAGGGTATATTTTTAGCAACAGGACTGGTAGTCCGCATTACTAACAATCCCTTCCTCATATTTTCTTTATGTTATAATACAATGGCATCCCATCGGGATAAATTGGTGGTACTTATACTTCCCTATTGGGGGAAAGGGGTTGTTAGTAATGGGGCCAAATAGCCCCGGCAGCATACCTGCAATGCCGTTAGTGTTGTGGGTGATCATGGGCGGCAATAGTCATTTACCACCAGGTGAGCCGCATGCTCGTTTGCCCCCTATGTTGTAAAAAAAATATACCCTATCAGGTCGATCTCACGCGAAAACCTTGGAAACCATCGTGGTATTCTAATTGAATTAATCAAGATGGGCCAACTGCTCTGCTTTCATCCTCATCTATCATCTCTCACTGGTGCCCCGTCAGCGTAAACAGGGTTACCATTCCATTATCATTCATTAATATACAGAATGTCGGTGAACTTGTGCGCGCAAGAAGGCGAGGAGCCCAGGGACGTGGTCCTCCACTTTGACGTTAGATTCCACCGCGACAACATTATCTCGCTGTCGAGGAAGAACGGCATTTGGATCGGCAGCGGGAACTATGACACAAACTACAATATGTTTGTACCTGGTTAGTGTCCTATGAATAATTTTTTTTTTGATGGTTGAAAATGGAATGGCAGCACCGCCTGCGCTAACGGGATACGCTGACGGAGCACCAGTGAAGGGTGATAGATGAGAATGAAAACAGGCCAGTTAGCCCATCATGATGAATTCATCAGGCATTAACCATGATAGTTTGCAGGGGGAACCGCGAGGAGATCGACCTGGTTGGGTATATTGCTAGCAATGGGATTCTCAGTCTCTATTACTAACAATCCCTTTCCCCTCTATGAGTAATATTAACAACCGAAATTTATTATTTGGTCTTTAATTGAGCAGAAAACGCTTTTTTTTAATGGGTAATAATGGTATGGTAACCCCGTCTGCGCTATCGGTATACACGGGCGGGGCACCAGTGATAAATGACTGATGAGGATGAAAGCAAGTCAGTTAGCCCATCCTGACGAATTCAACTAGAATTAGCCACGATGGTTTCCAGGGGGAACCACGTGGAGGTCCACCTGACAGGGTATATTGCTAGTAATGGGGCTATTTGACCCCATTACTAACAATCCCTTTCCCCCCTTGTTCTTGTTTTGTGTACTTCTGTGCGAGTCGCATACTTCTTTGATTAAATTATTTATTTATTTCTATTAATAGCTGGAAGATTATTTACCGGGTTAATAGGTTTGTTTGAATCGAATCATTTGGCGTTTCATTGTTTCTGCCTACCCTAATGGGAGACAGGCGTGACAGATATGTATGTATGTATGTATTATTTACCGGCTATTATCAGAAATAAAAGATACCTTTTAACCTTGAATACGTGTTATACCCTTACCTTACTAAGTTATTACCCTTGTACATTCTACAGTTTTCTTTCAGCTTCTCAAAGGTTGACTGTAAGAGATCCCTTTATGGGATAAGTCCGCCATTGTATATTAAACCATTTACCAGTGTTTAATCTGAGTTATGTACAATAAAGATTTTACGATACGATACGATACGTGTTCTCTCGGTAACAATTAAAGCAGGAACGAATGACAGCCAGTCTATTCATTATTGCCCTCACCAAAAATTATAAATACAAAATTAATGTAACGGATACACGATCGAGTCAATTGCAATACTTAAATTCAAAGATAAAACAATTGACGTTCCAATAATCAAAATTAGCTTTTACGTGACAATATTTTATTAACGTTGTACTATAAAATATTCCATTTGATGTGCTGTCCAATGATTGGCTGATTTTTTTTTTCTCTTTTAAACATAACGTACTTGTTTCTTTGATATTTAAAATTATATTTATTTATCTATATATATTATGTAGGTATATTGTATGTGTATGTATATGCATGGATGTAGGTATATATTTATGTATATATATATATATATATATATATATATATATATATATATATATATATATATTTTATCGTGTATATATATATATATATATATATATATATATATATATATATATATATATGTGTATTTGTACGATAAAATATAATGTAATAAATTTAATTTTGTCCGTTTAAAAATTGTACACTGCTGTATCCGCTGACATTGATGCTCCTTTCCACTTTGGATGTTGCTGGAAGAAAACTCTATCAGAGTTAGGCTCGCCGCTGTACATTTGTTTACCTCTGTCATATTTTTATAACTAATGTGTACAATAAAGTATTAAATAAATAAATAAAAAATAAAATTGTACTTAAATAAATCTATTTAATATTTCCCAGGTACAATATTTCAGATAATCTTCGAAGTGAAGGATACAGACGTGATCACCATCTACTGTCAGGGTAAATTCCATTCGAACTTCTTGCCGAAGATACCTCTCTCGATGGCCAGGTATATTGTGGCGTGGGCGGACGTCGAGAGAATCACGCACTGTTTCTTCCATATGGGGAATAAGGTACTTGATTGTTTTTTAGACCATAGACTTTGTTTTAGTTTTATTTACTGTAAAGGCAAAGGGCAACACCCATGCAGCTGGAGTTAGACCATAGACAATAATTGACAGTAAGTAAATAAAATATTCCATTTTTGAATTACTTCTAAACCAAGGAGTTACTTAATTCACCTGAGTAGGTATCCATATATTTTTTTTAATCGTTAGAAATTATTCACGCATTGGCCTCAAATTAATTTTGTAACGATGGAAGCTGCTGTTTTACTTTGTACCTACAGCAGAATCTTGATTATCTATATTTATAATAAATCTGTAGAGAGGTCAATTCTGTACGTGAAATATATTTCCAAAATAACTATCAGCGGGTGATTAGTGATCGATACTAATGCCAAAAATGCAATCAGTAAAATTTTTGTCTATCTATCTGTATGTTCGTTATAGAAACAAAAACTACTTGACAGATTTTAACGAAACTTGGTACAATTATTCTTCATACTCCTGGGCAGGTTATAGTATACTTTTTATCACGCTACGATCAATAGGAGCAGAGCAGTGAAGGGAAATGTTAAAAATGTCCACCCGTGCGACGCCGGGACGGGCCGCTAGTTGTAAATAAAAATCTGTTTGTAGACACCAGTGGCGGACTAAACATGTCAGAGGCCCGGGGCGACAAAGCTAAATGAGGCCCCCAAAAATGAGGAAATTTTACAAACTATTTGTTGAGTTTATATTTGTATATATAAGTGTTTATGTTTAAATAAACTAAATAGTTAGAATTTAGAAAGTGACGTTTAAAAAAAAACATAAAATAAACAAACATAGAATGTTGTTTAAACCTATCTGCCTGCCAATATTTTTTCTTTACTACCTACAGTATATTTTTTTTTTACTCTTCAAAGAGATATATTAGTCATAACGTTATCGTTGCTTATAGATAAAAACAATTGTAAAACTTGATTAAATCATCTTATATTTTTTTTATACAACTTAGAATGGCAAACAAGCTGACGGCCCACCTGATGGAAAGTGCCAACTGTCGCCTACAGACATGAGCAGTAGCATGGACATAACAGAGTATACTGTTTCGCCCATGATACCCCCCATCCGTTGCCATTCCTGAGGACTCAGGTGTCATTCCTCTGTACCCCGTAAATTCACGCCATATCCCACCCTTCAAACCGAAACACAGCCATGCAAACGCAACTGCTTCACGGTTGAAACACGAATGGGACAGAGGTATTTATTGATTTATTCATTACTACATGTATGTGTACATGACAGATTTAATGCTAAAAGCATTCTCTTCCATTCAACCTGAGGAAAGTGTCAGAATACTCGAATGCGATATTAGTAATTATTGATATACACGTACAGTAAAATTTACATAAATTAATATGGATAAGGAAAATGGAGGCATTTAAAAGCCCTCGCGATCAGAGGCCAGGGGCCGGCCACCCCTTCCGCCCCCCTCGTTAATCCGTCACTGGTAGACACACAAATCCGCGTTCTAAATTCAAATATTTTCAATATGTAACAGCTTAGGTGACCTCTTTTTTTTTTTTGATGGGTGTAATTAATGGTATCCCCGCCTACGCTAACGGGATACACTGGCGGAGCACCAGTGAAGGGTGATAGATGAGAATGAAAACAGGCCCGTTAGCCCATCATGATGAATTCATCAGGAATTAACCATGATAGTTTCCAGGGGGAACCACGAGGAGGTCGACCTAGTTGGGTATATTGTTAGCAATGGGGTTCTCAGTCTCCATTACTAACAATCCCTTTCCCCCAACCTCTTCTGTTAAAAGTTACATATGAAATGTTACTTCTTGCTTTCTTTCTACTTTGTTATATGAATTTAAATTTTGTTTTGTTTTTAGTTGATTAATCAATTTATTTGTTTTAATAGAACGTCTCGATTTTAATAGGTTTTTTTAATGAATGTTACGTAATTTAATAATGTCATCATTGCTATTACATTTTTACCAGACGTTTTCAGCTGCTTGGTTGGCCTGGCAACAGTTGACAGCAGGTTGCTAATATTTAGAAATATGGTAGGTGATTGCCGTATGCTCCAAGCCCCCTTCCTTTCATGTGGGTGTCGTAAGAGGCAACTAAGGGAGGGCGAGTGATGGGCAACAGCGTCCCTCATAAAACATCTCCAAAGCCTAACTGCGATTACCAATCTGTGTGTCAAGCGTGGCAATTACTGACGAACCCCTCCAAGGGGGAGGCTTATATTCGGCAGTGGACTGCCTGATGATGATGATGATAAAGGGTATATGGTATATACTTTAATTACAATATCTATATACTGATCCAATAACGAATATGTTAAAAGTCTGTTATTCAAAACATAATATTGGATAACAGACTTTTTCTCAAACATGCTTGGAAATGTGAGCATTATTTTAACAATCTTCTTCGAGATAAATTAAAATTGCCGTACTGGCCAGATACATGCGGGCAGCGGCCGGCAAAAGTTGTATGAAAATCCATATCTGTCATGTTTTGCGGCCAGATAAATTACTATGTAAACTCATCTGTCCTGTAATTTAAAAATGGAATGACCTTTTACTTCGAAACGTGACTACCAAGTAGGTAACTAATAAAAGGTTTTATTTAAATTTCGAACTAGTTTGCAAATAGAAAGCTGTTTATTGAAAAAAAAAAACAAAAGAACATTATGGCGCGTGATAAATTATTATTGTTCGTTATTCGTCATTGAACTTAAAAAGTAAAATTGTGTTTTTGATTTCCGCGTATTGTTTGAGAAAAGTACCATACAAGCCTTGACCACAACTCTTGATAGACTCATTGCACGCCTCGGCCCGCAATCAATGCCTCTGTTGCTGGCCGCTGCAGTAATATACTATTAACATATTCGAAAATAAATATCCAACCGATATGGACGATATCATAATAGGTAATGATCTCTTTTCTGTCACCAATATACAGAGGAACTCAATGTATAGATATCGAGTCGGTATCTATATTACCGATGCCTACAGCAGATGTAATACACGTCACAGTGTATTCTATGTTCATGCCTATAGGCGATGGTTACCACTTTCCATCATGTGGGCCGTCGGCTTATTTTTTTAGTTGCATAAAAAATATTAAGTTCTTTTTTACCTACAGGCTTTAAGCGGTGATGAAGCAACTGTACCAGGTACCTACCATTCATCATCACCTCGGTCCCCCGTGGTCATCGGAGATGTTAAACGCTGGTATTAAATATTTTTTATTGTCATTAGAGTTAAAAATCTAGATATGGTGGGAAGGGAGATAGGATTTTTTAATGGATGATAATGGAATGGCTACCCTGTTCGTGAACAAAAATAAAGTCGAATCTTGATCTTGAATGTGTTTATTAATTTTGTACAAGAACGTCACAATCGAAAGTGTCAGATAAAAACATTATTTTTCTTTTTTTGTATAAAGGGCCAACAAAGAGTTTATATACCAGTTATTAATTAAACATTCCGCCACCCAAGGACTACTATAGTCCTTCACAATATAGTAAACATGTAACACAAAGTGAGATGATAGAAATCAAATTACTACATAACTGTTAGAAAAAATTAACAAATTTTAGTTATTCAGTGGCAGAGGGCACAACTTAGCTACAAGTCTTAAAGAAATTGTTAGCTTAACATTAGAATATATTTAAACCATTTGTACTGGACACTAGAGAGTATGATATATTTGCTACTGTTTGTTGTTTAAAACAAGATATACATTTATTCACAGTACTTGTAACAAGACTTTAAACGAATAATCCAGTACCTCTGTCTGACGTAATTTAAAGGTAAGTTGCAAGTCACCATGCAAAGATTTAATATGTGCATGAGTAACAATTAGTTTACATAAATGACATTTGTTACTTAAAATAATATGAGACTTTAGATAGTTCGAAACCTCTGCATTCACTAGTCTGCCACCCACTCTTAGTATCTTTTGTTCATCAAGAAACGGATTAAGTGTATATAAAACTTACTTCTTTTGTGAATTTGCTTGTTGTGAGTTAAAGTTTCAATCTCATCTTTAAAAATAGCTTGTGACCAACGAGTACATACAAGCAAAACAATTTTTATTTCAGAAGCAGTTAAATAACAATTACAATCCCTTCTAATTGAATTAATTTTGTTTTTACAGCATTGAATAAATGGTTTAAATATTTGTTTATGTAGTCAGTAATATCATTATTTTCAGTGATACAAATGTGAACTTTAACTTTTGTTTTAACTTCTAAGTCTGTTTCAGGAATATCTATATCATTATTTACAATATCATCGGGTTGACTTAGAAAATCAGTGCCGTTCGACCACAGTTTTGACTGTCTCAAATCATTCGGACTTAAACCTCGAGAGACTAAATCTACAGGACTATTAAAAGGTGTCAATATGACGCCATTGACTACTATTCGTGAAAGTTAAAATTTTTGCTGTTCGATTAGCAACAAATGTTGTCCAAGTACCAGGTGTTTTGCGTAACCACGTTAAAACTATAGTAGAATCAGTCCAAGTGAACACACAATTATTTTGTATTCATAAAACAGTTTTAAGGCTGCTCAACATCTTGGCTAGTATACTCGTAAATAGCACCACAAGTCGTGGCAATGTAACTTGTTTTACTGAAGCTACACGTGTTTTCGCGAAAACTAAATGAACATTAACATCTTTGGCATTCCAAACTCTGATGTAGACAACAGCAGCATAAGTAGCACAAGATGCATCGCTGAAGCCATGTAATTCTAATCTAGTAGTAGTATTTGAAATGCTGAGCCATTTTGGAAAGGGAATGATTTGCATGTGAGAAAACTTATCTAGGTAAGTAAACCATTCAGTTTTTAATTCTAGTTGTAGCTCCTCGTCCCAATCCAATCCAGCTAGCCATAATTTCTGCATGAATAGTTTAAGAACAATTATAGAAGGTGCCAAACAATCAAGAGGATCAAAAAACTTAGTTATCACAGAAAGAACAGTTCGTTTAGTGACATTGTGAGATATAAATTCTAAACTTAGTGTTAGTTTAAAGTTGTCAGTTTGTGACTTCCATTTAATATCTAAAGCTTTAATAGCTTTTTCTACTTAATAGTGACTGTACTTAAAGAATCTCTTTTATCGTTCGAAATTTGATTCAATACTAGTTTACTATTAGACGACCATTTGTGCAAAGGAAAGCCACCTCGTGCTAATAATTCAGTTAACCGATTTCGAAGAAATATTGCATTTTCCTCTGTTGACGTACCTGTTAACAAATCGTCCATGTAGAAGTCTTCCTTTATAATTTCAAATTCTTTAGAAAACTCACCACATTCATCTTCAGCAAGTTGGTGCAGTGTACGGATGGCTAAGAAAGGAACACAAGACCAAACGTAGGTTACGGTAAGTAATCTGTACTCTTCATTAGGAACATTGAGAGATTCACGCCATACGACTCTTTGAAGATCTATATCTTTTTTAGATACAAGTATCTGTCGATGTATCGACTTCTGTATATCTACAACTAAACATATTTTGTGTTGTCTCCATCTTGTAATGAAGTATCGAATATCTTGAAGAAGAGGAGGACCGATTAACAATTTATCGTTTATTGATTTTCTATTTACAGGTTCAGCACTACCATCGAAGACTACGCGCAACTTTGTACTCAAGCTCGACGGCCTAAGGACAGCATGGTGAGGTAAGTAATATATATTTTTATTATTAGTATTAAGTTCATTTTCAGGAATCATCTCCATATGTTCGTGTGACAAGTATTCATCCATAAAGTTACTATTTCATTTTCATTTAAGAGTTTCCTCTTGTCGGTGCAAAGTTACTATATTGACTTCTAAATTCAGGTTTGTGTAAAAATCTCTTCTCCATCTGTTGCAGACGATTAATAACCAAGGTTTGTGAATCACCAAGACTTGTGGAAAGAAACTCTTTAAATGGCAAGCAATCTATGTATCGACCATCATCGTTACGTGTGTAAGTATCCTTATAGTGTTTCTCGCATTGTACTTCTGATGTAGACATAGGCTTTTTGTGAGGAACGTGCTCTTCGATCTCCCAAAACTGCCTAAGTAACTGATTCACCTCCAATTTAGTATGAGCTACAGTCACATTGTGTACTTGTGTATCAGTTTGTGAAACGCTTCCAGACAGCAACCAACCCAGGCGAGAGTTAAAAGCTACGAGAGTGTTGTGTTTGTGTATTCCATCGAGAATTATGTGAGCATGCACGTCGGCACCCAATAAAACATCTATAGGACTCGGCTTGTGAAAATCAGGATCAGCTAGATCTAATTGCATTGATGAAGGCCAAGTACCTTGTGGAAATTCTCGAGATGGTAGTATTGAAGTTAGTTTTCTAAGTACATAAGCGTTAACTTCAATACGTGAAAGTGATGGGTTTTTACAATGAATTGTGAGTGTTACCATAGAGTTAGTAGTAACTCCTTGTGAATTGGATATTCCAGTGACTTTACCAATTACAGGTGTGCGATCAAGATTCAACAGTTGTACAGCTGCTTCAGTAATAAAAGAAGCCTGAGAGCCCTGATCTACAAGTGCCCTAAGAACGTAAGTAGAGCCATTCTTTGCCTTTACTTTAATTTGAGCTGTAGGTAAAATAACTTGTTTGTTATTTGTTTCAGGTTTCGTGTTAGCAGTATGACAAGACGTAGAGGGACTCTGTACTGACTCATTTTTCTCAGTTGTAATCTCTGGTTTGTTAAGAGTTGTTAAATGCAGCAAAGTGTGATGACGTCGTCCACATTTCTTACAGGTTGTGCTTTGCCGACATTGTTTCACAGAATGACCCTTAATCAAACAGTTGAAGCAGATGTTGTTCGTTTTTATAAAATGTTGACGTTCTGATACAGTAAGTGTAGCAAATTTCTTACAATAACAAATGTAATGGTTCTGTGAACAATATGTGCAAGTACTATTTACTTCAGTAACGTAAGTTTTGACAGATGTAAATTTTTGTGGTGTGTATATCTTCTTTGACAATTCTTTGACTTGAGTTGAACTAATCATTTCTAGTGTTCTGAATCTATTCTCCAAGAAAGAAGCTAAATCGGCATAAGTAGGAATCTCAGTAGAATTACCAAGAGACTGCTCCCAAAGTTTATGTGATTCGGAGTCTAACTTTCCAACAATAACATATACTAAAATAGCATCCCAGTTAGAAATACATATGTTGAGATTTTTCAACGAGTCAAGACATTGACTAGTAGTGTCTAATAATTCTTTGAGACTTTTAGTTGATTCGCCAGCTAACTTCTTTTGACTTAATAAGCGATTCAGTATGTTGTTGACAATAATCCTCTTGTTGTCGTATCTTTCTTCCAGCTTTTTCCATGCATCGAGATAATTAGCTTCGGTAAGTGTGAAATTCTTTAATAATTCTGCTGCTTCCCCAGTTAAACTAGACTTAAGGTAATGATGCTTTTCAATTTTAGACAAACTGTTATTGTTATGTATTAATGAAATATATAAATCTCGGTAGCTAATCCAATCATTATAATCACCAGAAAATACTGGAAGGGGTATCGGAGGAAGATGTGGTCTCGAGTGTGAAGATGATGCGATGGTGATGGTGTTATCATCATCAGTTTTAATTGATTTTGTTTCATGTTCATATAACCAATCTTTTATCCAGGTCTTGAGATCTAAGTAAGCCTCTTCAGTAGAGTTATAATTTTCAGATCGAGATTATATGATTTTAAATCCGACTCTGAATATGTAGTTGTAATGTACTCATATTTTATTATAAGACGACCAGTTAGCATCTCTAAACGTGCATCCAAATATCCTCTTGTAATTTTAGCTCGAGCGCACTTCTTCGTGTTAGTAAGTAATTTCACAATTTTATTTGAATTGTCCAACAACATTGTAATACGTGAACTAATATTTTCTGTCATTGTGATATGCAAACAACAAAGTCCGATATATATATGTGAAAAAAGTATTGTACACTGAAGTTGTGAATATTTATGCGTTTAGTACTGCACTATATTTATTTACTAAATTATCCGGCTCGAAGGACCAAATGAACAAAAATAAAGTCGAATCTTGATCTTGAATGTGTTTATTAATTTTGTACAAGAACGTCACAATCGAAAGTGTCAGATAAAAACATTATTTTTCTTTTTTTGTATAAAGGGCCAACAAAGAGTTTATATACCAGTTATTAATTAAACAGTTCGCGCTATCGGTATACGCTGATGGGACACCAGTGAGGGATGGTGCTAGCTATGGAACTTATAGTCTGCATTATTAACAATCCCTTCCGTGTGGTCCCGGCATAGAATAGGCCACCCCTTCCATTCCCATGGGTGTCATAAGAGGCGACTAAAGGTACTTAACGGTCGAAGGATGAACGGCATTGTCCCTTTTAAAACTTTCTCCAAAAGCTTAACGGCGCTTGCCAACCCGCCTTTTTTTTTTCTTGGGGAAATGCATCATACAGACCCAAACGCCCCTGGGGAGGCGTATGTGTACTGTCGGACTCCTACCGGCTAAAACCACCACGGCATCCCTCGCCGCGCCATAATGTTGGGGACCCGGGTTCCTGCCAACCCGCCTGCCAAGGGTGGCAAGTACTGGCAAAACTCCCCTTATGGGGATGACTTATGTTCAGCAGTGGATAGTCGTAATGAAATAGTCAGCGGCATCTGTCAACTGTCGACGATATGGTGAACGTAACGCTCAACATGCCCATATGTCATCGAGCATGTAAGAATATAACGTGGCAGGGGGCGAGCCAACCGCCGGCACTCTGGTCATGTTCGGTTTTTTTTTTTATCAATGTGAGAAACATCAATCAACTATATACTACTAAATTTAATTTTATTTATTGAAAAGTTGGTTGGAAATTTAAATTGACACTTTTTTTTTATGTTGGCAACATTTGAAGTAACGAGTTATAACCTTTGTGATCTGTACGTACTGTTTGTAAAATATGCTGGTTCTTGTTATATTTATATTATTATTTATATTAATTGTTAGTAAAATGCCATCTGTTTACTTGCTGTATTGTATATATTTTTGGTTCTATTTCAATTGTTTATAAATATTCTTTTTTATAAAAAACCACAATTGTCAATATATAAAAAGGTTAATTTTAAACACTAACAATTTCAATAATTTCAGCTATTCAGCAGTAATATCAATTTATTTATAATGGGAAAGGTAAAGGAAAAAAGTCATATAGCTTGATCTTAAGTAAAAAGTGTATATTTCCAAGTTTTATCAAGGCAAAATTTCCATTCTTTGTGTTATTCATTTTAAAAAAATAAAAAAAAAATCAAGTGCAGGAGAATTCAGGATATGGGGTTCTCTGCTATGGTTTTTTAAAAATAGGTAGAGGTTTCTTTAGGGTCGCTAACGCGCAGATAGTACTCGTGCTGCTATAAACGTCCATAGACTACGGGAACCGCTTATTAACTTGCGGATTGTTTGCCTGGTTGGCTTGTCTGACAATTTATTGGTAACTATAAGAACTTATTTTTTTTTTTAGTTTAAGAGTATCTAAGAAATCAACATCCGGCTCTCCCCAGTTACACTCCTCATATGAAAGCTCTGATGAAGACAAACCAAGGCCGAAAGCCGAAGGTCGAGCCGACAGATATTTTTACGACACGTTAATGTGCCAGGAGCATTCAAAGTTTTCACCAGAATCCATGAAGTATAGACAAGACCATAGTGCAGCTAGAAGCAAGGCAGATTACCGAAAATACAGAGACGTAACCGACACAGATAAGAATGACAGCGAAGATTACTCTGAGGTGGTCGCCTCGAAAAATATAGATTCGTCTATGGCTGAATCGGATAATCTGCACGATTTAGGCGCGAAAAAGCGCGGCAGACGCGGTAAGTTTCCGTTGGCGCAAGTCGTAAATTTTATGGGGAAAACGGCCAAGAGAAATTAGCATTATGCTATAATAAGCAAATGTATTTTAATTGGTAATTATTATTTTTTTATTTTACATTTTCGAACTTGTGTTTGGATTGATTTTGACTTTTTACAAATAAAATTTTCATTAATAAAATACATTTATTTATACATTGATAAATTACATAATAAGTATATAAATTAAAAATATAAATTATATTAAAAATTCGGTTATTACTAAATAAATACTATTTTATTTATAAAACTAAACGTAGGTTACTATTAGTGTTTCGTAAAATCGCCGGCCGTGTGATTGCGGCGTAGAATGTGCCATCCCTTTTGAGGGGGACTAAGCACGACTTCTAGCAAAACCTCCTAGGGGCCTCCTCCTCCCCTATATGTTCAAAAGGGTTTGAAACTTTGTTTTTATGTACAAGGAGGTTGGACTATACAAATATTCCTTAAATGTTTTTTTTTTTATTAGCAACTTTTAACATAATTGCAAATTATGTCGGCGTGCTCCTCGTGGACTCCTATTTTGACGAGCTGCGATCTGTTTACAAGAAACAGTGACTCGCCATCAATTTCGTGTTCTTGTAACGCGGAAATCGTTTCGTCCCATTTGTATTTCGCCAAATGGGACACTAGTTTATCCACCTGAAATACAATAATAATAAAGTCTTTGCTTTTTTTTTATGTAACTTAGAATGGCAAGCAAGCTGTCGAAAAGCCCACCTGATGGAAAGTGGTAACAGTCGCCTATAGACATGTGCAGTACCGTGGACATAACAGAGTATACTATTTCGCCAATTATACCACCCATACATTGCCATTCCTGAGGACTCAGGTGTTATTTCTCTGTACCCTGTAAATTCACTGCCATAACCCACCCTTCAAACCGAAACACAACCATGCAAACACAACTGCTTCACGGTAGAAACACGAATGGGACAGAGTTGGCCAAGCAAACGACTTTTGTACAAAGTCTCCCTCTGGTAAATATTGTGTATCCTATATTGAAATACTTTTTTAGCATAGCGTCGGTTATATATGTAATGTATATAGGCGACAGTTACCACTTTCCATCAGGAGGACAGTCAGCTTGTTCGCCATTCCATTCCATAATCTTCTTGTCGGGGTTTTCCCTACAGACTACAGTATGGGGTTCTTCAAAAAGGTTGTATTAAGGTTTCTTCAGGGCTGGCAACACGCACGTGACACCCCAGTGTTGCAGGCGTCCATAGTCTACAGTGACCGTTGACCATCAGACGGGCTGTACGCTTGTTTGCCACCATAGTAATTTATTTCAAATTGCATAAAAAAGTGAGTTTAAAAAAAATAAATGAAAAATGTTTCTTACCGTCCACGATTTTACGTTTGCTGGTTTCAATTTTGCAAATGGATCTCCTGAAAGTGAACACAAAAAAAATAAAATAAAAAAAAACCCAACATGTAACTATAAAAGAGTTGATAAAAACACCCGAATGGATATTCATAAATTGTTGTCAAGAACCGTCTCGAATATTTCAGCTAATAAACAAGGAAAACGCATCACAATCGGTCCATTCGTTTAGGAGTTACGATGTCACAGATAGACACAAACACGTCACACGTTATAACGCTTTTCTTTTTGCATCGGAGTTAATTAAGATAGAGGGATTGGCGGCGTCCCTCTTAAAACATCTCCAAAGCCTAACTGCGGTTGGCAACCTGCTTGCCAAGTTTAGCAACTACTGTCAGAACTACCCTTATAGGGAAGGCTTATGTTCAGCAGTGGACAATGAAAGGTTGAAATGAATGAATAAATTCTAGAAATGTAAACCGTACCCTTCGTGGATTCTTCTAATTTCTCTTCTTCATTTCTTTGTGCCGATGGTGCGTTTATCTTCTCGCATCCAATTCTTACTTCTTCTCTACCTATTTCTATCACTTTTGGGTTAGCGTATAACCTCTTTATTGGTTCCCGTATCTAAAGAAGGAATGCCTTTAAATAACACATATTAGTAATAACAAACACTACAGACGTTAGAAAGCGACATCAACAGACATACTTTTATATATATATATATATATATATATATATATATATATATATATATATATATATATATATATATATATATATATATATATAGAATCTCGAATATCCGAATCAAATAAAACCAGGAGCATTCCGTATAATGGAAAATCCGGATAATCGATTGCAAAGTCAAACCAAACAATACATAATTAAATTTTAAAATGTTGTTATTACGTAAAGAGTTTTACATACGTCATTTAGACAATATGATATAAAAAAAAATACGAGCTATATAGATAACAGACTATTTTATACTTATTTACCCAATTAATACATTATACCATTTCTAAATCGATAATCAGAGCCGTGAAGAATAAGTCCGGATAATCGAATGTTCGGATAATCAATATTTTGATGTGTTTAAAAAATACTTTTCAATCGATGTCAATAATTAAAAATTGTAGTCTATAATAATAACCAATTTCAATAGTAGCAAAACCAGTTATTTTTATGTAAAAATTAAACTACTGAATCGATTTTGATAAAATTCCTACGAGACCAATCTGTAATTACATCCTTTCAGATAAAAAAAAAAAAAGGAATTTTTCTAATCGGTTTACAATTGACGGAGTTATGAGGTAATAAATATAAAAAAGATAAAACCGATTTGTGAACTTTCTTCTTTTTGAAGTCAATTAAAAAAATTATGCCCTATGTACAGATATCGTCTAAGTATATTTGTTTTTATTAGAAACTAGCAGCCCGTCCCGGCTTCGCACGGGTGGACATTTTTATATTTTAAAAAGTGGCCATTAAGGCTGCACACGCGACGGAAGCTTAAAAATGGACGTAACTTCTACCGTTTTCCCAACATTTCCCTTCACTGCTCTGCTCCTATTGATCGTAGCGTGAACAGTATACAGAATTGACCTCTCTACAGATTTAATAAAATGATAGATATAGATAAGCAAGACAGATAGACACTCTTTATTGTTTCCTCCAAAAGAATACAATAGTAAACTTATTATAAATACAAACAATTACAAGAAAACATTACACTGAGAAAACAATGGGCGACCTTATCGCTATATATATAAACATAGATATATACGTGTATACAAATACATATAGTACTATTTCTTGTAATTGTTTATATTTATAATAAGTTTACTATTGTAATCTTATGGTGGAAACAATAAAGAGTAATGTATCTAATATGTACCTATACATAAAATACAAAATTTTAAAATAAAGATAAGATTTAAATATGTAATAAGTAAGTAGTAATAACATATGTAATCATTTAAATATAATTAAACACTTACAGGAAATGCCGTGTTGGACTCCTGAATAACAATACCTTCCAGTACATGAGTCAAAACGTAATCTTTATCTTGTGATTTTGCATTGCTAGCAAAAACCATGCCTTTATTTTTCAAATCACTTATTGATTTGTTCAATTCCTTCATATTATTCTTTGACGCGTCATTATTATCAACAGTATCTCTTGTATTAACTTTCTCTTTAATTTCCTTGGCGTTTTCAATCTTAACAATATTATCCACTTTCAATTCGGCGCCTTGCTCGTTAATAATATTTTTTGTATCTCTTAATACATTTGTGTTTACTTTGACCATTCCTTCTTTTATGTTTAAACCTCTGGCTTGTGTGAATACTGTATGTCTCACTAATGGATCTTGATCACCCAATTTATCTTTTTCAACTTTAATCTTTACATCTTCGGTCTTTTCAGCAGCTTTTTGGATTATAACAGATGTGGGTGCAATTATTTTATTTCTTAACTCTTCAATCTTTTTAATTGGTGTTTCTGCGTTCAATGCACAATGTTTCAACACTGGTATTGTATTGACACCAATTTCTTGTAATTTTTTCGTGTTATCAATTGTATTTTGTGGCATATTTACATTCATAGCTATTAGTTTCTTATTTATTTCATCTGGAGACTCGCTTTTTCTTTTTCTATTATTTATATTTGTTTTTACTTCTACTGCTTGATGCACTTGTGTTTTATTTCGAATATTTGTATTTGATTGTACAATACTTTGTCCAATATTTGCCATACGAAGTGCTGTTTGATTTTGAGGGTTTGACATGGTTTGTATGTTGGCTATGTACTGTGGTCTTGGTTGAATGGGTCTATACAGATATGTTTGGCTATATATAGGAGGTGCTTTTTCTACTTTGTTCACTATTGGCATGTTAGTAGTACTGTATGCTGGAAGTGACGGATTATGAACTACATTCTGTGTTTGATCAAATGTTTTTGGATCTGTATTGGTTGGTTGTATTGGATTTACGGTTATCATTTGTGGTTGCCGCATAGTATTCGTTTGTTGGTTCATAGGTTGTCCAACGTTCATATGAAGTATGTTTCTTTGTGGACTCGTTAAATTTTTCATTGCATCTACTCCTTGAACGTTTAAAAAGTTATGTTTAATACCAACAGCATTTGCCTGCATTGGTGTAGATGTTGGTATACTTTGGCTAATGTTTGGATGACTTGTGTAAACTGTTGGATGAATCCGATCGTTCGGTTGATTTGAAATGTTTGCAATAGTGTTCTGGTTGTTTTGGACAGAATGAGTCATATTTGCTAATTGATAAGGTCTAATTTCCTGACTTTGGGGTATCATTGGCTGTAAGATGGGTTGATTGTAAGCTTGTTGGAGATACATTTGACTTTGGTCCATATGCTGTTGTATAGAAGGAACAATATTGTTTGGCGCATGCTGAATGTAGACCACTTGGTTTTGGAATGGCCTGTTCTGCATCCAAGGTGGTGGGTTCTGAGGATTTATGTATATAGTTTGGTTCGGTTGGATTTGTTCGCCTAGAAATTGATATTAACAGTATTAGTGCCATTGGTTTAGAAAGAGACTACTTCCAGTATGTTCTAGAAATTATCGCACAGGAATCATCATTTGAATTATAAACTAGTCTTTACCCGCGACTTCGGTCACGTCTCTAGAATATATTGATTAATCGAAATAAAGCTTTTTCTTCATTCAAAATAGTACGTGTATGTCAAATGCTGTGACAATGTCACTTTATATCTATATAAATAAAAATCAATTGCCGGATGTTGTTTGTATATTTGTTAGCCCTCGGCACATTAACAGCTTTTTTATGCAACTTAGAATGGCATATAAGCTGACGGCCCACCAGATGGAAAGTGGTAACCGTCGCCTATAGAATCAGTACAGTAATGTCAATAGGGGAGAAAGGGATTGTTAGAAATGGGGTCTAACTGACCCATTGCTAGCAATACATCCTATCAGGTCGACCACAACGCGGTTCCTCCTGAAAACCATCGTGCTGAATTTCAGATGTATTCATCACTATGGGCTAACTGGCCCGCACTGGTGCCTCGCCAGAGTATTGATAAGGTTTTTTTGTTGTTGTTTGTTTTATAATTAATATTGCTGTACATATTTTTTTTTCATTTATTCTATTCTACATTTAATCGCATGATTCTATGAATAAATTACTTCTTTCTTAATCGGTGGAGTAGTTTTTTGAGTTTACCCCATTATGGGCAAACATGCAAAATATCAAATATTTCCTCTAGAGTATCAGTATAGAATACTTCTGCTAGCGTACATTTACCTGCTTGAACCAATATCTGGGTCTCGTATACAACTCTGACTGGGCACAGCATCATTTGCTGTACTGGAACTTGTGATCTGTTGGGCAAATGGTTTTATAAGTTTAAGATTATGTTTCACAAAAAAAACTGCCATTTTCCACCAACTTCAATTAATTGTTATGTTGCATATATTTTTTAGTTAAAATATACACATAAATACAAACACTGGCCGTTAAAAGGAGATCATTGAACTGTAAAGGTTGCTTAATAACAGTAAATACATACAAACATATTTCACTGAATAAAGGGTGTGTTCCAAAGAAAAAAAAACAATTTCAATTATGACAAAACCAGTTATTATGATTTAAGAACTAAATAACTGGACCGATTTTGATAAAATTTCCATGGGACCAAACTGTAAGTAGATATATCCTTTCAGATATACATAAGTAGAATTTTTCAAATCAATTGAGAAGTGACGCAGTTATGAGGTAATAAATATTAATAAAAAATTACAACCGAATTGGGAACCTCCTTCTTTTTAAATCGATTGAAAAGGAACCAAGTTTTCTTTTGTCGTGTAAGCAGACTAAAAGATAATCTTTTATAATGTGAGTAGAGAATATAAATAAATATTATATATTCCGCATGGCGCGTTAATAGAAAACATATTTTGTAATTGAATAAACAACGATAACATTGCTCTAATCCGAGTAATCGAGTGAACGAATCATTGTTTTTTATATTTATGTATTTTTACAGTCTCCCTCGATAGAACTGAGTAAAATGCACTCTCTAACTGTAATTAGTAACAAAAACGTTCAATCGATTTATCGATTGTTGATTTGTACTACAATAGAACCTCGATTATCCGAATATTCGATTATCCGGACTTATTCTTCACGGCTCTAATTATCGATTTAGAAATAGTATTATGTATTAATTGGGTAAATAAGTATAATGTAATCCATTATCTTTATAGCTTGTAATTTTTTTTTATATCGTATTGTCTAAATGACATAATAAAACCCTTTAGAAAATAGAAAAAAAAATACATATTAAAATATAATTTTTGTTTGATTTTACTTTCTAATCGATCGGTCAATAATCGATTATCCGGATTTTCGATTATACGGAATATCCCTGGTTTTATTTGATCCGGATATTCGAGATTCTACTGTACTACTATGGGATATCAGCGAACTGTCTAATGGTCTAGTCGATTGTTCGTTTGTTTACATATTTTACTGAACTAGTGTTATCTTCCGGAAGTCCATATCACTGGTTATTCGATTGTAATTACTTTGTTTGATTCCGCTATCATTAGTATGTGTGCGATTCAGCACCAGAAGACAGTACCACTATTACTACTAGACTCTCTGACCGCTATTTTATCCACGCACATTTTGCACGTTTGTTCACATTATTTATTTAAGTAATTCTATTTGAACAGAGTACTTATATGTAGGTATAGTAATATTTTTACTCTAGATGGGTCTATCTTAGGACACATTGTGCAGACTGTGCGGTGAGAAATCGGAATCCACGCAACACTTGATGTGCAACTGCGATGCGTATGAGTCTACTGGGAACGGCTTATCCAGAGCCAGGGGACTACAGATATCTTAAACCGCGGGATATAGTTTTTTTTTTGATGAGTGAAAATGGTATGGCAACCCCGCCTGCGCTAATGGGATACGCAGGCGGAGCACCAGTGAAGGGTGATAGATGAGAATGAAAACAGGCCAGTTAGCCCATCATGATGAATTCATCAGGAATTAACTATGATAGTTTCCAGGGGGAACCGCGAGGAGGTCGACCTGGTTGGGTATATTACTAGCAATGGGATTCTCAGTCTCCATTACTAACAATCCCTTTCCCCCCCGCGGGATATAGTTAAGGTAACACATAGGATCTATGAAATAACGGTATAAGGTAGGGGGAAACACAAAAGATCCCGATGGGTCGACGTGAAACGGCTTAGCTGACCCCATATGCGAATGTAAGATAATATACTCTGTTATGTCCATGGTACTGCTCATGTCTATAGACGACGGTTACCACTTTCCATCGGGTGGGCCGTCAGCTCTTTTGCCATTCTAAGTTGTATTATATAAAAAAAAACGAAAAAATTCTACTCACCCCATTTGGTTTTGTTCATTGACAGTTTGTTGCTGCATCTGTTAAAAACAATTTGGTAATATATTAGTGTGGGGCAAAGCCCATCATGATGAATTCATCAGGAATTAACCATGATAGTTTCCAGGGGGAACCGCGAGGAGGTCGACCTGGTTGGGTATATTGCTAGCAATGGGATTCTCAGTCTCCATTACTAACAATCCCTTTCCCCCCGGCGGGGCACCTTATCATCCATTAGTGAGGATGAAATCAGATCCGTTGGCCGATCGTGACGAATTTGATAATAATTAATAAGAATAGTTTCCAGGGGGAACCGTGTGGAGGTCGACCTGACAGGGTTTTTTTTAATGGATGATAGTGCAATGGTTACCCCGCCTGCGCTATCGGTATAAGCTGGCGGGGCACCAGTGAGTAAAAATGAAGCAAGTTAGCCAGTCCATCGTGACAAATTCGCTAATGAATCAATCACGATAGTTTCTAGGGGGAACTGCAAGGAGGTCGACCTCACATGGGTATATTGCTTACAATGGGGATTAACGTCCCCATTATTAACAATCCTCCTTCCGAACCACGATGGTTTCCAGGGGCCAAGAGGAACCGCGTGAAGGTCTATATTGTTTGACTATATTGCTAGTAATTCCCATAGTAATGGGGCTGCTAGTCCCCATTACTAACAATCCCCTCTCTCCACCAGACGACGGCTTTACACGACCTCCGCATCACAAAACCAGTGACAAACTTTTTAAATAATCCCTATAATAAATTGTTTAGGCTGGGATCGAACATGGGACTCCAGACCATAGATAGTCTCAGATCTCTCACCTCTATAATACCACAATAACGTCATAGGGAGTCCCTTCATTCCTGTCTCCGAAATGAGCGAAAGCACAAAGAAAAAGCAAGACCAAAACAATATTCCGTCTCGTTCTAACAACATCCATCTTTTTTAACCCCTCATAATTCATAATGGTAGGGGAGATATTTCAAAAGGAATGGGTTTAAAGAATGCCAGAAAAAAATATTCACATACATCATCTTTATTACGATGGAATAAAGTCGAAAATCGAATGTTTAACAAACGAATGGAATCCCTATTAAGACGTGCCAATAGAAATTAAACCTTAAATAATACACAGTAAGACTTATATTAAAAGGAAGTAATCGGGAATAATAATAACTACGTTGTCAGACATGGCCGTAGATGTTTTTTGTATAGTGAAGTTTACTTGGTATGCAATTTTTATCGAAATATCGATAGAATTTTTTTTTTATATAAAATAAATAACTTTCGCCAGTATGACGTATTTCAGTCAGGTTGCAAGGAATATGGGCCCCCTTAAAATATGACCACCCTGTAATTTATTTATTTATTTAAACTTAATAAAATGTGGTACAAAAGGCAGAATTAAAGCTATGGGCATTCTCTACCAGTCAACCTTTAGGATGACTTCAAATTATTAATATAAAATTTTTAATATTATTAATTTAATTATAATAAGAATTATTCATTATAAGAAAGGTTATTGACATTATAAATATGGCAGTTTGTAAAGATGTTTGGATGTTTCTTCAACATGACATTTAATGACATTTGGCATGTACACGTAGGTAACGGTTTTATTCTAAATTAACACAGAGGATTCTTTATATATTAACCTATTTAGGAGCCCAGTTCTAAAACCATAATTACTGCACCATTATAAAATTATAATATTAATATTAGATAAGAACTTACAGTTATGTTTTTTTTTTTTACAAATAAATCTCATTTCATTTCATTTATATGAGACTGATTCAGCTAGTAATACATAAAAAGTTCATACAAATTCAGAATTTTGTTGCATTTTTTATATATTTCTTTTACTTGCTGTATCCCACGGCTTGGCTAATGTGAATCAGTATATGAAGTATAGGATATGGCTTACCCGTGTAACAAATCTCATTTAAATCCGTTTAGTATTTTTTTTTATTCTATAAAATTGCACCTTTTTACGATATTATGCTATAAATATCTATCTCTTTAAATGCAATATTATAGAACCATCAGAATCATTTTATCTAATCTAATTTAATCAAAATAGTTGTGAATGTCTATGAGCTGAAATAAAAATTATAATAAATATGTGAATTTTTGTTTTTTTTGCAATTTAAAGTCCATACAAATTCGGAACTGTAACGTACACACATTTACATAACACACACTAATGTAACAATTTTTTTTTATCTCATTGTTGTATTTGCATTGCCAGTCAGTTAGCAAATAGTCCGTTGTACAACTTTCATGACTACTACACGCGTGATGGTATAGTATCGCCCTCTGATATCAAGAGATCTTAGGCCGCCTTCATTATACTTGAAGGTCTTTGACATGGCTTAGTGGACGACGGTTTTACATGCCCACAGAAGCATGAAGTGACAATAATTTTTAAGTGTTCCAAATACGAATTTGAATGATTGAGAGGCTGACATTCGATCTTAGGGTCTCCGAAACGTAATTGAGAGTTATCCAACTGAACTGTCGCCATTATGGTAAGAAAAATTAATAATAAAGTTACGGAAAATACGGCCTGTACTTAGCTGTATGACGCATTATGTTATGTACGAAATTCAACATTCTTTACATAATTTTTCAATCTACGTTTCTTTAGAAAAGATGCTTAGATTCACTGGCATAGACGTATTTAAGAGGTGGCCAGATGGGCCGTGCCGTATCTGATGACAATTCTAGGTGCAATTAGAAGGGGAGCAAATATGGGCAAACATAAGAATGAGGGCATATTCACCTTAACTGACCAGACCCACACTGGAAAATAATCTTAAACACGCCAATACCTGGTGGTGGAATACAGGAAGTATTCCACCAGTAAAGTTCCATCAGTTAAAGGATGATGACGATTTCAACTAGAACCTACATAAGGGGGGGGGGGGGGGAGAAAGAGGAATTATTAGTTTGGCAAGGTTACCATTTTATTATCAATCATTAAAAACAGCCCCATTACTAGCAGTACACTCTCTACACCATCAGGTCGACCTCCACGTGGTTCTCTCTAGTAACCATCATGGTTAATTCTTGTGGAATTCATCACGATGTGCCATTGATCTGCTTTCATTCTCATCTATCATCTCTTACTTGTGCTTCACCAGCATATGCCGATAGCGCAGGTGGGATTACCATTATTTAATTAAAAAAAATTTAAGGCGTTTATAAGAGTCAAATTCCCATTACATAACAAGATAGGTAAAAATATGTATGCCTACATATTAACGCTAATTATATTACTACTTTGAAAATTACTAAGTTTCTACTTGATTTAAAATAACTTTGAACGAAAATATCGACAAACTATATTATCGACAATAACCACGCACCATACTCACATCACTAGTTTAAATATAGAACGCCCCTGGGGTAATCAAAATCCCGCCAACTTCTCTATAAATAATCTCCGTAAGTTAAAAAGAGAGAGAACGTATGTCCACGTAACTTAGGTTGGAAAGAGAGAGACGATAATACTCCATTATCGCGTCCATTACTTATCGAAAAAATAGGGGGCTTCCTACATATTTCATTTAGATATACATATAGATCTATTTTTGACATTATAATAAATTTATTTGCCCATTAAGTATTATTATTGCTTTTTATATTATTTTAGCATAGAACATACATATACAAAATCTCTGCATAAATAGACAATACTTGTTAGCTGCCAGTGTTGAAAATAAACAAATTATATTACGGGACGTCATGATAATGTGTGTCATAGACTAATTAAAAACTAAAAATGGCGCCCGTTTTAAAATTCGAACCCGAATAGAACAGCAAGTATGCATTCCTGTTCTTTGCTATACTACAATCTGTCTCTACAAATACAGATATTGTATTTGTCTTAAAACATTCATCACAGTATCTGAAACAAAAAGATTTAGTAAAAATATAAACAGTCTCACTTACCTTTATTCTTTGTCAGCTATTCAGGTTTCTGGTGCGTCTTCAGTCGACAGAAAACGAATTAAATCTTCAAATACACGATTACTCCAGACATGTTAGCCCACGAAATGGCTGCACGAATAATATCGTCCACTGTGCGTACAGCCCTCACCAAGGAACCGTTTCCGACGAGAAAACAACGACAATATCGCTTCTGTGATGTTCTAAAGTAAGGGAGTCGAGTATCGATTTTAGTGTACACCGCTTATTTTGGTACCGGCCAACCCGAACCAATGATAAACCAGTGGATACGGACGCACCGCATTGGATAGAACGTGTTTCGAAATTAAAACGCGTTCTGTGACCCCAATATCCCTCTGACGTGTCGTACGTATCCCAGAAATGTATATCCATCTCTTTTTAACGCAACACAATTTCACATTTGACAAATAAAGATAGTTGACACATTTTTTTTCTGCTTGAAACGGAAAGGTTAAGCGTGTAGTGGTTTTATAGATAGTGTACTATTTGATTTAAATTTTATTACTAAAACAATAAAGTATAAATTGATTGATAAGGCGTATTGTGTCCGATAGTGATGTCAGAGAGTAGAATGGCGGATGAAACATAGTGATTCATTTGGGCCTATATCAAATTAATAGTGTATTGCATTAAATATACATTATGCATATTATTATACTTCTGCTGTGCCATTAGCATTTGTTAAGCACATCGAATACCTATTTACTGTAATTTACTAGTATCCTAATAAGTTTATAGTGAAATGAAATGCTGAATTGTACCGTCGAAAAGTTGATTACTGAGTAAAATAATGTTTGAAATGGTCAATTCATTTGTTGTCTTGTTAATTTGTTACCAGAGGGAGACTTTGTAGAAAAATCGTTTGCTTGGACACCTCTGTCCCATTCGTGTTTCAACCGTGAAGCAGTTGTGTTTGCATGGCTGTGTTTCGGTTTGAAGGGTGGGATATGGCGTGAATTTACTGGGTACAGAGGAATAACGCCTGAGTCCTCAGGAATGGCAACGCATGGAGGGAATTATAGGCGAAACAGTATACTCTGTTATGTCCATGGTACTACTCGTGTCCATAGGCGACGGTAACCACTTTCCATCAGGTGGGCCGTCAGCTTGTTTGCCATTTTAAGTTGTATAAAAAAAATTAGATTTTAAATTCAGTACTGAATAGTCTATTATTATAATCTATCTCCCTTCCATTGGCATTGACTCTGCTTAAGTGTCATGGACCAGTGTCCAGAGTTGGATATCATCATATCAGATCCGCCATTAACTGTCCACTGCTGAACATAGGTTTCTCCTATAAGGGGTGGTTTTCTCAGTAGTTGCCACACTTGGCAAGTGGGTTGGCGCAGTTAGACTTTGGTGATGTTTAAAGAGGGACGCTGTTGCCTATCCCTCGATGATTAAACTCTCTTAGTTGCTTTCAAAGACACACACGGGTAAGGAAGGGGTGGCTTACTCCATATTGGGACAACACGGTTACGGGCTTGGATACATTGACTTGTAAACTTGCCTAGTTAGGAGGAAGGGATTGTTACTACAAATTCCATTGGTAGCAATATACCCAACCAGGTCGACCTCCACGTGGAAACCATCGTGCTGGGGGGAAAGGGATTGTTAGTAATGGAGACTGAGAATCCCATTGCTAGCAATATACCCAATCAGGTCGACCTCCTCGCGGTTCTCCCTGGAAACTATCATGGTTAATTCCTGATGAATTCATCATGATTAGCTAACTGGCCTGTTTTCATTCTCATCTATCACCCTTCACTGGTGCTCCGCCAGCGTATCCCGTTAGCGCAGGCGGGATAACCATACCATTTCCACACATAAAAAAAAAATAACACTTGATTCACTAAGTACCTACCTATTTCCTAAATTCTTGCCTAAAATAGTTCAATATAAAATAGATAGATGGCGTGATTATGACAAAATAAAATAAAATATAATGATAGTAGGTAGGGGGGGGGGGGGAAGGGATTGTTAGTAATGCGGACTACCAGTTTAAACGATCCTTATGGCAGTCTATGGGGGAGGCCTATGGCCAGCAGTGGACGGATAATGACTGAGATGATGATGATACGTCATACTCATTAAAAGATAATAACAAAGTGATTTCAACTTAATGAGATAGGTTTTAGGATTATAAGCAAGGCTTATTTTTTTTATACCACAAATATGGCAAACAAGCATACAGCCCGTCTGATGGTAAACGGTCACTGTAGCCTATGAACGCCTGCGACACTGGGGGTATCATGTGCGCATTGCCGACCCAGAAAAACCTTAATTCTACCTTTTTGAATAACCCCATACTGTTAGTCTGTAGGGAAAACCTCAGTAGGGAGCTCATCCTGAGCGTTCGCGGGAGTTTTTTTTTATACAACTTAGAATGGCAAACAAGCTGACTGCCCACCTGATGGAAAGTGGTAACCGTCGCCTATAGACATGAGCAGTACCATGGCAGTACTCTGAAACCGCACTGTACGCGACCATTTAGGTTCAATCGTGTAAGTATTTCCCATTCGTGTTTCAACCGTGAAGCAGTTGTTTGCATGGCTGTGTTTCGGTTTGAAGGGTGGGATATGGCGTGAATTTACTGGGCACAGAGGAATAACACCTGAGTCCTCAGGGATGGCAACGCATGGGGGGTATCATGGACGAAACAGTATACTCTGTTATGTCCACGGTACTGCTCATGTGTATAGGCGACGGTTACCACTTTCCATGAGGTGGGCCGTCAGCTTGTTTGCCATTCTAAGTTGTATAAAAAAAAAGTATGAATTCCCTGATAATGGCGAGTGGTGCGAAGATAAAACGTGGTTTAATATGGTCACTAGAGTTTATTGATCGTTTATATCTACATTATAATATAGAAACATAGTGAACTTTACTATATTTTGTTCTAATATCTCTCTTTTTTTGTAAATCCAAAGGTTGCCTGCAAGAGATCGCTCTTAGCGATAAGGCCGCCCATTGTTTTCTCACTGCGATCATTTCTTGTAATTGTTTATATTTATAATAAGTTTACTATTGTAATCTTTTGGAGCAAACAATAAAGAGTATCTATTATTGTCTATTGTTAAAATATTAATACATTTAATAATATAAAAAAACGGGCTACCCGTTATCAATTGTCGAGGGATAGGCGGCGGCGTCCTTCTTAAAACATCGCCAAAATTAACATACTGCAGTGGATAGTTGTTCATTTATTTATTTAAACTTTGATGCACAGTAAAGTTCTCGCTGTCTTCTCATGCTCTCCCCTAGGGGGAAGCCGGGGAAACCTGTCTGGGGTTTTTTTACCCCTCTCAGGTGGTATCAGTCCGCCGCCCATTAATAGTAAAATTCTTTGTACATTTGGCGGACTTAACACCGGACGGTGTTCTCTACCAGTCGACCATTGGGCGAACAGAGAAATAAGTAGGCGGTGCATTATTGAATAGAGGAATTGTGAAGCAATATTTGTAAATTTATATAATGTAAGTTGTGGTGTAATGTCTAATAATATGTTTCAAATAGACAGACATATGTGTAAGTTAATAACTGTAATAAAATTTTATCTAAAATTATAAAAAATTTGAAATCCCCCACACAAATAAACCTACAACACGAGCATTGTCACGGCGATCTCCGCGTGGTTCCCCCTGGAAACCATCGTGGACGTTGGGCTGGAAGCTGTCCGACGATTTCAGGTGCACGGAAAAAATTTACGTCTAATTGGTATTCAATAATCGTGTGGTAAGTGACTTACGAGGTGCGGATGGTGCAACGACCAATGGCGGCCACGCCACCTGTTGCACCTGCAGCGGGGGTGTCGCTATCTGCCGGAGTGAAGGGGGGGGGGGTATCGCGCGGCAGGTTCTGATTAGGTATTAGCCGCTGATAAAGACCAGCAAAGAAAGAGCTGACGCTTTGTCGCTCCCCTCTCGCGGGCTTGGCGTGCCATCTGCACTCGCCCCTGCTCACACGCATCGATGTCCATAGAGGGAGCGTCGTACTGGTGCCCACTTCCGTCATTGAGGCGGGTGGAGTTGTGAGGCTGATTTGCGAGTTAAGCAGCAGCAATTACCGAAATTCCAGAATCTAAAACAGATCCCAAGGGTGCAACCTAGGGATGCACGCCGATTGGATAGCGATGTACGACGTTTTTTAGTTATTTGTTCGCCGCAAATGGTCTTTACAACTTCACCGGACGCGTATGCATGGGTCTTCTTCGCTACTGAGTGGACGGGATGGGTGAGTGCGATAGAGATGCGATAGAGAGAGATGCACTATATGTGTCGTCATGCCGGTTTGCCTCTCGCAGTTGAAATACTGTGGTCGGTGAGGTTAGACGTTGACGGACGCGAGTAGAAAAGCCCTAACTTTGTAGCTGAGACAAGGGGGTTTTTCAGGTCCACGAGGTTCCGACAAACAACAATTCTCGGTAGCAGCTTTTTAACCGGGACTATGGGTTGGCAAAGGGGTGGTTAACCCTTAGTGGGACATTCCTAAATAGAGTAACCCTAAAGGGTAATAGAGTGTTGGAATGCAAAAGCCCAGATGGGGATTCAAGCTGTGACTTTGACCGCACCCGCGGGTGCACTTATTCTCTACGTGAGGTGACCTCTTCGACCTGGGGGAGGGGAGTATAAAGGAATAGAAGTCTCACGAACGAGCCTTATCGGGACGGTCGCGCTCTCAACCGCATCCGTAGGTGCACTTAGCCTCTCCGTGAGACGATAAATTCCGGCGCAACGGAGAGGGGTGTGGGGGGATAGAACATCCACAACGATCTAGAGTCCTTAAGGTCCCTAGGCGACAATGCATTTTGATACGCAGCGCAGGGGCGCCTACGCTGGTGCACCTGGTAACGTAGGGACAACGACGCCGTCAGCGTCAGACGACAACGATGCGAGCACTAAGGATTCGACCATCTGGGGCCATAACCCAAAACACCCGGACCCGAGAAAATTTCAAAAATCTCGTTATCGAAATTAACCCGACCGCAAATTAAACTCGGGACCGGATTATCTCAATATAACGTGTAACTCGTCATGTTATCTGTACTTAATTAAGAATATTTACAAATGGTTCTTATAAAAAACGTAATCAATCAATCAAGGTCATCTCATCCCTCGTACAAAGGATAGGTGGGGGCCTTGGACTTTTTTTTTCTAACTGTAATTGTTGTTGGCCGCAGATGGCCTTTACAATTTCACCGAACGCGTGTAAGGCTGAACCTTTTTAAAATATAAAGAAGTTTAAATACATGGCCATATTTTTAATCGGCTCTCTGTAAGGTTTTGCCTTACTTCAATTAAGAGTCGTATTTGAAATTTTTAAACATTTGTTCGTCGCTTCAAAACTAGACGCCATGTCGGAAAGCTCTGATGACAAGCCATTGTCTGCTTTGGTCAAGAAAACTAAAAATACATCTAAGCCAACGAAAATGTCACCAAGGGACATTTTAAAGAAGAATCAAGACGAAAAGAAGTTGAGTACAAAGATTATGGTTCACGAAGCGTTGAACGAATTGAAAAGTAGAAAAGGAACGTCACTGCACGCAATTAAGAAATATATAACGGAAAAATATAATGTTGACACGGATAAAATCAATTACCTCATCAAGAAATTCATCAAAACGGGAGTGGAAACGGGCACTATCGTCCAAATGAAAGGTGTAGGCGCGAGCGGTTCATTCAAACTGGTTACAGAGAAAAAAGAAAAAAAACCGGAAGAGAAGAAAACTGCAACGAAAACGAAAAGCGATAAAGAGAAATCGAAGACGAAAGAGAAAAAAGAAGTAGTCAAGGAAAAGAAAGAGGACAAAAAGAAAATCAAGCCCGAGGCGGCCATGACAAGCATGAAAGATAAAGTTAAAAAGAGTAAAACAGAAAAGAGACCTGAATCTAAGAAGGCGAAAGAGAGCAAAGTTCCCCCCAAAAAGCGAGCGTCCATGTTGAAGAGAAAAAGTACCGGTTCAGTTATAAAACCGCCAAAAATGAAGCCGAAAAGTAAGGAAGAAAAAAAATTATTAACAAATTAATTACAAAATATATATTTAAAAGTGTTAACGTTAATTCTATTGTATAATGCTGTAAAATTTTAATAAATTACTATGAAACAAATACCTACATATTTTTTAATCTTGTCGTGTAAGTACCCACTAGTTTAACTTTTTCACACAATTTTGTTTGATAAATAGTTATGTTTCCTTTATAACTTCTAGATTTATTTTGTCTTATACTGCATCTTTTTAATGCGTTAACATTAATTTTATTTATTAAATAATACGTCACGATACATTTTATGTGTAAATATATAGAACACTGGGAAAACATGAGTCAACTAATTTGACAATTATTAGTTGACAAAAAGTTGACCCGTTTTTGAGGCTCGATGCTCTATCTATATAATGTAAGTACAAAAATTAATAAAAAATACTGGTTTTGGACTTCTGTGACATCAGCGACGTGACATGTGTATTATGAGAGATATTATAGAAAAAATTAGGTACATGAGGTAGATCTAAAGGTCAAACGTACGACGAGGTTGGAGTGACGACCTCAAACGCATTGCAGGGAGTCAGTGGATGCGGATGGATCAAGACTGTACCTAATGGCGGTTTATGGGGGAGGTCTATGCCCAGCAGTGGACGGATGATGACTTCTGAAGGCCAAACTTAAAAACTACCGTATGTTTCATCTCGATACGCCATTTAGAAGTGTTTTTTTTTCATTACTTTTACTGAATATATAACATATCCATAAAGTTTTGACTGTTTTTATATATGTTTAAAAATATGTCATTAAAATAACTGTATCGTTGTTACTTATAAATGTGAAAGTGAGTATGTTTGTTTGTTACCTTATAGCACCTTAAGAGATCAACCAATCAGTGAGAATGATATGGTAACCCCGCCTGCGCTATCGGTATACGCTGGCGGGGTACCAGAGGGAGCCAAAGGGAGACTGTACAAAAGTCGATTGCTTGGGTACCTCTGTCCCATTCGTGTTTCAACCGTAAAGCAGTTGTGTTTGCATGGCTGTGTTTCGGTTTGAAGGGTGGGATATGGCGTGAATTTACTGGGTACAGAGGAATAACACCTGAGTCGTCAGGAATGGCAACGCATGGGTGGGTATCACGGGCGAAACAGTATACTCTGTTATGTCCACGGTACTGGTCATGTCTATAGGCGACGGTTACCACTTTCCATCAGGTGGGCCGTCAGCTTGTTTGCCATTCTAAGTTGTATAAAAAAAACCAGTGAGCGATGATAGGTGAGGATGAAAACAGGTCATTTCCATCGTGACAAATTCAACAAGAACTAACTACGATGGCCGAAGGAATGATTGTTGGTAATGAGGACCGTCGCCGTGTGGTCCCAGCATAGAATAGGCCACTACTTCTTTACCCGTGGGTGTTGTAAGATGCGACTAAGGGAGGGCGAGGGATGGACAGCAGCGTCCCTATTAAAACATCACCAAGCCTGACTACGGTTGCTAATCCGCCTGCGAAGCGTAGCAACTACTGGTAAAACCCCCCAAGGGGGAGGCTTATGTTCAGCAGTGGACAGTTAAAAGCGGAAATGATGATGAAAGAGGACCGTCAGCCTTGTTGTTAACAATATAACTACCCTATCAAATCCACTAAGTTGTCCTAATGTATTCAACCCTATATTGCTTTATACAGTCCTTTCTTCTCACCTTTCATCCTCATCAGTCATATATCACTGGTGTCCCGCCAGTGTATACCGATAGTGCAGACGGGGTTACCATACCATTATCATCTATTAAAGAAACTCATCCATTTTTAACAGAAGGAGAGCGAAGGGCATGTCGTTAAAAAGAAATTTTACGTATTTTTTACCGGGACTTTAAACTCTTTGGTGCACATTTTTTTTTTACAACACTGGGGGCAAATTATCATGCGGCTCACCTGATGGCAAGTGACTACCGCCGCCCATGGTCACCCACAACACCTACGGCATTGCAGGTGTGCTGCCGGACTCATTTGTTTTCTTATAATATCGTGCATTACATAAAAATTATTGACAGTGGCCCGTCAAGCGCCAAGCTGTTAGGTTTTGTGCATGTCAGTGGCGTAACAATAGGGTGGCAGGACTGGCAAAATACCACGGGCCCCCGACCCAAGAGGCCGCGAGCTCGGAAATATAGGTATATATATATATATATATATATATATATATATATATATATATACTTTGTTTTTTTTTACATTGTACCTGAGTGTTTTCTTTTACTTGAATTGTATTTTTTTACTGATAGGTTCTCATTGTCATTTGCCACAGGTCCCAAATGGTAGTTACGCCACTGGTGCATGTGTTTTCGATTCGATCTTCGATCAACCAAGTAAAAAAAGTCCTTCACGAAAGATAACATATCTCAATCTACCTTCAATTTGCAATATTGATTTTTTCTATTATCGATATTTATTAATGGTGACTTGAAATTATATAAAAAAATGTGCCATGCAGGCAGGTAGTTAAAATTTTTTGACTTAAGCTCCTCCGAAACCCCTCCGAAACGGCTTTACCAATTTTTATGAAATTTTGTGTGCATATCGGGTAGGTCTGAGAATCGGCCAACATCTATTTTTCATACCCCTCAATGATAAGGGTGACCCTCCCCAAAATTTTTTTTTTATTTTTTTAACAAATTTCTCCATTTTTATTTTATTATGATTTAACATTGAAAAATACACACAACTTTAAATTTTCATCGTTTTACGATCAACCCCTGTATTTTAATCGCGATTTTTATAATTCGCAATAAGTGGTAAAACAACGTTTACGGGGTGAGCTAGTATATATATATATATATATATATATACTTTGTGGCGTTCCGTCTTCATATTTTAAACTAACATTATTCTTTACTGTATACAAAACATAATGTTAAGCACAATACATTTTAAACATAATGTACAAAGGCGAACTTTTTTTTTATACAACTTAGAATGGCAAACAAGCTGACGGCCAGCCTGATGGAAAGTGGTAACCGTCGCCTATAGACATGAGCAGTACCATGGACCATGGACATAACAGAGTATACAGTTTCGCCCATGATACCCCCATGCGTTGCCATTCCTGAGGACTCGGGCGTTATTCCTCTGTACCCAGTAAATTCACGCCATATCTCACCCTTCAAACCGAAACACAGTCATGCAAACACAACTGTTTCACGGTAGAAACACGAATGGGACAGAGGTACCCAAGCAATCGACTTTTGTAGTCTCCCTCTGGTATATCATATTGACAAATAGCTACAAAATTGTAACATCGTGCACCCCCCCCCCCACCCCCCGCTTCCCAATAGGATATTTTATATACTGAATTATGCAGGCAAAGCCGCGGGTTAGACCTATAGTTACAAATAAAAAGCACAAAATAATATAATAAAAAAATTTATTTCTCGATTTATATCTATTTAACATTATTTTTTACACTAATCTTATAATTAAGCGCGACTGTAAAAAAAAATATTTATATTTTATACATACATACAAACATTACAGAATAATACATTGGTCATACATTATACATACACAATACATATAAATTCCGCACAAAAATACAGATTATAAAGCAGTTTCGATGATATTAATTATGATATAATACACTTCAATAGAACTCGATGAAAATGTAAACAAACGAATAATCGAATCGATCAGACATACTGATTGTCCGATTTATTACTAATTTCAATTTAGAGAGTGTTCCTGCGATGATATTAACATTCGGTTGACTTTCATTCAATTCTATTGACTTAATAATAGTAAAACTACGATTCATTCACTCGATTACTCGTATCAAAGGAATGTAATCGATTTTTATTCGATTACCTTTGTTTTCTTTGTAACAAATTACATTTAGAGAGTGTTCCTGTAATAATATTCACGTTCAGTTGCCTTTCATTCTATGTATTGACTTAGTAAAACTACGATTCATTCACTCGATTATTCGTATTAAAGGAGTGCAATCGATTTTTATTCGATTACATTTGTTTTTTTTTGTTTCGATTTGTTACTAATTTCAATTTAGAGTGTTCCTGTGAAGACATCTATTCGGTTGCCTTTCATTCAATTCTATTGACTATAATTTTATTGATAAATAGTAAACCTACGATTCATTCACTCGATTACTCGGATTAAAGGAATGCAATCGATTTTTATTCGATTACCTTTGTTTAATTTGTAACTAATTACATTTAAAGAGTGTATATCAACATTCAGTTGCTTTTCATTTAATTCTATCGACTTAATAAAGCTATGATTAATTCACTCGATTACACGTATTAGGACAACGCAATCGATGTTTATTCGATTACCAAATATTTTTCCTTGTGACGCGCCATGCGGAATATATAACATTCATTTATATTCTCTGCTTACACTATAAAAGACTGAGATGTGTAGATTTAAATACAGGGTGTATGGGGGGAAAGGGATTGTTAGTAATGGAGACTGAGAATACCATTGCTAACAATATACCCAACCAGGTCGACCTCCTCGCGGGCCCTCCTGGAAACTATCGTGGTTAATTCCTGATGAATTCATCATGACGGGCCAACTGGCCTGTTTTCATTCTCATCTATCACCCTTCACTGGTGCCCCGCCAGCGTATCCCGTTAGCGCAGGCGGGGTTACCATACCATTTTCACCCATCAAAAAAAATACAGGGTGTAGTCGAAGTCGTCAGCATCCTTTGTAAGGAGTGCTCTAAGGGCGAAACTGAACATTCCCATCAAAGGAACAAAAAGAGAAATAATTTCGAGCCCATACTTATTTAATACTTGTACTCGTTATATTATGTTGCCGTGTGGTCCCGGCATAGAATGAACCCTTTTCCTTTCCCGTGGGTGTCCTAATAAGTGATTAGGGAACTTAATGGTTAAGGCAGCAGCGTCCCTCTTAAAACATCGCTAAAGCCTAACTGCGGTTGCCAACTTGCCTGTCAATTGGCAACTGCTAGCAAAACCCCCCGTTATGGGAAAGGTTTATGTTCAGCAGTGGACAGTTAACGGCTGGTATAATGATGATGCTGTTTTACTGCATGGGTAGATTCTTAGTTTTACCTACCGTTCATAATTTTGATTACACCCTATATATACAAATTCAAATTCGAAATGTATTTTCCAACCCCTCTAGATGAGTGGCAAACGCATCGGCAGCACGCTCGAAATAGAACGAGACGAATATTGCTGTCCCGTTCTATCTCGGGCGTGAGGTAGCGAAAACGTATCTATCGCGATTTTTTTGCCATCTATCTAGAAGGGATAGTTTTGAATATAATGCACAAAAAACGTACTAACAACACATCAAACAGAATTTAAATATTTCAGTTCATTTGCTTATTAATTAAATTATATTTATTGTACCAATATTTTGATTATTTCTAAAGCATTTATTATTATTTAGTGTATATATATATATATATATATATATATATATATATATATATATATATATATATATATATATATATATATATATATATATATATATATATATATATATATCATATGACGATTCCGGATATATACATATATATGAAATGTGATTTGGGAGGGATTGTATGTGTTGGGGACTAGCTTCCCCATCGCCAGCAATATCTGGAATCGTCCGTATAAAACAATACTGTAATTTATAATGCTCACATTATAGCACGGTGCGTTTGACAGGTCATTGACATCATTAAAAAAAAATTTAAACTCAACTTATAGGTTTCAACCATATTGTAAGAAAAAATAATTTTTTTTATACCACGAAGGTAGCAAACAAGCATACAGCCCGTCTGATGGTGAACGGTCACTGTAGCCTATGAACGCCTGCGACACTGGGTGTGACACGTGCGCGTTGCCGACCCTGAAGAACCCTTAATATATCTTTTTGAAGAACCCCATACTGTTGTCTGTAGGGAAAACCCCAGCATCCCTGCTGAGGTTTTCAACACAACTGCTTCACGGTAGAAACACGAATGGGACAGAGGTACCCAAGCAATAGACTTTTGTACAGTCTCCCTCTGGTAAAAAAGGCTACTTCTTATCCCGGTCAGTGAACATAACCCGGTCATGAAGCCACGGATAGAGACTAAATACTTAGAAGCTATTATAAAAATTTATTTAAAAAAAAAAACCCTATAAAAATATCACCTGTCATACGCACGTATAATTCACAGAACATACTTAGTTCGTAACATTTTAACAATAGAAATTTTATATAAATGCTAATTTCAAATGCTTATGTTTGTAACAGATATTGTATTGCCAAACTTAATGTTGGTTTACATTACACTCGCCAAGTCGCCACGTCATAAACGCAATCGGTTATAAACGTCGCTCGTCATAAACGTATTTCGTCATAAACGCAATTGGTCACTTACTTTTCTTAAAACAAACTATGAACGGACAAGGAATCTAAATCTCAAACAATTTTCAACCGAATTAGTAAAAAAAATGAGAAGGTACAACTAGGTAGAGATAACATATAATAGCGTATATGACAAATTGCATACATGACAAGTTACAAGTTGCAAATTGCATACATGACATGTCATGACAAGCTGCGTATATGACAATCTGCAATTATGACAAATTGCATATATGACGAGTTGCAATCATGACAAACTGCCTATATGACAATTCGTAATTATGACAAATTGCGTACATGACGTTTTACAATCATGACAAATTGCATACATGACGTGTTACAATTATGACAAACTGCGTATATGACGAGCTACAATTGTCAAATATCAATATTAAAATATTAAAAAATCCAATAATTTTCCACCTATATTTTCAATCTGTCTAGATTTTGAGCTATCTGAAAATATCCCTGTGTGATAAGATGTGCTTGGATAAAGCAAACTATAATTATAAAAATATATATATAGTCTATTCCAATGAAACTTAATAAATACGTAAACAAACTAACAATATCTTATTATTTATTTATTTATTTTATTTATCTAACTTTATTGACCGAAATAAAATAAGGTACAAAGGGCGGTATTAATGCTTGTAGCATTCTCTACCAGCCAACCTTTGGGATGAACAGTGAATCACGAACAATGGATTCGACTAAAAGACAAAAGATTAATAGATTTTTTTTTATGTTAAAATAAACTCCATGGGTTTGGGGGTAGATTGTTAGTAATGCTACGCAGTCCCCTTGCTAGCAATATACCCTGTCAGGTCGACTTCCACGTGGTCCCACCTGGAAACCATCGTGCTGAATCCTAGGTATATTCATCACGATGGGCTAACTGATCTGCCGTTTCATCCTCACCTATCATCCCTCGCTGGTGCTAACTGGAACTAATATTTTTTTTTATATATCTTTTATTTCTTTTTTATATGTATTTGTATTGTATTTGTATTTATTGGAACCATAAAAAAATTACAATTGTAGGGTAGTGTACGATAACAGCCACATTAGTTAAAAATAACTGTGTCGTGGCTGTCAACGCCCACCTCCTCAAGGCAGAAGCGCTAGCGTTCCTATGTATGTCTATCTATCTATCTATTAAGTTACATTGGAATAGATTATATTCAGGACCTACTATGCTAAGAAAGGCAACATTCATATTAACTATCAAAGGTACATTTAAATACAGTTTGTAGAAATATACATACTTATATTAGTACATTACTGCAGCGGCCAGCAACTGAGGCATTGATGGACGAACGTGCAAATGTGGGCCGAGGCGTAGCCGAGGCACACACACGTGAGTCCATCAATGCCTAGTTGTGGCCAAGGCTTGTATAGTACTTTTCTCAAACAATGCGCGGAAATCAAAAACACAATTTTACTTTTTAAGTTCAATGACGAATAACGAACAATAATAATTTATCACGTATCATATTGTTCTTTTGTTTATTTTTCAATAAACAGCTTTCTATTTGCAAACCACTTCGAAATTTAAATAAAACTTTTTATTAGTTACCTCCTTGGTAGCCATGTTCTGAAGTAAAATGTCATTCCATTTTTAAATTACAGGACAGATATGAGTTTACATAGTAATTTATCTGGCCGCAAAACACGACAGATATAGATTTTCATACAACTTTTGCCGGCCGCTGCCCGCATGTATCTGGCCAGTACGACAATTTTGATTTATCTCCAAGAAGATTGTAAAAATAATGCTCACATTTCCAAGCATGTTTGAGAAAAGAATAATTACTATTTATATATTTTACACTTTATTGCACCATATATAAAATAATAAATACAGTTACGTACTTACTATTCATAGTAACATTGTAACATCTCTATATTATGTACATAAATGCATTAAAACAAATAAAAATTGTAATAATAAACAATATGAAAAAAAAACAAAGAACTTCCTTTTTTGAAGTCGGTTAAAAGCTAAAAATAAAAATCTATAAAAAAGTAAACAAAATACCAAAAAAAAAAAAGAAAAAATGGCGAATTTGCATTTCCTAGCATAGAATCGTCCTCTTAAAAATTAAATAATACATTTTAAAACAAATATAACGGACCTTGTGTGTACGTAGAACAAGACGATGGCCAACCACCAAAAACATGTAACTGACACGAATAATCCAATATTATAACAGTGAACGCTCTATATAAGCAACTCATTTGAAACAATTTCAATAAAAACATTTTTTATTGGGAAAGTTGCTAATTGGGGAAAAAGGATTCAAATACAAAGCTAGGCAAATAAAATCTGTCAAGTTGGCAACATTTTTCGTTTATGTTTTACTGGATTGTACGTAATTTACATTTTGTTTTCGTTGACAGTATTCGTTATTGTGACTTTTAGATCACATTAGATTAGATTAGAATGGGGAAGTGGGGTCACAGAAAATCTTCCTGAAAGGGTGGGGGGGGGGGGGGAAGGTAAAAAACTTAAAAAAATTGCGTTACCTCCTACTTGAACGTTCTCTTAGGAGTTTTTGGTGGTTACCCGTCGAATGGTCATTGTGCCCATTTGGGTCTGTGTAGGTACATCTTACATCAGACTCCGTTCCTCGAACTTTCCTTGTGCCCTCGCGGCGGCCGCGTACTTCCGAACGTGGACTATGTAGTCACACATTACTGATGCGAACGCGGTGTCAAGCACGAACAGTGGTATTTTACCTGAAAAAAAAAAAATATTGTGAAAAACATACAACTTCCATTGTGGTAACACCAGGTATATTGACCTTTACCAGAGTCATGAGCACCCGCAACACCAGACATTGCAGGTGTGCTGCCGGTCTTAAAAAGCACCGTATTGAACCAATTTTAATTATTTTTTTTAAATCAGTAACATTTACACCCATATTGGCGACATATTTTTTTTACGACGATTGAAGCTGTCACATTTCCGTCTATATCAGCCTTTCCCAAAGTGGGGGATAACGCCCCCTTGTGGGCGATGCAGGCCTAAAGGGAGGCGGTAAGAGACCCAGAAAAAAAAATGGGGGCGTTGTGTAGAGGCTTGGAGGGTGATTTGTTGATCATGAAGTAATAGTGGTTTTTAAGTAGGTGAAAAAATGGGGGGCGCTAAAAAATAATTTATTCTCAAAGTGGGCAGTAGACAAAATAAGTTTGGGGACCCCTGGTCTATACAGTGACGTCCCGAATTGTCAAGTAAGCGCCTCGGGACATACCAAAAGGGTTTATAAACCCACCTTTGAGATCGCAACACATGAGCCACTGGAATGTGGTGTGCTTTTCTATCTTCCCACCGCTGGTCTTCACGTTCAGCGGCCTCATGTACCAACAGCCCACTTTATTGTGGCCCCTGAAAGAAATACCACAATATAATATTTTAACATTGGGGGGAAAGGGATTGTTAGCAATGGAGTTTGACAGCCCCATTGCTAGCAATATGCCTTATTAGGTCGACCTCCACGTGGTTCCCCCTGGAAACCATCGTGAACAATTCTTGTTGAATTCGTCACGATGGGCTAACTGACCTGCTTCATCCTCACCTATCATCCTTCACTGGTGCTCCGCCGGTGTATACCGATAGCGCGGGTGGGGTTACCCTTCCATTATCATCCATTAAAAAAAATAAAAAATATTCTAACATTTTTGAGTAGAACGAAGAAATAGACTTGTTTCCTTTAGAAAGTACTAGCGGCCCGTCCTTCGCACGGGTGGACATTTTTACAACATTTCAATAAGTGGTTATTGTGACATAACGATATTAGTTGGACATATATTATAGTATCGCGAAGTTTTTTGTAGTTATTTTCTTCAATATTGTAGAACATACTTTTGTTCTATCACCAATAGTTTCCGCAGCGCACGCGACCAAAGATATTTTACAGCATTTTTTTACACCTTGAGTTACGTTACTAAAGTTTTAGTAAGGATCCCTAATCTTTTCTAACAATAAATACAGCCTATGTTACTCAGGGTGAACGTAGCTTTGTAATGGTGAGAGAATTTTTGAAATCCGCAAAGTAGTTTTTGAGTTTATTCATTACAAACATACATACACACAAAAATACAAATCTTACCTCTTTATAATATTAGTGTAGAAAAACATTTTTGCATAACGAGATTCGATTCCCGTTCGGGTTAAAATTCAAAATATCTTTATTCAAATATACTTGTTTATAAGCACTTTTAAATCGTAATTTTTTTTTTAATCTACTGCAGGCTTCGGAAGGTCGTTATCTGTTGAGAAGAGCCCGCAAGAAACTCAACAGTTACTCTTTTAAATCTCTGTTAACATTATGTGTATTTGTTTAAATGTACTATGTCTAAAATTACACGGTCGTTAGAAGCCCGCGCATGATCCACTAACACCGTGCACGTTTGTCATTCAAGTAATCGTGTGGTTAAATTAGAGGACAATATTGTTTTTATATTAACAAACTTAGAATGGCAAGCAAGCTGACGGCCCACCTGATGAAAAGTGGTAACCGTCGCCTATACACATGAGCAGTACCATGGACATAACAGAGTATACTGTTTCGCCCATGATATCATAACTTGAGAAGTAGGCGATTGCTCAACTATTATTGTTTTCCACTTTCATCATCATCATCATCATCACCACATTGCTTAACTGTCAACTGCTTAACACCTCTCCCATTAAGTAAAGGGCTTTCCATCTTGTCCTCAAGAATAGCTATACATGGAGGGTATCATTGGCGACACAGTATGCTGTTATGTCCAAGGTACTGTCCACGTCTCTATGCAACGGTTACCACTTCCCATCAGGTGGACAGCTTCTCCCATCAGTTTGTTTGTCATTCTAAGTTCCATAAAAAAGAAACGCTCACCTGACAAGATTCCGCTGGGGCGGGTACCCAGGCACTTGGACGCTGACTCCACTGCTGATGTAGCAGTACGGGTCCTGGTCTACGATCCGGCCGTCCCGAGAGAGGGGCGCTGCCCGCCTCAAGATCACAAAGTCCCGGGGCGTGATCATGCCGCCACCACCGCCAGCCGTCACCTGGTAAGACAGATCGATGCCTGGTGCTATTTCCTGCATGGGAATCAAATCAATGAGTTAAATATGTGAAATACCATCGCGTCAAACGTTAGGGTTCTTAAGTTAGAACAAAATTAAAATTTTATATTAACTATTGTACACTCTAATCCGGTGTTTCCCAACATGGGGCCCACCTGATGGAAAGTGGTAACCGTCGCCTATAGACACGAGCAGTACCTTGGACATAACAGAGTATACTGTTTCGCCCATGACATTCCGCATGCGTTGCCATTTTGTTTCTGAATCATTCAAATACATTTCAGCAATCAAAATCCAAATTTGCACTCACATCTCATAAAAATGTTATTGCACGATTAACAATTTACTTCGCTAGCAGATCACTTTTTGGGTCATCATCATCATCATCTCAGCCATTACCTGTCCACTGCTGGACATAAGCCTCCCCCATAGACTGCCATAAAGGACGATCCTGAGCCACCTGCATCCACTGACTCCCTGAAATGCATTTGAGGTCGTCACTCCATCTAGTAGAGGGTCGTCCTATATTGTGTTTGCCCGTATGGGATTGCTACTCAAGAATCCTTTTTCCCCATCAGTTGTCGGTTCTTTAAGCTATGTGACCAGCCCATTGCCACTTCAGTTCACTTAACCTTCGGGCTATGTCGGTTAGTTTAGTTCTTTTGCGGATATCCTCGTTTCGGATTCTATCACGCAAAGAGACTCCGAGCATGGCCCTGTGTAATATGAAGCTTTTGCATACGGGCAATCGTGTAGGACTATGTTTTGGTTCCATAAGTCATCAGTAGCAACATGCCCTGGTTAAAGTTCTTCGTTTTCAAACTTTGAGAATTATTCCGGATGAGTAGAAATTGGCGTTATTTTTTTTTTATACAACTTAGAATGGCAAACAAGCTGACGGTCCACCTGATGGAGAGTGGTAACCGTTGCCTATAGACATGAGCAGTACCATGCACATAACAGAGTATACTGTTTCGCCCATGACACCCCCCATGCGTTGCCATTCCTGAGGACTCACGTGTTATTCCTTTGTACCCAGTAAATTCACGCCATATCCCACCCTTTAAAACGAAACACAGCCATGCAAACACAACTGCTTCACGGTTGAAACACGAATAGGACAGAGGTACCCAAGCAATCGACTTTTGTACAAAGTCTCCCTCTGGTAAAAAAAAAACAAACTTTTTGAATAACCAAACAGAAACATTGAAAATTGTTCAATTGTTTTTTTTAAATTGGCTTACGTTAGTTAATTACGACATTGACACATTTAAGGTAAGCTGAAGTTAGGAGCTCTTTTAATACGCGAGTAAAGACAATATATACTGCTGTTCATCCGTCACTAGGTGTCATGTCGTATAGGGAGGTCAAGGATATGGCCTGGGATAGAGCTGGCTGGAAGAAGATGCCTGAATTAGTTGCACAGACAAGAGGAAACTGTTAAATGAAGAGGGAGTCCAATCCATAATTGCAATTACCTTAATGACTTCGCTCTTCAAAATGGTCGGGTTCCATTCCGGCAGTTTGTGTATATGGTCACGGAATTCTTCGTAAAGGAAGTACGGTGGACACTCCACTATGCCCTGTAAAGATTGGCAATTAATATTTTCAAGGTCGATAAAAACAATTAAATATTCCCACAAAAAACAAAAGAATACAATCGAATTGGGGACCTTCTGCTTTTTGAAGTCGGTTGCAAATATCCTGCCCACGGTGTTTGGGGTCGCACTTATCCAAAACCGATTTTCATGAACTTTTTTTATGTAGGTAGGTATGATAAGTTGTGTGGCAGAATAGCATTTACCAGGCTAGTTATCTACAGGATTAATTGTCACTACATAGTATACAACAAATTCGCTGTCGCTGTCTGTCCGTCTCTATGTATGCTTAATTCTTTAATACTACGCGACGGATTTTGAAGCGGTTTATTTTTAATAGATAGAGTGATTCAAGAGGAAGGTTTATATGTATAATACATGCATAATATTGTAGAGAAACACTGATAAATTTAGTGGTTTCTAATGTGATGTCGTAAATAAACACGTTTTGCGTTTACATTGCCAACGCTGGCTGAACCCCACGAGATAAGTCAAAATAATGTACTACAGTATTGTACATTTTAAAAAGGTCAACAAAAAAAGTCCGCGATGGCATATGTCTATATCTTAAGGATTACCCACAAAAACCATTTTTTATCCTGTACATTTTACGGGAAAAATAGCTTATTTACGAAGTGATTTTAAGCAATATAGCATTAATTGTTATCCAATTAAGTACCTTAAATACATTGTCTATTTAATATAGATCAACATGGCCCTTTATAGCATGTAATTTAAATGAATATTTCCGAAGATATTACAGATTTAAAATGCAGGGAACATAGCGGTGCGGCGGCGCGTCGAAGGCCGCGCTTTGCCCTTTATCACTTTATCATGTTTGTATTGTCTAATGACAAAAAAGCTGTTAACGTTGTTTATAAGGGCATTCTATAGTAGGTAGGTATATTTAGTATCAGTATTGCACCCGTGCGGAGCCGGGGCAGGTCGCTAGTTATACATATACTGATCCACTATTTAAGCCAGGTTGTCTGTAAGAGATTGCTTTTAGCGATAAGGCCGCCTTTTGTATATGCACATTCTGTATAAATACTCCTGTCAATAGAAGACAAGTATAAACATACTTCTTGATATTTCTCATGTTTATAGGCGACAGTTACTACTTTCCATCAGGTAGGCCGGCAGCTTATTTGCCGTTCTAAGTAGTAAAAAAAAAAAAATGGTAAATTTAGTCAAGAGAAAGTACATGCTTTTGGGCAACGAGACAGTTTAAGTTGGGTAAAAAAAAAAAAATACAATCTCACCGTGAACCTGTACACCTTGCCGAATTCCTCGGTCCGCTTGGACTCCACCACGTCACCTTTATTCCGTTTCTCCACCGTCCAGTTGGGCATGTGGATGACCCGCCATGCGTTCGACATGCTCTCCTCAGCTAGCGCCTTGTACTCATCTATCTGTGGGCAAAATTACACGATTTACCACTTAAGCATCTCGAACGAGACCCTCTCGCGCATCAAATGTGTTCCGATGTGGGGAGAAAGTGATTATTAGTAATGGAGACTAAAAATCCCATTGCTAGCAATATACCCAACCAGGTCGACCTTCTCGTGGTTCCCCCTGGAAACTATCATGGTTAATTCCTGATGAATTCATCATGATGGGCTAACTGGCCTGTTTTCATTCTCATCTATCACCCCTCACTGGTGCTCTGCCAGCGTATCCCGTTAGCGCAGGCGGGGTTACCATACCATTTTCACCCATAAAAAAAATAGCTAAAATAGGTTTATCATGAACGTAATATATATATTTTTTATACAACTTAGAATGGCAAACAAGCTGACGGCCCACCTTATGGTAAGTGATAACCGTCGCCTATAGACATGAGCAGTACCATGGACATAACAGAGTATACTGTTTCGCCCAAGATACCCCCCATGCGTTGCCATTCCTGAGGACTCAGGTGTTATTCTTCTGTACCCCGTAAATGCTAAAACGCACGCTATATCCCATCCTTCAAACCGAAACACAGCCATGCGAACACAACTGCTTCACGGTAGAAACACGAATAGGACAGAGGTACTCAAGCAATCGACTTTTGTACAAAGTCTCCCTCTGGCATTTATTGAGAGGCACTCTTTCTACGTTCACAGGCAATATCACGACACGACCACGGACGAAGTCGGCGTATATAGTGATATATTAAACGCTGTATTAAAAGTACCCGTAACCGGCGCGCGTGTATAAAAAGATTGATGAATGTGCAGGAAGCGAAAGAGGTCTGTTTGAATCGAAGCATTTGGCGTTCAATAGTTTCTGCCTACCGTAATGGGAGACAGGCGTGACAGATATATATGTATATATGTATGTATGTATGTATTAAATGTTATCTTAGTGGGATTTTGTATGATCTAAATTATTGATAACGATGTATTACTTGATGCATGCAAGGACAATATTTTAAAATCCGGTACGATTGCTGAGGTCGCACAGAGGTCGAATATGCATATAACTATACGGTTTTTTTATCGAGGATGATGGAATGACAGCCCCGCCCGCGCCAACGGAATGAGCTCCCTGCCGAGGTTTTCCCAAAAGACTACAGCGTGGGGTTCTTCAAGAGGGGGGTAAAAAGGTTTCTTCAGGGTGGGCAACGCGCCGCGGCACCATCGTACAACCCGCCATAAACTAAAATTTCATCCCAACCATCTGGACGAGTGGCGGTCCTCCACCGTGCGTGTTTCAAGGCCAACTGAGTAGGCAATTTTTTATTCATAGTCACTTTGAATTGCTATTGTATGGACAAGAAGGCCATATTTTAATCAAATACTTGAATTTAATTTTTACTTTGCATTTTATTCTACATTTTTTTTTGTTTTCATTCTTGTTTGTTCATATTTTTTTTGTAAACTCCTATTTTTGTTTCTTTGTGTACAGCGCCTTGTATCTATATTGTTGCTACTTGTGAAAACCAATTAGTGGCTTATTCTGTGATCCTAAACTGTATCTTTTTGCTCTAGTGTAGACCTGATTTTCCTATGAATAAATAAATAAATACTGATTGAGAAAGCTCCAACGACTCACACTCAACCAAACGGGATTGAATTCCTCCTTCTTAGTGTCCCGATTGAAGAGCAACTTCATCCAGTGGCCGACGGAGAGACCGAACTTCGACAGGCTGTTCATCTTCTTGTTAAACTCTTCTTCTGTCTGTATATTCTCCAATTCTTTCGCGTATGTTTCTATTTCCGAATCCGTTATGGCCAGTTCGTTTCCGTTTGAGGTGGTGGCCATTTTGTTTGTTTATATCTAAGTATTATGTATTTTAGGGTTTTAAATATTTTATGATATCTGGTCGTGTGGCCCCGGCATAGAATGGACCATTTCTTTCCCGTGGGTGTCGTAAGAGGCGACTAAGGGATGACTAGGGATGGGCAGCAACGTCCCTCTCAAAACATCTCTAAAGCCTAACTGCGGTTGCCAATCCGCCTGCCAAGCGTGGCAAGTACTTGCAAAAAATGGGGCCAATCTTAGTTTAGCAATCTTTACTTATGGTAATCTTACTATTAGTACTTATTAAAACTTAATAAAACTGTAGATAGGCAATGTCTATATGTATATAGAAAGTGCAGTGTGGCCCCGGCATAGAATGAACCACCCCATCCTTTCCCGTGGGCGTCGTAAGAGCCGTCTAAGGGGACGTAATATTTTTTTTTTATACAACTTAGTTATTAGAGTATACTGTTTCGCCCATGATACCCCCCATGCGTTGCCATTTCTGAGGACTCAGGTGTTATTCCTCTAAATCTACCCAGTAAATTCACGCCATATCCCACTCTTCAAACCGAAATACAGCCATGCAAACACAACTGCTTCACGGTTGAAACACGAGTGGGACAGAGGTACCCAAGTAATCGACTTTTGTACAAAGTCTCCCTCTGGCAGATAATAGTAAATAGTAATAGTCGAGGGATGGACAACAGCGTCCCTTTTAAAATACCACCAAAGGAATAACTACCGTTGCCAAACCGCCTGACGTGCGTGGCAACTATTGGCAAAACCTCCAGGGTAAGGCCCATGTCCAGCAGTGGTCAGTTAAAGGCTGATCTGATGATGTTGGTCATTGGTATTACCATTACCGGAGATTTAGTACGAATAATTGATCCGACCATAAGACAGCCCATATCCTAACAAATCGATTAATCGATTTTTTTTACTGTGTTTGCTGTTGGCCAACAGATGGCCTTTACAGCATCACCGAACGCGTGTGCAGGGACGAGTGCAGACGGCACTCCAAACCCGCGAGAGGTAAACGAAGATAGGGGTCAGCTTTTACTTATGGACTGCGGCGTACGCCCAAGGGCGCCAGAATGGCTCGGACCTCGGCTTAGGTCACCGCACTTCGACCCCCGTCGAGGGACGGCGAAGTGTCGGTATGGCTGGGAGTTGCAATGAGACATCAGAGGGCCTACCATGAAATATTTTCCGAAATTTCGGGCACGAACGAAATAGAAATTTGATGCTAAAATTACATAATACATGTCGTTTAAAATTATTAAAAATGTTAAAATATCATTCCTCTGGACTATTAGGATTGGATTTATGATGAACGAAATGTTAAGCTCCATTTACTGGGTCGATTTTGGTACAAACAAAAACACGAAATTGAGCCCGAAAATTCGGAATTTCGTTTCATGGTAGACGACCTGGCTCGTTAGCGATGTCGATTCCATCAAGGAATTCGCTTGCCACTTGTCTAGAGGGCCAGTTCTGTTGACGACTATAATTATATTCTCTTACGACACCCACGGGAATGGAAGCGGCGGTCAATTCTACGCCGGGACCACACGAGGTCTATGGTCGAGTGCAGGCGGTATGCCACATTGTTTTCTAACATGCTCGGCGAAATGAGGACAAACCGAATGCACTACATCAGGAACAGACGACAGATATCTTTGACTACCCCGTTATGGAATACAGCCGTGAGCATATCTTTTATTTTGTTTTTACTATATTACAAGCGAAACCGGGTCTGTTGCTATGCTGTACCGAACTACGCCAGTTCATTCCTTATCAATAAGATGATTTAGGTGTCATTGAAAACTGATTGGTTACACGTTGTTGTATTTTTATTTATTTATTTATTCATATTAATTTATTTAATATTTAAAAAGTTTATTATTTCAAAATAAAAAAAAAATCGAATGTTATCAAATATATTCTTAATTAACTGTATAAATTTTCGCTTAATAATCATGTTTAAATATTTTCCATATATTTTTTAAGAAGCCAAAACCTTAATAAAATATAAAAGAAAAAGTTGCCCCAATATTTTTTTCAAATTAAGAACACTTCAATCATCAGTACACATGCGATCACAATAACCGATTCTATATTTATAATTACATTTCGTTTGACAGATAACAAAATGTCACTTCTTTGTTTACACACGTTTCGATTTAAAAATAGAACACGTCCGCCGTTCGATAAGTTCGCGAATGGACTGAGTGGCCTGCCTTAGAGACTATAATGTAATTGGTTTTCATTATCGTACACTATCCGTTCACAATTACAATTTTAAACTTATTTCCGATAGAATAAGGTTCTCAATTCGTATGCACTTTTTTATGCGTGTTACAAATATAGATTTTTAATGACTATTTAATTTCTATTTTTTTTTTTTTTTTGTATTTAGGATTTGCTTTTTTAGGATTTTGAGAAGTTTACTCCCGTGAAGGTTCCATATTAATTTTGCCATCTACAATCTGCGACTTTCTGGAGGGAAAGGATTACTAGTAATAGGGATTTGTAGTCACATCGCTAGAATAGTACCTTGTCAGATTGACCTTCTCGCGGTCTCCCCTGGAAACATGCTCAATTCTTAAGTGCATTAAAGTTCAATAAATAAATAAATTATTTACGGTTAAAGCACCTCGGCCTCTAGACAAGTGGCAAACGAATTTATCGATGGAATCGACATCGCTAGTGAATCCGTAAGTTGGAATGAGTCACCCGGCGTTGCTATGAGGGGGGAAAGGGATTGTTAGCAATGGAGTTTGACAGCCCCACTGCTAGCAATATTATATATTAGGTCGACCTCCACGTGGTTCCCCCTAGAAACCATCGTGAACAATTCTTGTTGAATTCGTCACGATGGGCCAACTGACCTGCTTCATCCTCACCTATCATTCTTCACTGGTGTTCCGCCAGCGTATCCCGATAGCGCAGGCGGGGTTACCATTCTGTTATGACCCATTAAAAAAAAAACCCGGCGTTGCTATCTCATTCTATCTCACGGACTCGCTAGCGATGTCGTTTCCATTTGTCTAGAGGCCCTGATATGATAATGTTTGGAATGAGGTCACGTGTTACTTACACTTACAAAAGAAATTGATAGCATTTACCATGTCCCTGGGGATAGTATGATCACTGGAGGGAAAGGTATTGTTAGTAATGGAGACTAAAAATCCCATTGCTAACAATACACCCAACCAGGTCGACCTCCTCGCGGTTCCCCCTGGAAACTATCATGGTTAATTTCTGATGAATTCATTATGATGGGCTAACTGGCCTGTTTTCATTCTCATCAATCACTCTTCACTGGTGCTCCGCCAGCGTATCCCGTTAGCGCAGGCGGGGTTATACCATTTTCACCCATCAAAAAAAAAAAAACTACGGTTGCCATCCCGCCTGCCAAGTGGGAACTATTATATGATATGGTATCATTTTCACCCATTATTTTTTTTATACAACATTACTCTGTTTTTTTGCACTGAAGTGCACCTACTTATAGCTCATATAAAATTTTAGTATTCAAGTAGTCAGTATATAAAAATCGTAACCATTTGACATAACGATTTTTACTCAAACCTTGTATGTCTGTTTGTAATCTGTAAATATGGTCTGCAGAAACTGAACGTTTTACAGAAAGGTTCAAAGATTTTCAACTATCTTTTCTCCCGCTACTTTGTCTACTTGTATTTCAAATTAAATAGATCACTTCTAGATAGTTTATCGAGACAAGACATACAACAGATTTTGAACTCTACTTTCAAAGACACAAGTGAGAAAACCGCATACAACTTGGTGCAGTAGTTTTATTTATTTTTTTACAACACAGGGGGCAAACGAGCATGCGGCTCACCTGATGGTAAGTGACTACCGCCGCCCATGATCACCCACAACACCAGCGGCATTGCAGGTGTGCTGCCGGCCTTTTAAAAAGGAATATACTCTTTTCTTGAAAGTTATGTTGTCGTATCGGTTCGGAAATACTGCTGCTGGAAGTTGATTCCAAAGTAGTTTTGGTCTAATGCCGTAGCAGACAGACAGACAAAAATTTTTTGATATCTAATTATGTCTTATGTACAGTTAGGCTCATGTGATGGTGATCAGACATGTACAGACATTAACTGTCCGATTGACAACCTCCTTTTTGAAGTCGGTTAACAAATAGTGTGCTTATCATAATAATACACAGATTAACGTATTAAATTGATTATACCACATGATAACAATGCATATTTATAGTATTTATAATTATTATTCTATCTCTTTCTATTAATATATATATATATATATATATATATATATATATATATATATATATATATATATATATATATATATATATATATATATATATATATATATATAGTCCTACACACTTGCAACATACAGACAACAGTCTAGGACAACCAGAGGGAGACTTTGTACAAAAGTCGTTTGCTTGTACACCTCTGTTCCATTCGTGTTTCAACCGTGAAGCAGTTGTGTTTGCATGGCTGTGTTTCGGTTTGAAGGGTGGGATATGATTTACAAGGTACGGAGGAATAACACCCGAGTTCTCAGTTGCAACGCGTAGTGGGTAAGCAGTTGTGTTTGCATGGTGGGCTGTGTTTCGCTTTGAAGGGTCTGGGCAGTGAAATTATAGAACATTTCAGTTCACGAGAATGGGTACCACGGGTGTCACAGTGTATACTATGATACCCATGGCGCTGTACATGACTGTCGTCAGTCGACATACAGAGATAACTATTTGCCTATGGGGGGAAAGGGATTGTTAGTAATGAGGTCTAACAGCCACATTATTAGCAATATACCCTCTCAGATCGACCTCCACGCGGTTCCCCCTGGAAACCTTCATGGTTAATTCTTGTTGAATTCATCATGGTGGGCCAACTGCTCTGCATTCATTCTCACCTATTACCTACTGGCGCCTCGTCGGTGTATATCGATAGCGCGGGCGGGGTTACCATTTCATTTTCACCCATTAAAAAAAAAAACTATTCGCCTATGAAATTTCAGATGTAGCTAACAACGCCAGATAGATAGATAGATAATTTATTTACATTACTTACAGCACACAAATTACAATAAAAAAAAACACACATAATACACGGCGAAAGAGACAAAAGAATGAAAATAAAAAAGCACAAATAAAAAAAAAAAACAAAAAACAAAATATATAAACTAACAATCTCCTTTCTTTTCTTTCCTTCACGCGTGTGCCATAGTAACACAAAATGGTCACAGCTCAGTTTATTGCTTTGCCCTCAAAAGAGCAAAACACCTAGACATAGAGATAGATGACCTAATTTCGTAATCTGTCGGCTAAGCCCGGGAATCGAACCGATAATAGGGTTTATTGGGGTCAATTGACCATTTGCTGTCAATTCCCTTTAATCAACTGCCTCGTAAAAGATTAATAGATACGTTATGCACTTTGCATCGTAACCGATGTTTTGTAGCGTCATACATCAATTTTTTTTTATTGGATGAAAATGATATGATAACCCCGCCTGCGCTAACGGGATACGCTGGCGGGGCACCAGTGAAGGGAGATAGATGAGAATGGAAACAGGCCAGTTAGCCCATCATGATGTATTCATCAGACATTAACTATGATAGTTTCCAGGGAGAACCGCGAGGAGGTCGACCTGGTTGGATATATTGCTAGCAATGGTATTCTCAGTCTCCATTACTAACAATCAATTTCCCCCCTATAAACTCGGCTTATTACTGCACCCTTTTACGTCGTTTGCGTGTAACAAAGAGAAAAGGCCAGGAGTACTCAGCAAGAATGTGTTGTTCCATCAGGATAAAGCACGCTTTCACACGTCTGTTGAATCTATGGCTCAAATTCGTGATTGTGGCTTTAAATTACTGTCCAATCCCGCTTATTCCCCTGATTTGGCACCTTCAGACTTTCATTTATTCCCAAACCTAAAAAAACACCTTGGAGGTCAAAAATGTCCATCAAATGAGGAGGTCGAAGCTGCGGTGGGTGACTTTTTTGAAGGCCTTAAAGAAACTTTTTTATGACTGGCATACAGGCGTTGGAAACCAGATGGAAGAAGTGCATTGAGTGTATAAGAAAAACTATTATAGGGGGATTTATATTAAAACAATGATTTTTAGAATTTTGTCTGCTTGTCTGTACGTTTGTGCACGCTAATCTCTAATGGCTTAACAGATTTCAATGTGGTTTTCATTAATGCGTTGCGGTTTAGTTCACTTAACATTTAGTGTTTGTTTCATTTCAATCGGTTTGTAAATATAAAAGTTATATTATTGTTAAGAATCACATATAAAATGCTATAAAATAACCGATCAGTTGACTTGGCTAAAACTTTATGAAGGTATTACGTACGTAATTATCATTTAAGTATATAACAGAATGAGGTGTGAGTGATTTTATTTTTGATTGTATTTTTGTGTGTATGTATGTTTGTAACGAATAAACTCAAAGACTACTTTGCCGATATCAAAAATTCTTTCACCATTAGAAAGTTACATTCACCCTGAGTAACATAGGCTATATTTATTGCTAGTAAAGATTAGGGATCCTTACTAAAACTTTAGTAACGTAACTCAAGGTGTAAAAAAATGCTATGAAATATCTTTGGTCGCGTGCGCTGCGGAAACTATTGGTGATAGAACAAAAGTATGTTCTACAATATTGAAGAAAATATCGATAACTTAATAAAATATATCTAATTACAACATACTTACAAATACTAAAAATAATAAAGGCTTACCTGATCCTGGGTCAGTATAATTTGCTCGCCAGGCCTCTTCGGCCGAGGACTGCCCTCCGGAGTCTCGACCGGTGAGAACCAGTTCACTGTGGACTCCCCCTGGGTGGACAGCACGCCGGGCGGTCGCCCGGGGTGCAGCAGGGGCATTCGTTCCGTCCCTTGGTGCACTATGGGGTTTGTATGGACCTTATTTTTTTTTTATACAACTTAGAAAACAAGCTGACGGCCCACCTGATGGAAAGTGATAACCGTCGTCTATAGACATGAGCAGTACCATGGACATAACAGAGTACACTGTTTTGCCCATGATACCCCCCATGCGTTGCCATTCCTGAGAACTCAGGTGTTATTCCTCTGTACCGAGTAAATTCACGCCATATGCCACCCTTCAAACCGAAACACAGCCATGCAAACAAAACTGCTTCACGGTTGAAACACAAATTGGACAGAGGTACCCAAACAATCGACTTTTGTACAAAGTCTCCCTTTAGAAGTAAACTAAAATATACATAAATAGCAACTCCTGAGGGGAAAAGGGTTTTTTAATGGATGATAATGGAATGGTAACCCCGCCTGCGCTAACGGTATACACTGGCGGGGCACCAGTGAAGGATGATAGGTGAGGATGAAGCAGGTCAGCCCATTGCTGTCAATATACCCTATCAGGTCGACCTCCACGCGGTTCCCCCTGGAAACCATCGAGGTTAATTTTGAATTCATCACGACGTGCTAACTGACCTGCCTATTACATCCTCACCTGTCGTCCCTCATTGGTGTCCCACCAGCGTATATCGATAGCGCAGGCGGGGGTTACAATTCCATTTTCATCTGTTAAAAAAAAAATAACAGTCCCCCTCTAAATACTAATGATGAAATTTTGAGCAAAATTTTTCTTTTCTTAATGCAATTTCTTTTTCCTTTTCATACAAATTATCAAACGCCTTTTTTTTTCCTTTTTGGATATGTTTGTTACCTCAATGGACACATACAATGAAGTTTATTTATATTTCTTTTTATTGTTATTTTTAATAAGGAGTTTCGCGACTGACTCTTGGCCACAACAGAATATCAGTGTTTTGCTCTTTTAAGGGCAAAGCAATAAACTGAGCTGTGATCATTTTGTGTTACTATGGCACACGCATGAAGGAAGGGTAACAAAGGAGATTGTTAGTTTATATATTTTGTTTTTTTTTTTATTTGTGCTTTTTTATTTTCATTCTTTTGTCTTTTTAACTGTGTATTATATGTATGTTTTTTTTTTTTATTGTAATTTGTGTGCTGTAAGTAATGTAAATAAATTATATATCTATCTATCTATCTACCTCTTGGCTTTTTAATGAATCAGTGAACATGAAATTTAACATATGCGTAGTATTTAGGAGGGAGATGGGACATAGGTTACATTTTTTATACTAGATCACGTGGAAGAAGTTGCGGGTAAAAGTTAGTGATCCACAAAAGTCTTACCAATGGACTCCAGTATCTGTTTCGCTTGCAATTCCTGCGGCAGCACCCGAAAGTCCAGGAACCATGCTTCACCCCACGCAATAGTGAAGGATGTGAGGATCAAGAAGACCTGGTACACAGGCTGCGATGCATTTGGCCACTGGCAAAAAAAACCAAAAAAAAAAATTAAAAAAAAATTGTACCTACATTTTATTTTGTGGAAATGTGATTTCGCGAACGAGCACGCACACACTCACACATATGTACATACACGCATAAAGGTACACGCGCACGCATAAACACGCACGCGTATGTAAAAACACGTCCGCATGCTCTAGCGCAAGCACATATGCGTACGCGCACGCATCGTAAGCATGCGCATGCATACAGACGCCTGCACGCACACACGCACGCACATAAGAAGCACGCACACATACTGATAAACGACTAGATGTATCGTAAATAACTTAAATTGCAAATTTTTGAGTTTAGAATGCGGAATCGCGTGTAAAGAATTTGCTTTAACTCAAACTTTATTTAATAAGGATATAACCTATTTGTGCACCAAATTCCATTGAAATCCGTTTAGCCGTTTAAGCGTGATTGAGTAACAAATATTCAAACATCATTACAAGGACTTTCCTTTTTTTATTTCCTCCATATATTTTTGAGTATAAAACTTCAAAACGTCTGTAATACTACTATCATACATTCCCATACAAACATGAATAATTCATCAAAACTGAATGGCTACATTAACATTAGTTCCGTACTTACATCAAAGACGAAAACCTTGGCTATCAAAAAGGCACACGTTCCACCAGTTGAGAGCTGAAACAAATACATGGATTTATACTAAAAGAAAGCAGTAAGCAGAATTGTTAGCGAGAAATAGAAAGAGAGAGAGAGGGAAGGGAGACAGAGAGGGTAGGGAGAGACAAGGGAGAGGGGAAAGAGACGAGAAAGAGGAATAAGAGAGAAAAAAAGTAAGAAAGAATATTTTTGTGCAGCATTTGTTTAACTTGACTATACAACTTAGAATGGCAAACAGGCTGACGGCCCACCTGATGGAAAGTGGTAACCGTCGCCTATAGACATGAGCAGTACCATGGACATAACAGAGTATACTGTTTCGCCCATGACACCCCCCATGCGTTGCCATTCCTGAGGACTCAGGCGTTATTCCTCTGTACCCAGTAAATTCACGCCATATCCCACCCTTCAAACAAACTATGTTATACTCGTGCGGTCCCGGCATAGAATGGGCCAAACCTGTCTTTCCCGTAAGTGTCGTAAGAGGAAACTAAGGGAACTTCATAGTTGAGAGATAGGCAGCAGCGTCCCTCTTAAAACATCACCAGTACCTAACTGCGGTTGCCAGGGGTAAAGAGATTGTTAGTAATGGAGACTGAGAATACCACTGCTAGCAATATACCCAAACAGGTCGACCTCCTCGCGGTTCCCCCTGGAAACTATCATGGTTAATTCCTGATGAATTCATCATGATAGGTTAACTGGCCTGTTTTCATTCTCATCTATCACCCTTCACTGGTGCCCCGCCAGCGTATCCCGTTAGCGCAGGCGGGGTTATACCATTTTCACCCATCAAAAAAAAAACTACGGTTGCCATCCCGCCTGCCAAGTGAGAACTATTGACAACCCCTTCCCCCCATGGGGAAGTTGACAGCTGATATGGTATGGTATACTCACAGCTATAACACTCCAATTATTTATGTACAATAAGGCGTAAAACAATAGCAGCACAACGAATCTGCTCACTGCCACCATGACTATATCAAATAGTGAGGTCTTCACATCATAATGCACTATTTCACGGTTAAATATTTGTTCTAATGTCTCTCCTCGCATCTGTAACAAAGTATTTAATCATTATTATTTATATAGACTTTGTAAATTGTTCGAAAGACGTTTTTCAAAAGAGAACGTTTGTCACCAAGGATCATCTTTAAATTAAATTTTGCTTATTTTACTCCCGTTTCGTATAACCCACCAAAGGAAGCCGAATCTATTTCTGTCACTAAGCTGTTTGTTTGAATTCCATGTACCGTTGTAAATATTTAGGCTGTGAATTAACTCTTTTTGTATGCTCTTTTTGAATTAGTTTTAGTTAGCTGTAATCTCATTAAAGTAAATACTTGTTTTTTTTTTTGGGAAATAAATTTCTTTAACCGTAATTAACTCTAGCGCTAAACTGGTAATGTGCAAAAAGAAGCCAATGATGTTGTAAACCTTGGATCTATAATTGATTACATCAGACAAACCATGAATTTGCAATAAATTCACTTGGTTTAATATAAACACCCAGAGTTTTTGTTGAAAACAAGAATCAATATTTTAAATACACAATTGGGATATAACGGGATGAGACAACAATCTACGTTAAAAAGTTAAAAAGCAATAAAGAAGCAGGTAAATGTAAATTGAACTCTCTTTTCTGAGCTTAGCCTTTCATTTGGATCGATGTACGTATGATGAAAGAAACAGGTATGTAGGTATTATTTACATGCATATTATCGCGTTAAGTTCCGATTGTGTATTTAAAATATTGACAACAACAACGGTTCGCGATATTATAGCTTCAAAGTAAAAACCTATCGTTTCTCTTTCTCCAGCCTGATCCAACGCCCAAGAACCCACGCCCTACAAGCGGGTCAAAACTAGGTGGCCCGCACAGCAACAAAATATAAGAAAGAAAAAGTTTAAAATTGACAAGATTTAAAGTGACCGCAAGATTTTTTTCTTATTGCGAGTTTATAAAGCGCTAAGCAGCATGGTATTGCCGTTTAGGTGAATTTACAGGGTACAAAAGAATAACACCTGAGTCCTCAAGAATGGTAACGCATGAGGGGTATCATGGGCGAAACAGTATACTCTGTTATATCCACGGTACTGCTCATGTGTATAGGCGACGGTTACCACTTCCCATCAGATGGGCCGTCAGCTTGTTTGCCATTCTAAGTTGTATAAAAAAAAAGGTAATATTCTGAATAAAAACTCACCATTACACATATGAGCCACATTAGACTAGTGAAAAGTATATCGAATGTGACGAAGAGACAGAAAAACCTCCGTACGGTCGACATCTTCCCATGTGGCCTGTGTCCGGCGACTAGATCCTCAGACACGAGATTTAATGATTGTGAATGTGCTGGAAAGAGACAGATCTATATGTTATACATGTCTTTCAAATAAGAGATAATTATGTAAATAAGTCTAAGGTAATTATTATAAGGGGCGAAGTGATAAGTGGCGCTGTGTTTGTATTGGGCGGTAGGTTTACAATTTATGGTTTCACTAGAAAAATAATTCTAGAATATGCCATGCCGACGGCAGAATTGTTTGGTACAAGCCCCAAGGTCTGGACTAGATTTTCAGTTATACGCAAAAATATGTTTGAGAGTACATATGTATTTTTTTAAGGTGCCAGTCGCTCTCAGCGGGGTGAAAAGGGATTATTAGTAATGGGGTCTAATTTACCCATTGCTAATACACTCTATCAGGTCGACCTCCACGCAGTTCCCGCTGGAAAGTATCATGATTAATCTCTAATTATCCTAGTAGAATTAGTTTTGATGTGCTAATTGACCTGCTGTCATCGTCACCTACCATCCTTCACTGGTTCCCCTCCAGCGTATACCGATAGCGGAAGCGGGGTTACCATTCCATTATCATCCATTAAAAAGGCACTTCTAGCGTATGATCCTTTATTATAAATGCGAAAATTTGTAAGAACGGATGGATACTTATTACTACTTCATGTCAAAACTACGAATGGATTTGAATGAAATTTGGAAAACAATATGGTTAAATCCTGATAAATTCATCACGATGGGCTAACTGGCCTGTTTTCATTTCCATCGATCACCCTTCACTGGTGCCCCGTCAGCGTATACCGTTAGCGCAAGCGGGGATACCATTCCATTTACACCTATAAAGAAAAAAGCCTAACTGCAGTCGCCAACCCGCCTGCCAAGCGTGGCCACTAGTGGCAAAACTGCTTTAGGGGGAAGGCTTATGTTCAGCAGTGGACAGTTAAAGGCCGATATGATGATGTCGATGAAGCCGCGGAATACAGCTAGTCTTAAATGGTCTAATGTCTAAAGAATGGAAGAATTCCATAAAAATACTTACATATAGTCCTATAATTTGGGTTGGACACAGTACTGAGTAACGACTCGGCTGCCTCCCTAATATGATAGTCGGTCATCTTGACTTCTGATTAACTGAAACAATTAAATTTAACTGAGACATTACATTATTCAATAAACATTACACTATTAAGGTTAGCCATGTGGTCCCGGCATAGAACGGACCACCCCTTGCTTTCTTATGGGTGTGGTGGGATGGGCAGCAGCGTCCTTGTTAAAAAGTCACCAAAAGCCTTACTGTGGTTACCGACCCGTCTGCCAAGTGTGGTAACTATTGTCAAAGAAGGGTCCATATAGAAGAGCCCAATGTTCAGAAGTGGACAGTTAATGGCTGGTATGATGATGATGATGATGATGATGATGACATTACATCATCAAGCATCTAAAGGCTACAGTGACTGTTTATCATCTGATGGGCTACATGCTCGATTGCCACCTTTGTGGTATAAAAAGAAACATCATTATTAATTATAGGGTAGAAACGCATGAAGGTTATTATGGGTGACACAGTATACTCTGTTATGCCTGAGGAGATGGGATTATTAGTAACGGGGAGGTTAGTTCCCATTGCTGTCAATATACCCTATCAGGTCGACCTCCACGCGGTTCCCCCTGGAAAGTATCATGATTAATCCTAGTAATTAACTAATTTATCGTTGAAATTGTCATAATGGGCTAACTGACTTGCCTTTTCATCCTCACCTATCATCTCTCACTGGTACTCTGGTGACCATGCCATTTTCGTCCATTAAAAAAAACTGTTATGCCCATGGTACTGTTCATGTCAAATAAAAACATTAAAAAAAAAGCTACTTTTTATGATGCATGCACATCACAAAACATACTGCGAGTCTGCAACGCCTATGGTATCCCCCCCCCCCCCCCCCTCCACCCGTTCTATAGGAATGGCAACAACTCACATAGAAATACATAAAGTACAGAAAAAAAAATATATTCTAAAACTCACAATACAAAGACCTTCCATTTAGTTTGTTTTGAGATATTGTTGCACAAAAATTATAATAGTAATCTTGACAAAATTTATTTGAGATTAAACTATAAAAAAAAAAACACTAAATCAAGTTTAGTATTCACAAAAAACATTGGGTAAAATGCACAAACAAAATATATACAATCAAAATTAGCACCACTTCCTTTACAAATCAATAGGAAACTATGAACAACTAAACACTTTAATTAGTTCAAATGTCATTAAAATACTATTGTGATAAATCATGTTTACATTGCTATCAATCTCTTATCAATATTATATATTTACACCCAGAATCTAAGAATAAACTATTGTTTTCAAATTTACTCTTTTACCTCTTCCATATTATTAATTAAATTATTTTAAATAAATTAAAAAAAAACACATAAAAACTAAAGATGTTACAGTCATCAGTTACAAAACTTAAATGGAAATGGGCAGGGCATACAATTAGAGGGAGAGATAAATGGAGTAAAAAGATAATGTTTTGGTACACGAAAGACAAAAAAAAAAAAAAAAAGGAGAAGAGGAAGACCACATAGAAGATGGGTAGATGACATTAGGGCTGAAGCAGGGGGTATTTGGACAAGAATTGCTAGCAATAGAGACCATTGGAGACAGTTGGAGGAGGCCTTTGCTAATAAGCAAACAGACAACAGCAATTAAATAAATAATAAGTTGTTTTAAAAAAAAAATGTCTGAATAAAGGCTTATATTATATTATTAATTATTAAATATTTTTTAATTCTCCTTCCTACCCTGTGGGTATAGGGGCAAAAAGGGATCGACAGCTTATAGGTAAGAAAACTCTCCTTATGGGGAAGGCTTATGTCCAGCAGTGGACAGTTAACGGCTGACATTTATATAATTTAGCGCTGAGACCTCCGGATATTGGTCTGTCTGTTAAAAATTTTGTACTTTAATGCTGTTGAAATAACTTGTATTTTTATCTTCAGTTATATTTTTATTAAAATTTGTCAAACATAAGGTTATTGATAATGGAGTCAAACAGCCCCATTCCTAGCAATATACCCTATTTTTTTTTCAATGGGTGATAATGGAATGGTAACCCCACCCGCACTATCGGTGTACACCGGCGGGGCACCAGTGAAGGATGATAGATGAGGATGAAGTAGGTCAGTTAGCCCATCGTGACGAATTCAACAAGAATTGTTCACTATGGTTTCCAGGGGGAACCACGTGGAGGTCGACCTAATAAGGCATATTGCTAGCAATGGGGCTGTCAAACCCCATTGCTAACAATCCCTTTCCCCCCCAGCAATATACCCTATTAGGTCAACCTACACACGGTTACCCCTGGAAACCATAGTGCTTAATTCTAGTGTAATTCGTCATGATGGGCTAATTAACCTGTTTTACCTTTACCTGTAATCCTTCACTGGTGCCCTGCTAGCATATAATGATATAGCAGGCAGAATTACCATTCCATTATCACCCATTAAAAAATACCCCATGGATATCGTAAGAGGCGACTATGGGAATTTAATGGTCAATGGATAGCGGGGCAGGGCACTAGTCAATTGAAAAATACTATCAAATTAAGAAATTTTCCATTTTTGACATTTTGATGTATGTATGTAATTGTTAAACATCTACACTTGCAAGTTATTGTATAAATTTTAATCTATCTTTGACAGTTTCATCTCTACCTATAACTCACACTTTTGAGGTTTTTTTTTTTACACTTCTTTCAAATATTTAAAATAAGGTAAATATTTTAATATTCTTTCATCATCTGACACAAAGTAAACTCACTGTGAACACCACCGCAATTCTAGAATAGGTACTTCCCTAAGAATAAGAGGACAGAGTAAATCCCCATCTGTAAATATAGTCTGCTTTTTTTTTATTTATTTACTCATCATGCTAGCAGGCAATATTTTTTTTAGCTACTTGTGTCTATGGTTGACTGGTAGAGTAAACCATCTGGAGGTAAGTTCACCGTTTACACTATGACTAGCTACATCAGACATGCTCAAACTTGAACTTGCCGGTGATCTACCTCAATATAGTTAGACAATAATAGATTGACTCTGAGAAGATGCAAGTATGTCTAGGTGTAAGAAAAAAAATATCCATGACATGGATATTTTTTTTTAATAGATGATAATGGAAATGTAACCCCATTTCCACTAACGATATATGCTAGTGAGGCGCCAGTAAGGGATGATAGGTGAAAATAAAAAACAGGTCCCTTAGCCCATCCTGATGAATCTGGAATTCAGCACGATGGTTTCCAGTTTTCCATGATTTATCCTATTTTTCATCCTCACCTATCATCCTTTACTGGTAGACATCTCCTAAGAGACTGGCATAGTTTTTTTTATGGGCGATAATGAAATAGTAACCCCGCCCGCACTATCAGTATACACCGGCGGGGCACCTGTGAAGGATGATAGATGAGGATGAAACAGGTCAGTTAGCCCATCATGACGAATTTAACAAGAATTGTTCATGATGGTTTCCAGGGGGAACCATGTGGAGGTCAACCTGATATATATATATATATATATATATATATATATATATTGTTAGCATAGGGGCTGTCAAACTTCATTGTTAACAATCCCTTTCCCCCAACTGGCATAGTTACCCACGTGTACTGAAGCATCAACAAAAATTAGAATAAAAAAAAAAAACAAAGTGCTAGTATAATTCACTAGTATTTTATATATATTATTATAAGTATCATAGAAGTGAAATAATAAAGAATTATTTCAAAAATAACATAATTATGTCTGAAATATTTTTTTTCATTCAAAACGTCAATGACTCATAATTCTTAATTTGAAAGAGACAAAACATTGTAATAATAATAATAGGTTTGCAGGAAGTATTTGTTTTACTGGCAAATTTGTTAAATTAAAAATAATAATCTATATATATAATTTCAATAAATCCTATTTTTTATACTTAGATGAATATCTAGCTTCTAATTATGTATGGATAATCAATTATTAATAGAATAACAAAGACTTACTTGATTGATTGACAAGTATAACAAAAGCTTAATTTAGACAACACATTTTTACAGAATTCACGCACTGTATTACAAAACTTTGAGGTTTTGTTTATCGTATATTGTATAGCTACAAATCGTTATCATAGTTAACAATGTTGAGAAATAGATACATTTATTCTTATTTTAATACACAATACCTAACTAAATATTCAATAAACAATCAGTGTTGCCAGATACAGATAACCGAAAAGCGCCAAAAATTTCAGTTTGGTTCGACATTAGTGGCACCATTGTAGTCAATAGTGGTCTTTCCAGAAATTATTATTTTTTGATGGATTTGATGTCAGCAAATAGTGATAGTGCAAATGGGGTTACTAATAACCATTATTGGGGTACTTATGATTATTTTCCGGAAGGGTGGGGGTGGACAGGGGCTTATAAAGACACATATGTACTTTTAGATATATCCTTGCAAAGCTTTGTGCATCCTGTGGTGGTTACCAAACGATTTTAGGGTGGGCACGGTCCAATTGGTCTCCTCTCTAAATATTTATCATCCATCAAAAATTAAATAGTATAATTTTCTATAAACGTTCTTTATAGCCAAAAATCGTTTAATTTTTTTTTGGTTAGCTTAAATGGCAATTGGCCGTCAATTGCAATTTTCGGTAGCCTCGACACCATTCGAAATAGCCTAAAAGTCGAAAAATCGCCTAACCTGGCAGCACTGTAAATAATATTGGTACTTTCAAATGCGAATTGATAATTTGACATCCATTGAAATTGTTTAAAACTGTCACAGCTGTCTGCCCAACGTTTGACGTCAGCTTTGAAAATTATACGTTCCGTTTCACGATCATTTAAATTTACAATTTTAACAATATATGTTAATAATAAATTAGAATAAAATGTATGTAAACATGTTTTATATTATTCTTTATTTTTGTAAAAATATAATTTTGTAAAGCTTAATATTATATTTTGTATTATATATATATTTTGCTTTAGTATTACATTTTGAACTACTATCTACTTATAACGTACTATTTGAAACTTGTAACATGGATAAATATATGCGTGCAATGGGTGATAACGAAATGATAACCTCGCCTGCACTATCGATATACGTCAAAGATTTCATTGTTCTTAGGTATGCGTTGCCTATTAAAGGGTTCTATTATATTTTCAATGTATAAGAATGTCTATTCTTATCATAGGTAAAACATAATTTTAATATGCATATTATTCATAAAAAAAGCCAAACCCAATACACACATATATAGTTAAAACGAATGTTTGTATTATGCGAAAATCGAACCCACGACCATTAGAAGGTGAAGCATTGTATTAAACCTTAACCATTCATAAATATATGAAACCTTTCTTAAACCTAATTTAGTTGTTGAATGATTTTGTTTCTTTTACACAAAATTCCAAATTTGAAAGTAACAAAACAGTGTAATAATTAAATTGGTCATTTTGAAGCTTTCAGTTTTTATGAATAAGGGGTTTAGGATATCATATTAAGTGACATTCTTTCTTATTGTTATAGTACATTACTGCAGCGGCCAGCAACTGAGGCATTGATGGACGAACGTACAAATGTGGGCCGAGGCATAGCCGAGGCATACATACGTGAGTCCATCAATACCTAGTTGTGGCCAAGGCTTGTATAGTATTTTTCTCAAACAATGCGCGGAAATCAAAAACACAATTTTACTTTTTAAGCTTAGTGACGAATAACGAATAATAATATTTTTTTTAATAATTTTTTAAACAGCTTTCTATTTTCAAGCCAGTTCGAAATTTAAATAAAACCTTGTATTAGTTACCTCCTTGGTAGCCATGTTTCGAAGTAAAATGTCATTTCATTTTTAAATTACAGGACAGATATGAGTTTACATAGTAATTTATCTGGCCGCAAAACACGACAGATATGGATTTTCATACAACTTTTGCCGGCCGCTGCCCGCATGTATCAGGCCAGTACGGCAATTTTGACTTATCTCGAAGAAGATTGTCAAAATAATGCTCACATTTCCAAGCATGTTTGAGAAAAAACTTTTTGGTTAGTTCAAGACTATGATCCAGCGTGACACCTTTTGTGAGTGTTGCCTAGCAACTGTTGTTGACCTTCGTTAATTACGAAATAGAAAATTTGTTAGATTCTGTATTGCACTTGAAAATTACATTGTTAATGCATTTATAAATATTGTGAGCAAGGGTGGACTTATCCCTGACAGAGATCTCTTCCAGTCAACCCGATACAGTTAGAAAGCATGTTGTTAGCGAGCAATTGAAGTGCTACAACTATTAATATTTAGAGTACATAAACAAATATACAGTTAAATGAAATATTAAGATACATAATAAAATATTACATAAATACATATACTATGAATAAACATAATATCTACCTACTTATACAATGGATGTTAAAATAAATGAATTTACTACCTACAATAGAAATTTAGTTGAATGATTTTAAGGTTTATTTAAACTGTGAGTGATATATATTTTTTTTAATGGGTGAAAATGGTATGGTGACTCCGCCTGCGCTAACAGGATACGCTGGCGGAGCACCAGTGAAGGGTGATAGATGAGAATGAAAACAGGCCAGTTAGCCCATCATGATGAATTCATCAGGAATTAACCATGATAGTTTCCAGGGGGAACCGCGAGGAGGTCGACTAGGTTGGGTATATTGCTAGCAATGGGATTCTCAGTCTCCATTACTAACAATCCCTTTCTCCCCTATGAATTACATTTGCTATGTAAATTTAAAAGTCCATTTTCGGTTCGGTGCCATTTTTTTTAAATAAATACATATTCAGCATTATCATATCAGCTGTTACTGTCCACTGCTGAACATAAGCCTTATTCATAAGTAGAGCTTTGTCAGTAGTTGCCATTCTTGGCAGGCTGGTTGGCAATCGCGGTTAGGCTTTGGTGAAGTTTTAAGATGGTTTAAGTTCTTTTAGTGGCATCTTACGACACCCACGGGAAAGGAAGGGGTGGCCCATTCTATGCTGAAACCATACGGTGGAAATAAACACATATTTATTATTATTATTTATTTATTAAACTTTATTCTTGGCCAACAATTTACATAGGTAAATATTTACAAAGCAATACAAAATATTGTTGTTTTAATACAAAAACACAGAAATGTCTGAATAGTTATAAATTATGCAAAACATTTGCATGTGTCTATACTTATGTATGGTTAACATGGTCATAGACGTATTTAAAGGAGTGGGGGGTGGGGTTTTTTTTTATGGGTGATAATGGAATGGTAACCCCACCCGCGTCGGTATACACCGGCGGGACACCAGTGAAGGATGATAGGTGAGGATGAAGCAGGTCAGTTAGCCCATCGTGATGATGGTTGCACGATGGTTTCTAAGTGGGACTAAGAAGAGGTCCACCTGACAGGGTATATTGCTAGCAATGGGACTAATAGTCTGCGTTACTAACAATCCCTTCCCCAATGGAAAATAATATTAAATATATTAATAATTATGGCAACGATCAACGTTGCCGATCCTGAAGAAATCTCTTTACTCATTAAATTTGAAGCTTCTTCCATATCCTGGGCTGGGCACGGAACACAGATTAAGAACAATTATTTTAATCTGACACAGAATTATTTTAATCTTTACATTTTAGCTTCTTTCCAAAGCCAAATAAATAAAAAACAAAAGTCCTTACTTTTACTGAAGACAATGGGGTCAATTCTGACACTTCTCTAAAGCTTTCTCTCGACTTAATATTTTTTAATTTGTAAATTTCGTTCAAATATTGTTTAATGGACCGTTAGAAATAAAAAATTGACTTAAATCTATTAGAAATATAGTTTATATTGGTCTTTTGAATACAGAATTTGCTATGATATTAAATTGTGTTTTAGAATAGGTAGTTAGGTGCTAGTTGAGCATAGGGGCAAGTTGGGCAATCGAAATAAAAAAAATAATTAATAAATTACTATAAGTTTTGTTGTTCTGTCACTTAAAGACTATAAATAAAGAGCTAATTGTCAAACACATATTTTACTTCATCTCTAGTTAACATTGAACCCATGGTTTGGTTAGACATTCTTAATGCTCAACTTGCCCCATATCCTTGCTCAACTTACCTCACCTATGGGGTACATTGAGCGTACTTGACTTTCTGCATTTAAACAGCTGTAGCTCTTAAATTCGACTTGTTATACAAAAATTACTTTTAGCACTTTTGCTAAGGGATAAATTACTAATCCATCAAGCCGCATAACAACTCATTGAGACTTATCATTGAGGAGCTATATCCGATCAAGTAAAAAATTGCTCAACTAGCCCCGCCCTACTCTATCTATAAAGATATGATGTTTCGGAATTGACCCCATTACCTTTCAGTTGAAAATATTAAAAATAATAAGAAACATATTAACAAATATTTTTACAATTCCAATATCTAAGGCCCCTGTAGGTACAGAGCGTATAAATTTATTGGGGTACTTTTAGCGTGGACAAAAAATGCTGTTTGATTACTACTATTCTATATAAATAGTTTAGTTTGTATTAAGAGATGAAGACATTAGATATTTGAGATACTATTTAAATTATTTTTTTTCTTATTCTAAACTATACAAAAGTACCGTCGAGGATTGTACCTCGAATCGAGAGAGAAGCCTCGAGGGTATTTTTTTTTTATTTAAAACGTATTCAACAATTTCGATTGCGCTTTAAATAAAATTAACATACTAACTTAACTTTCTTATATATAATTAATAAACTGTATTACTAGCGCTAAGCGAGACCTTCTTGGCAAATCTTTATTTTTTATAAAGTAATACAAGGCCAGTATCCCATTAGTGGCTAGATATTACGCAGATGCCACAGATGGTGCTTGACAGAAAGGTAAACAGGTACAAATAATTTATTTATACATTACAAAATTACATTATTATATGTATTACATCTCCAAATTTAGGAATAATAGAATTTTTGTCGTGCCTCTGATCAAACTGTTTATAATTACTCCTCTCCATCCAAAGGTTGCCTGGAAGAGATCGCTTTTAGCGATAAAGTCGCCAATTGTTTTCTCGTTATGATTATTTCTTGTAATTGTTTATATTTATAATAAGTTTACTATTGTAATCTTTTGGAGGAAACAATAAATATTATCTATATATTTATCACTAGTTCAGTATTATATTATAACATTTACATTACTTTATCATATTTTATTTAATTATAAATTTGAGAAAATAGCAAGTATTCTATATAAACAAAAATGTTTAAAAGTAATATTAATTTATAACAATAATAATAAAGTCACTTTAAATCATAACTACATGAACTTGAGAATTAGATTAAATATTATTTATATTTTACGTATATTCCTCATCATTATAGAAACTTCTCTCGGCAAGCCAGTCTTTATTTTAAATGAATTTTTACTCCCCGCATTAGTTACACATACAGGTAATTTATTGTATACAACTGAGCCCAACATATTATTCTAGAGGTACAAAGCTTTATTAATTTAAAAAGTTACATAACTCTTAACACTATACATAAATTAACAACAGGTACAAAATTGACCATTAATAGTCTTAATAAGGACTTGCACAGACAAGGGGCAGTTTTTAGGGATTTTTTAGGGTGAACTTTACTACAGAGAATACGTGATACGGAAAATACCCCCGTATCCATCGTCTGAGTAAATCCTTAAATTTGTAATACGTGAAAGAAATAAGTACTAAGGGCCTGTCCAGTGGCATCAGCATATTGTTTCTATATGTAGCCTTGTTAGGGTACTGGCTTAGCAATACGATGTTAGTACCCCAATAAACATTAGACATAGAGATAGTATAGATACAGACAGTGCCTGATATAAAGGATTATGCCTATTCTGTTGTTTATAGTCACAACAATACAATTCCAAGACCACAATATAGGCCAGAGGTTACAAATTTCATGTAAATTTACAATTGATAATAGACATAACATTAACAGAATTAGGACCTCCTCAGAAGAGGGACAGTCTTTAGGGTACTTTTAGCGTAGATTTTATTTTGCTACAGAAAAGATGTGATACTAAAAGTACCCTCGAGTATTGTTCTTCACCTGAGCAAGTCCTTAAATACTTGATACTAGTACCAAGTGGCTGTCCCCACCCTGTTGTCTGGCGGGTCTCTGGCACAGCAATATGATGCCAGTACCCCAACAGAGGCTAGACCTAAAGATAGTATGCTAACTCCACAGACGGCGCCAGATGTGATATCGTTGACTGGAGACCCTGGCTGCGGCTGGACAGTCAGAAGAATGAGTAGTCCGAACGCGCTGAGCAGGGAAAAAGAAGAAAGAACTATGTATCCTGCAACAATATGGAACAAGGTTTTTAAGTACATCACAGACGGAGCTATAATATGTATATATTAAAACGTGAAGCAAAAACTTTGTACCACTTTTTACGAAAATGCGCGGACGGAGGAGTATGAAATTTGGCATACTTATAGTGTATACAGAGAAGTGCTGAATGTTAATATTTTTTTTTAATTTTGCATGAAAAATGCAATAAATCAATAAAAAAAAAACACATTACACACACTACCATGTATTTGACACACACACACACACATATATACTCTTTTGTTTATAGTTAAAGTCTGCGGTCGAATTGAGAATAGATTAATATTGTTTGTCTGTTAATATTATTTGTCTTTAGTCTCACTGAATGTCAAACGTGACCATAATAAATACATTTATTACAATATATGTTATGGTCGAATTTCGACCACTCGGCGACCACTAGTATAGATTAATACACTAAGATATGTATGTCAATAAGGGTTAAGTCCGACTTCGACCGAGAAGTCAATCCACGAATCCAATCCGGTTGGTCAGCGTTCGGAAAACTACGCATGTTCGCATCCAAAATACCTCAAAATTTGAAGACGAAGGTTTTTATCCAGTGCGAGTTGCCAGTGACGACTTATGGAACCGAAACATGGTCCTACACGATTGCCCGTATGCAAAAGTTTCAAATTACTAAGCGGTCTATGGAGAGGGCTATGCTCGGTGTCTTGTCCACTGCTGAACATAAGCTTATTCCTTATGGGTTTTGCCAGTAGTTGGCACACTTGACAGGCGGATTGGCAATCGCAGTTAGGCTTTAAAGATGTTTTAAGAGGGAGGCATGAGCATCCCTTGCCCTCCCTTAGTCGCCTCTTACGACACCTACGGGAAAGGAAGGGGTGGCCCATTCTATGCCGAGACCACACGACAGATTTCTCTGATTTATATTAATAATTAGTTTTTACGCGTGACTTTGTCTGCGTGACCGGGATATGTTTACTAACTAGGATAAAAAGTAGCCTATATCCTTCTTTAACTTATTATTATATATATATATATTTATATATATATATATATTCTTTTAACTTATTATTATATATATTTCTTCTTTAACTTATTATATATATATATATATATATATATTTCTATGAGACCAATCTGTTAAGTATATTCCTTCAGATAAAAAAGTAACTCTCCAAATCAGAGGGCCTAGCATGAAACGTCTTCTGATATTTCGGGGCCTAACGAAATACAAATTTGATGTTAAAATTACGTAATACGTATCGTTTAAGAATATTAAAAATGATAGAATTTCGTTCCTCTGGACTTTTATGATAGGATTTATGACGAACGAAATGTATTTAGTGGGTCGATATCAATTTGAACATACACACGAGTCCGAAAATTCGGAATTTCATTTCATGGTGGACAAGAGATTACAACTGACATAATATGTCTGACATGTGGTAATAAATATAAAATATATGATAAGTATATTTATGTAACCGACTTCAAAATAAGTCTCCTTTTTTTGAAGTCGGTTTTAATAATAATTACCCGAAACATAATTCCTGTTTGGCAGAAGCTGCTGCCGTCTCGACCTGAACCCGAGTAGACCGAGCAGGAAGCAGGTGAACCCTGCCAGCACAGCGAAGTCCAGGTAATAACGCCGACCCATCTGTAATGAATAAAGAAAAAAAAAATAACTACCATGAGATTAAATTATTGTAGACGTCTTTATATCTTTAACCGACTTTAAAAAGAAAGAGGTTCTCAGTTAAGTTGTATTTTTTATGTTTGTATAACTCCGACAGTTGTAAACCGATTTGGAATTAAAGGATCGTTTATAAAAATAATAAATACAGACATACTTACAGATTGGTCCATTAGAGATTTTCTATAATTTTTTTTTATACAACTTACAATGGCAAACAAGCTGACGGCCCACCTGAGTGAAAGTGGTAACCGTCGCCTATAGACATGAGCAATACCATGGACATAACAGAGTATACTGTTTCGCCCATGATACCCCCCATGCGTTACCATTCCTGAGGACTCAGGTGTTATTCCTCATCGAGGGTATATCGTCTGGTTTTTGGTGGGTACACCCCCACTTTACGGGGGAATTCCCACAGTACCCATTCACCTCCCACAAGGTGTATGGGTCTGCATAAAGCATTTTCCAGACGTTAAAAAAAAAAGGTGTTATTCCTCCGTACCCAGTAAATTCACGCCACATCCCACCCTTCAAACCGAAACACAGCCATGCAAACAGAACTGCTTTACGGTTGAAACACGAATAGGACAGAGGTACCCAAGCAATCGACTTTTGTACAAAGTCTCCCTCTGGTAAATGGGACTTACCTATGGAAATTTTATTAAAAGCATTCAGTAGTTTTCAGTTGTATGGTTTTTAAACCAATATAACTGGATTTGTCACGACTGAAGACGGTTTTTTTTTTGTGGAACACAAACATTCTATTTATTATAATATGTATTTATTATAATATATTTAATATAATAGGGGGACATGGATTGTTAGTAATGGAGACTGAGCATCCTATTGCTAGCAATATACCCAACCAGGTCGACCTCCTCGCGGTTCTCCCTGGAAACTATCATGGTTAATTCCTGATGAATTCATCATGATGGGCTAACTGGCCTGTTTTCATTCTCATCTGTCACCCTTCACTAGTGCTCCGCCAGCGTATCTCGTTAGCGCAGGCGGGGTTACCATACCATTTTCACCCATAAAAAAAAATATGTTGGATAGAGTGTGTGTTAGCTTAAACAGTGTCCTGAAGACAATTGCTGATAAAATGTACTGTCCCATCCTAAAATATTGGGTGGGACAGGTTATCAATGCAAGAGCGTCACGACCGCTCATTTACTAACATAAGTCAATTTATAACTAACAAAATGAGCCTTATGTAGTACATACATAGATATCTGTCACGCCTGTCTCCCATTAGTGTAGGCAGAAACAATGGAACGCCAAATGTTTCGATTCAAACAGACCTCTTTCGCTTCTTCACACATTCATCAATCTATGTAGTCTTATGTAGTCTGATTAAATAAATATTATTGTTATTTATGAAGTCGGTTAAAAATAGTAAATGTTTATACTTTACAGGACACGATAAGGTATATAATAACACATCAATATAAATTTTATCTTGTTATCGACTTTAAATAAAAAGTCGTGGGAAAGCGAAAGGGAATAAGGGAGGTTATTTGCAAATGCGTTATAAATAAACGTCTTATCATTATTTCGCAGTACAGTGAACGAATGTAAACAAAAGGAAGTCAAGTGTGAATCGGATTAGCTCTCTAAGGGTTCTGTACATAGATTTATTTTTAATGGATGATATTGGGAGAGAATTCCCTGTGAGTCCGACGTAGAATAGGTTGCTCTTCTCATGTGGGTGTCGTAAGAGGCGACTAAGGGAACATAATGATCGAGGGATGGGCAGCAGCGTCTCTTTTATAAAATTACTAAAGCCTAACAGCGGTTGCCAGGGGGAAAGGGATTGTTAGTAATGGAGACTGAGAATCCCATTGCTAGCAATATACCCAACCAGGGAGACCTCCTCGCGGTTCCCCCTGGAAACTATCATGGTTAATTCCTGATGAATTCATCATGATGGGCTAACTGGCCTGTTTTCATTCTCATCTATCACCCTTCACTGGTGCTCCGCCAGTGTATCCCGTTAGCGCAGGCGGGGTTATCATACCATTTTCACCCATAAAAAAAAACAGCGGTTGCCAACTCGCCTGTAAAGCGTGGCAACTATTGGCAAACTTCCCGAATAGGGGGAGGTCTGTGTTCAGCAGTGGATAGTAGACGGCTGACATGATGATGATATGTTTTTTTATACAACTTAGAATGGCAAACAAGCTGACGGCCCACCTGATGGAAAGTGGTAACCGTCGCCTATAGACATGAGCAGTACCATGGACACAACAGAGTATACTGTTTCGCCCATGATACCCCCATGCGTTGCCATTCCTGAGGACTCGGGTGTTATTCATCTGTACCCAGTAAATTCACTGTCATATCCCACACTTCAAACCGAAACACAGCCATGCAAACACAACTGCTTCACAGTAGAAACTCGAATAGGACAGAGGTACCCAAGCAATCGATTTTTGTACAAAGTCTCCCTCTGGTTTATAAGTGACTAGCTTTTGTCCGTGACTTCGTTCACGTGAACAGAACGTGCTGGAATAGAATAAGCTACCCCTTCCTTTTGTAAGAGTCGACTAAGAGAGGTCGAGAGATGGACAGCAGCGTCCCTCTTAAAACATCTCTAAAAGCTTAACTGCGGTTGCCAACCCGCTTGCCAAGCGTGGCAACTACGGGCAAAACTCCCCTTACTGGAAAGGCTTATAGCAGTGGGCAGTTAACGGTTGAAATAATAATAAAATAAATACAAACACACAGACACGGGGACGTTACGATGATTACTAGGCATCTTATCTGTAACGGATATCATTTTGGCGTATTTAAAAATTTGATAATATCTATCTAGTTATTATACACTATATGGGATAGCGAAGGAGGTATAGGCCTTTTTTTATACGACTTAGAATAGCAAACAAGCTGACGGTCCACCTGATGGAAAGTGGTAATCGTCGCCTACAGACACGAGCAGTACCATGGACATAATAGTTTATATTGTTTCACCCATGATAACCCCCATGCGTTGCCATTTCTAAGGACTCAGGTGTTATTCCTCCGTACCCAGTAAATTTACGCCATATCCCACCCTTCAAACTGAAACACAGCCATGCAAACACAACTGCTTCATGGTTGAAACACGAATGGGACAGAGGTACCCAAGCAATCGACTTTTGTACAAAGTCTCCCTCTGGTAAAATAATTTTAATATATGTAGTATGTTTGTATGAAAGGCCATGAGAAATGTAAAGTTCTCAATAATACAGCATAAACAAATATATCACGGGTTTGCATACTTGATAACAGTATGTTCTCACTAAAAAACGTTTACTTTTTAGGGTTCTGTTACGGGACGGGTCAGATGAGACGTTTTTTTTTTAAAAAAAAAGGATATTTTAGTTAACACAAGTCTTTAGTCAAAACAAATTTCTTTTACAGATAGGAATTCTACATCTACACTAATATTATAAAGAGGAAAGATTTGTATTTTTGTGTGTATGTATGTTTGTAATGAATAAACACAAAAACTACTTTGCCGATTTCAAAAATCCTATCACCATTAGAAAGCTACATTTACCCTGAGTAACATAGGCTATATTTACTGCTAGAAAAGATTAGGGATCCTTACTAAAACTTTAGTAACGTAACTCAAGGTGTAAAAAAATGCTATGAAATATCTTTGGTCGCGTGCGCTGCGGAAACTATTGGTGATAGAACAAAAGTATGTTCTACAATATTGAAGAAAATATCAATAGCTACAAAAAACTCGGCGATACTATATGTCCAACTATTATCGTTATGTCACAATAACCACTTTTTAAAATGTTGTAAAAAACCCGTGCGAAGTCGGGACGGGCCGCTAGTATATTATAAGATTATAGAAATAATATAACGTCTTGTTCGCTTGAGATTCATCTTTTGTCTTTATAATGAAAAATGTCTGGAAATCGATGCCATGACGTATATACTATTGTTAGTTATTCACGGTCCCGAGAATGCAGTTCTTTTTTTTATACAACTTAGAATGGCAAACATGCTGACGGCCCACCTGATGGAAAGTGGTAACCGTCACCTATAGACATGAACAGTTGTACATAGTTATGGCAGTATGTAACAGTTCCGTAACAAAATTGGACTGGTCGTGGAATGGGCAGTATCGTTCCGAAAGTCTAACTGCGATTTCTTCGTAATAGGTGACAATGGAATGGTAACCCCGCCTGCGCTGTCGGTATACGCTGGTGGGGCACCAGTGAGAGATGATATAATTAGCTCATCGTAATGAATACACCTGGGACCACGTGCAATGTCCACCTGACAGGGTGTATTGCTAGCAATGGGACTGGCAGTCCGCTTTACAACAATATATATATATATATATATATATATATATATATATATATATATATATATATATATATATATATATATATATATATTATAATATATATATTATAATACAATTTTTTTTAATGGGTTATAAAGGTATGGTAACCCCGTCTGCGCTATCGGTATACACCGGCAGGGCACCAGTAAGGGATGATAGGTGAGGATGAAGCAGGTCAGTTAGCTCATCGTGACGAATTCAACAAGAATTAGCCACGATGGCTCCAGGGGGAACCACGTGGAGGTCGACCTGAGAGGGTATATTGCTAGTAATGGGGCTATATGACCCCATTACTAACAATCCCTTTCCTCCATTATCATACATTATTGTTGAAGTTATTTTTTCTGGAACATAAATTATTGTCAAGATAAATCACTCACAGTGTACATCATATAAAAGCTCAAGCCGGTCGTCAGTCCACCACATAGAGTCAGCATCATTGCTGCAATCGTCAGCGAGGCGGTAGCCGCGTTGACCGTCTTCAGATTGTTGTATGATTTGTATGTGTCATCAGAGTACACTGACGACGCCGCCGGCGCTATCCTGAAATCATTATTTTTTTTATACCACTGCAATGGCAAGTAAGCATACGGCCCACCTAATGGTAAGCGGTGGGGGGGACAAGGATTGTTAATAATGAGATCCTATTACTAGTAATATACCCTAACAGGTCGACCTCCACGTGGTTCCCCCTGGAAACTATCATGGTTAATTCCTGATGAATTCATCATGACGGGCTAACTGGCCTGTTTTCATTCTCATCTATCACCCTTCACTGGTGCTCCGCCTGCGTATCCCGTTAGCGCAGGCGGGGTTACCATACCCAGCCCATTATGATGAATTCATCAGGAATTAACCATGACAGTTTCCAGGGAGAACCGCGAGGAGGTCGACCTGGTTGGGTATATTGCTAGCAATAGGATTCTCAGTCTCCATTACTAACAATCCCTTTCCCCCACTGCAAGCAGGTTGCACTCGTGTTATTGTATACATATGTCACTGGATTTCAAATGGGATACCACAGAGATGACCGTATTTGACAAATTGTTTATTTTATTTTTTTTTGTTTTATTTCCTTACAGGATACATCCCAATACGATATGGTACAACAAAGCACATTGGTTTAGATTTTACAATGACTTTTTGAATTTAGTAAATATTCCAACCCTTGTGAATTCCATCAGAGAATATATAAAGAGACTGTAATGTGTTTAAATTTATCTGTTCACTGCTGATCATAAGTCACCCCTTTGGGGGGTTTTGTCAGTATTTGCCACGCTTGGCAGGCGGGTTGGCAACCGCAGGTAGGCTTTAGAAATATTTTAAAAGGGACGCTGCTGCCCGTTCTTCGCCCTCCCTTAATTGCCTCGAAATAAGGTTGTCTTGAAAAGATTGCTCTCAGCAATAAGACCGCCTCACTGTACTTATACAACTGTATCGTTGTGTTTGTAAATTGTCTTACTTATTCCCTATATTGTATAATGCAAATAAAGTATACTAATTCATTCATATTTTCTAAAGGTCAACAAAGTTATTTAAATTAATAAAAAAGAAAAAACTAAATACTATATTACCTGGGCATTATAACAGCAGTGGTTCTATCCTTTTTCGGCTCTCTCATTCTTCTACTCTCCCTGCTAGAATTTCTTCTATCCAAATCCAAACTTCTGTCGTGACTTTTCTCCCTAAAACTCGTAACGAAAACATCTGACCTATTAAATTCATCCGCCAACCCATAATTTAACTTCTGCTGAGCTTTAGGTGAAATTGGCGACGTTGCTAAACTTCTTGACGCCAAATTAGCGCACGATTTAGAAGGAGTCACCCCTTTTGTTGGTGTGCTCGAGACAATCTTTTTCGGAGTGCCCGCATATCTGTTTGAGCTTTCAGAAGACTTATTAGGCGTCACTCTAACTGACGGTTGACTGGCGTAGCTTTTTAATTTCCTCGGCGTAGAAAGCAACTCGTGGAGCTTCTGTGTAGCTATCAGATCCTTTCTTGACATCATTGGTGATGAAAACGTGACGTTACTCTTTCTAACTGGTTCCTCGTCGTCGGACGGGACAATTGCATATCTATGGGTCTTCCCATTAACAGTTTTAACTATTTCAGTTGGTATCTCCTTCAATTCGTTATCATCAGGTGCATCGACATTATACTCTTCTATTTCTGTTACGTCTGCTTCGACTATGCGCTTTTTCGTTGGTGAATAGTCAACTAAATCATCAATGTCATCAGGAATAACTTCATACCTGTGTTTGTATCTACTATCTTCTAATCCATCGTCACTTTCGGCGTTCCTATCGTATTTTGTTATTCTCTTTTGTCTGAATTCTGCCATTTCTAAGTCCTCACTTCTTGTTCTACATCTCACTGTGGCACGTGTAGGTTTATATACAAGAGAAGATTGTCTATAGAAGTTTCTGGGTTGGAATTTTAACGGTTTTGGTGGTAATTCGGGAGGCTCGTCTCTGTTCCGTCCCGCCGGTGACATTCTCAAGGGATTATCAGAAATATCCGTTCTCACTATTCTGTTATTTGGTTCAGAAGGTTTTCTAGGTGAATTAGCACCCAGTGGTGGCATTCTTTGCCTGTTTGGTGACACGATTTTCGTCACACATGATTTCTGTGCGAACAAAACTTCGCTTTGCGCACAGAATGCTGGATTCGAGTAATATTTGTAGACGATTTTAGGCGATTCCATCGTTTAAGCGTAAGATTTCCCCCGTATTCTTCGACAGTGTGCTTCAAACCATAATTCCTGTTCTTGCAGTGTTCATTCACCGTGACCGTTCAGGTCATGGTTTTTTATGAATAATTTTATAATCACTTCGTGTTTTAAACACTAATCACTATACACTATAATACATAAAGTTAACACTATTATTATTTAAAAAAAAAAAATTAATTTATGAGAAATTAACATTAACGTGCATTCGCTGTAACGGCCATTTGAAAACTGCGATCATGTTCCCTTTTTAAAAAACTTAGGGTCGGAAACGGCGCGAGCGCACCCCTGCGCACGGCACGAGCTATTCGAATTCCAACATCAAAGTTCAAATAGATTTATGCAACTGTATATTGTAATGTTTTGGACATAAGACTGAAATTCAATTGTATTAAAACTGTTAAGTTTTAATATTTATTTTTATTGGTGTAATATAAAAAGGTGGGAAAGGAATATAAGTGTGGCAGTAAAATGGGTTTTATGTACATTGTATAAGGATGTTTTTTGAATGAATTTAGCTTTGTGCAATTATTGAATGAGTGACGGAAAGTTTCTGTATAGGGTGAGGGTGAGTAAGAGAGCGATTCCGTTATAAGTAAGTACCTTTAAGTGAACATTTATATAGACAACCGGACTCCATTTCACGACACTAAAGTTGACGATGATGATATCAGCTGTACTGTTCACTGCCCTCACCCTCCCCCTTCACCATAAGGGGGTTTTGCCAGTAGTTGCCACACTTGGCAGGCGGGTTAGCAACCGCAGTTAGGCATTGGTGATGTGTAAAGAGGGATGCTGCTCATCCTTCGCCCTCCCTTAGTAGCCTCTTACGACACTCACGGGAAAGGAAGGGAAGGTTTATTCTATTTTTTTTTATACAACTTAGAATGGCAAACAAGCTGACGGCCCACCTGATGAAAAGTGGTAACCGTCGCCTATAGACATGAGCAGTACCATGGACATGACAGAGTATACTGTTTCGCCCATGATACCGGGACTATGCCGGGACCACACGGCAACCTAATATTAGCTTATTTATAATAGATAGATACTATTTATTGTTTCATCCAAACGATTATAGCTGTAAATGTATTATTAATACAAACAAATGTAACTGAGAAAATAATGGACTGCCTTATCTATGTATCTATACTTATAATAAATCTGTAGAGAGGTCAATTCTGTACAAGAAATATATTTCCAAAATAACTATCAGCGGGTGATTAGTGATCGATACTGATGCCAAAAATGCAATCAGTAAAATTTTTGTCTGCCTGTCTGCATGTTCGTTATAGAAACAAAAACTACTCGACGGATTTTAACGAAACTTGGTACAATTATTCTTCATATTCCTGGGCAGGTTATAGTATACTTTTCATCACGCTACGATCAATAGGAGCAGAGCAGTGAAGGGAGATGTTAAAAATGTCCACCCGTGCGACGCCGGGACGGGCAGCTAGTTGATAATATAAGTAGATACTAATAGTAAAGTTTATGCAAATACATTAATTTATCGTCGTGGAGGTATTTTTTTATTGGATGAAAATTATATGGTAACCAGAGGGAGACTTTGTACAAAAGTCGATTGCTTGGGCACCTCTGTCCCATTCGTGTTTCAACCGTGAAGCAGTTGTGTTTGCATGGCTGTGTTTCGGTTTGAAGGGTGGGATATGGCGTGAATTCACAGAGTACAGAGGAATAACACCTGAGTCCTCAGGAATGGCAACGCATGGGGGGTATCATGGGCGAAACAGTATACTCTGTTATGTCCATGGTACCGCTCATGTCTATAGGCGATGGTTACCACTTTCCATCAGGTGGGGCGTCAGCTTGTTTGCCATTCTAAGTAGTATATAAAAAAAAAAAACTCCGCCTACGCTAATGGTATACGCTGACGAGGCATCAGTGAGGGATGATAGGTAACGATGAAAGCAGGTCAGTCGTGACCAAATCAGTAAGAACTAATTAATTAGTAAATATTGTAAAACTCCGGAGAGAGCCTGGAGATCTGTAGTACAGGTTTCGACCTAGTTCAGACTCCAGACTCTCACTAGGATAATAATTCTAAGTTAAAATACTAAATAGTCACACAATGTAAAATATAAAAAAAAAAAAATATGACCAAGTTGGTTTCCAGGCGGATCCGCGTGGTGGTCGACGTGACAGGGTTTAATGCTAGCAATGGAGTCGCTAGTTCCCATTATAAAGTATACCATTACCCCTGCCGTAGAAGGTTTTTTTTTTCATTGAAACACAAACGGAATTATGTCTCACAAATAAATACGTTATACAGGGGGAAAGGGATTGTTAGCAATGGAGACTGAGAATCCTATTGCTAGCAATATACCCAACCAGGTCGACCTCCTCGCGGTTCTCCCTGGAAACTATCATGGTTAATTCCTGATGAATTCATCATGATGGGCCAACTGGCCTGTTTTCATTCTCATCTATTACCCTTCACTGGTGCTCCGCCAGCGTATCCCGTTAGCGCAGGCGGGGTTACAATACCATTTTTATCCATCAAAAAAATAAAATACGTTATACAAAATTTGTTTTGAAAAGAAAGTGTTTACAGCAATAAAACCTCCATACTGTATTTGAACAAGTGCACCTATAGTATGTTTACGTCTTAAATTGTATAGATAGAGTGTCTCCAAACAAATGCTTCGAGAAAAACGGCTCAACTTTCTCATACAATTTCGCGTGATAAATAGTTACGAGCGATTCCTTTATAACTTCTATATTTATTTTGTTTTATAATTTTTGCATCTTTTTTTAATGCGTAAACACTCATTTTATTGTATAAAGATTGTGTAAAGAGTGTGATATATAGCTGATCATCCTTCGCCCTCAAAAAGCTGAAAACGTTAGTAGCCTCTTATATAATCTAAGACACTCACGGGTTAAGGAAGGCTCCTGAAGGTTTTTGATTCTATTTTTTTTTTTTTTATACAACTTAGAATGGCAAACAAGCTGACGGTCCCCCTGATGGAAAGCGGTACCCGTCGCCTATAGACATGAGCAGTACCATGCACATAACAGAGTATACTGTTTCGCCCATGATACCCCCCATGCGTTGCCATTCCTGAGGACTCAGGTGTAATTCCTCTGTACCCAGTAAATTCACGCCATATCCCACCCTTCAAACCGAAACACAGCCATGCAAACACAACTGCTTCACGGTTGAAACATGAATGGGACAGAGGTACCCAAGCAATCGACTTTTGTACAAAGTCTTCCTCTGGTATATTTATATACCTATATATACCAGTTCACTCTCAGGATGATACTCATAGTTCGAGCTTTGGTAGGCTGCGATAATGAGCGCTTCCGGTGAGCCGTATGCTTGTTTGCCACTTCTAGTGTATAAAAAAAATATTTATTATAAGCAACACGACTAACATTACAAAAACAATATTATTATTAAGTTGAACTAGAATGTGTGTGTAATTTATTCCCTGTTTCTATGTGTGCGTGTGTGTGTGAGTGTGTATGTGTGATTATAAGGGCACGTGCTCACCCGTAACGGTCGCTCGCAGCTGCGTCGCAAGCGCCAGCTGCGAGCAGGGCTCGCGCAACAATGGCAACATTTAATAAAATAACAGATCATTTCCACAAATGAATAATTAAAAATCGTGTGAAAAAAATACAGGCTTCAACCATCACAAAAAATTAGGTTCTTCGATTAAAACCCAAAGTACTGGAACGATTTTGATGAAATTCTTTTGGGACGAATTTGAAAGTATGTATATCCAATTCAGTTACAAAAAAAAAAAGATATTTTCCAAATCGGTTTATAAATGACGGAGTTTTTTTTTTGATGGGTGAAAGTGGAATGGTAACCCAACCTGCGCTATCGGGATACGCTGGTGGAGCACCAGTGAAGGGTGAACGATGAGAATGAAAACAGGCCAGTTAACCCATCATGATGAATTCATCAGGAATTAACCATGACAGTTTCCAGGGGGACCGCGACATCGACCTGGTTGGGTATATTGCTAGCAATGGGATTCTCAGTCTCCATTACTAACAATCCCTTTCCTCCCCAAAATGACGGAGTTATGAGGTAAGAAATCTGCTTTTTTTGAAGTTTCCTGAAAAATAATTAATTCGATATTCAAATAAATTTCTTTTAATTTTATTAATGTATTAATTAATAAAACAATCAAAATATAGATAGATCATATTTTAGCGATAAGGTCGCTCATTTTTGCTTCTTTATCTTGTTTTTATGTAATTAATTATTAGTTTTTATTATGTGCAGAGGGAGACTTTGTACAAAAGTCATTCGCTTAGGCGCCTCTGTCCTATTCATGTTTCTACCGTGAAGCAGTTGTGTTTGCATGGCTGTGTTTCGCTTTGAAAGGTGGGATATGGCAGTGAATTTACAGTGTACAGAGGAATAACACCTGAGTCTTCAGGAATGGCAACGCATGGGGGGTATCATGGGCGAAACAGTATACTCTGTTATGTCCATGGTACTGCTCGTGTGTATAGGCGACGGTTACCACTTTCCATCAGGTGGGCCGTCAGCTTGTTTGCCACTCTTAAGTTGTATAAAAAAAAATCATATTTATATTTATTCATATTTAAAATGTTTACGTTATCTGAATATCGATCGATTTAAAAACGGGTCCCTGTCCGTACACAATGTTGACATTGTTCCATCGAATATCGTGCATTAATCAATATTATTTGACCTTAAACCTAATAATAAACATAAACATACTAATATTATCTAAATGCGAAAATAATTCTGCAGTAAGAATATCGTTTTTTTATACAACTTAGAATGGCAAACAAGCTGACGGCCCACCTGATGGAAAGTGGTAACTGTCGCCTATAGACATAAGCAGTACCATGGATATAACAGAGTATACTGTTTCGCCCATGATACCGCACATGCGTTGCCATTCCTGAGGACTTAGGTATTATTCCTCTGTACTCTGTAAATTCACTGCCATATCTCGCTCTTTAAACCGAAACACAGCCGAGAAGAAAGAGATTGCTAGTAATGGGGAAGATAGTCCTCATCGCTGTCAATATACCTTATCAGGTCGACCTCCACACGGTTCCCCCTGGAAACCATCGTGACTAATTTATCGTTGAATTTGCACAATGGGCTGATACTGATAACGTAGGCGGGGTTACCATTTCATTATCATCCATTAAAAAAGTCTTATTTCTTTGGAATGGCAACGCCTGAGGTACCAGGGTACCATGAGCATTGCAATGTATTTTCCAGTATAACATGGTGCTGTTCATATCCACAAGTGAAGGTTTTTTTTTAATGGGTGATGATGGTATAGTAACTCCGCCTGCGCTATCGGTATACGCTGGCGGGGCATCAGTGAGAGATGATAGGTGAGGATGAAAAGACATATCAGTTAGCCCATTGTGATAAAAGCACTTGGAATTCAGCACGATGGTTTGCAGGGGAAACCATGTGGAGGTCGACCTGATTGGGTATATTAGCTAGCTATAAGGCTTTTAGTGTCCATTGTTAACAATCCCCCCCCCCCTCCCTCCCACAAATGAGAGTTAGCACTAACCATCAGGTGGGCTCTCAGCTGGTTTGCCATTCTGAGTATCATTAAAAAAAACAACAATTAACTATTTTGAAAATTTTAGTTTTTACAGTTACCATTGTATAAAACGGTAACGACATTATGGTATATAAATACTTTAAATTTACCATATTTAAGACAATAAAAAAAAACGTATGCTTTAAACGATTTTATACTTTTGAAAACCAACTGAGTTCTTTAAGAAGTTGAAAATAAATAACAGCAAATAATAAAGGCACAGATAAACAAGGGTAATGCTGAAGAGGCATATGGTAATAAAGATAGCAAGCAAGTCCAGTTCGTAGTAACGCGCCCAGTGCATGTTGGCGGCGGGCGCGCGCAGATACGGCGCGCCCGCGTGCCGCAGCACGTGCTCCGTCCACCACACGGCGCGCGCCAGCGGCGGCAGGCGCTCGTCGTGCAACTTCACGCTCAGTCGTTGCACATTGTCACGGTAACTGGTTAAGAGAAACATGGTTTATTTTTTTTTATACCACTGAGGTAGCAAACAAGCACGGCCTATCTGATGGTAAGCTGTTACCGTAGCCTATGAACGCCTGCAATACCAAGGGACTAAACGTGCGCGTTTCCGACCCTCAAGAAATTTCTTTACCCCCTTTAGAAGAACCCCATGCAGGCCTTACAAACACAGTGTTTTGGCGGAAACATGAGTGAACCATGGCTCCTGTAATTAGTTGATCGTTGCGATAAATTATATTTAAAAGAATTAATTTCATTGAGCAATTGAGTAAACAACCAGAGTGTCGAGTAATGCAGTCCAAACATTTAAAACGAGCTTACCTTTTGTCGTTCAAAAGAGTAAGAATGGTTTCTCCAAATTTCTCTTCGTTTAACGTCTTGAGGTCTTGTCTTAGGCCTATTTTTAGTCGAATGTAATTCTCCACATTATAGAACTGGTCTATATTAAGTGGCATGCCAAGTAATGGTACACCAGCAAATATGGCTTCTTGTGTTGACTGTAGACCGCCTTGAGTTATGAATAACTTCACTTTTGGATGTCCTAAAATCAGACAATAATATTTCAAGCTGCGTGCTCCAACATACCGCAATGAATCCAAATCTTCCCTTTACAGTGTCAATCTGTCAATATTTTTAAAGATCTCCCCACTATCTTTTGTCCCACTCATTCGCTCTTTCTACATCTTCTTTTTATTTAAGAGTTTCCTCTTGTCGATGCAACTAATTCATGCATCTTCCTCCAGCCAGCTCTATCCCAGGCTATATCCTTTATTTCCCTATACGACATGACGCCTAGTGTTTCCTTTATCTGTCCCATATAGTTAATCCTCGATCTTCCTCTTAATCTAATTTTAAATTTAAAATAAAATTTAGTTAAAACTCTACATATAGACTTTTAATTAAATTTTTCAAACATTTCCTTTTACACAGACCTTGTCTTGATAAATACAACAAAAAAGAATTTGCAAAATTATCGCAGCTGTTCTGAAGTGACGCATTTACATAGCTGTAAATGCAGATAAGTTAAAATTAAACAAAAATAGCTTTCAGAAAAACACTTTGTTGCTATTTTAAGATACCAGCTAACTTACTTTAAGATACAATACTTGACGAAGAAATAAACACGTATATACATATGATTAGCAACAAAAAATATCTATTTTCAATGCTGCTGACGAATTAATTAATGAATGCTTAATTTTAAACTTGTTGTTAACATATATTTTAAGTACACAATCCACGTCGAAACGTCGGCAATAAAGAAGCAGGTATAAGAATATTTGTTTGTTCGTTTGTAGTTCTTTCCTTTATAGAAAGCTAAATTTTCAAAGTGTAACAGGCTTTATATTATTTTTGAAAATTTTATTCATCCGTGCGATATGATTTTGCTTTTATAAGGGCTTTCTTCTTCAGGTATATCCGCTCTATCGGTAGGTATATCTACCCTAAATTAATTTCTCAAATAGTTTTATTTACTTTCCTTAGACATGATTGTATGATTTTAAGATCCAATCAATCTCATAATACAGCTGTTGACAATAAACCGTCCACTGCTGAACAAAGGCCTCTTCTATAAGTGTGCTTTCTCCAGTAGTTGCCACGTTTGGCTGGCAGGTTGGTAACTGCTGTTAGAAATTGGTGATATTTTATAAGCGACGCTGCTACTTATTCCTCAAGCTCGACCATTAGGTTTCCTTAGTCGCCTCTTACGACACTCACGGAAAAGGAAGGGGCAGCCCAGTCTTTGCCGGGATTACATGACGAAGATATAATAAAAACCACTAACTTAATAAAGCCTCTTGCGGTAACCACTTTGATATCATGATGTTCCCACTGCGTCCAGGCAGCTCGTCTTCATTCCATTTCCAGATCACCTGGTAGGGCAGTCTGGACAGCACGTTCACCATCATTTGTAATTGTTTTGCTGGTATAGTGGACGTTTCCACATTGGTGCCAAAACTTATGTAAATCACGTCATTAGGTAAGGAGTCCAGATATGTTTTCAAGTCCTGTAATTTTAAAATAAATAAGTGAATCTAGAGAGACTTTGCACAAAAGTCGTCTAAATTCGGTAATGGCCGAATAGTTTCGAAGACAATAGGAGCCCTTATTGGAGCGTGATTCACAACTGTGTAATTACACTACAGCAAGGGTGGCTAACTGGTCGATCGCGACTAGTCCAGTTGATAGTGGCAAGACATAAAATAAAATATTTTGCTAATCTAACGGAAGATGCTCAGATGCAATGCTCACACTAATATAAATAAGTAGTTACTAAGAATAATTTTCTGTTTTATGTTTTCCCTCTAAATAAAATAAAATTTACTACAATACTACATAATCGTGTATTGCACTAGGTTGTTTGTTTGTGATTTTAAGAAGTATGTAATTGGTAGATCGCACAAGGTTTCGTCAGTAAACAGTAGATCTTGGGTCTAGACAAGCTGGCAAAGTTGGCCCTGCACTACAGTATGACTTACGATAGTTATTTTTCTACAAAAGTCGTCTACTGCCATACGTCTGTTTCACTTGTGTTAGTGCCGTGATGCAGTTGTGCTGGCTTGGTTATTTTGATTTGATGGGTAGAATATGTAAAATAGTAAATACAGTGAAATTACTAGATACGGAGGTTAACACGATAGTTCTCAAAATGGCGAAGCATGGCGATAATGATGATATCAGCCATTACTGTCCACTGCTGAAAATAGGCCTCCCCTATTGAGAGGTTTTGCCAGTAGTTACCAAGCTTGGCAGGCGGATTAGCAACCGCAGTTAGGTTCTGGTGATGTTTTAAGAGGGATGCTGCTCTCTATCCCTCGACCGTTAAATTCCTTTAGTCGCCTCTTACGACACCCACAGGAAAGGAAGGAGTGGCCCTTTCTACGCCGGGAGTACATGGCGAATGGCAAAACATATCACAGTATATTCTGTAATTATAATCTCTTTTGGTTTTATTTATTTATTTATACTTTATTGTAAAAAAATATGTAAGAGGTAATCAAATGTATAAAGGCAAGCTTAACTATAAAAGGGTTCTCTTGCAGCAAACTCAAAACGGAAAGGAGCAAGGGTTTAATTTATTTGTTTAAATATGAGTACATACCATTAAGTTGTAAGTTGTAAATCATTCAAGAAAAACAGCAAAATTTTATCTCACCTTTGGCAGTTCTCTTTCTATATTTATATGAATACCACCCACATGTATTAAATTAGGTGGCGTTGGTATAAACATTTCCCAGGCACGATGCACATCTACTAGCAAAATATCTACTTTCATATTCAATTCGTTAATACTAGGAATATTTGCACCGAAATGTTTACGCAAAAGTACATCGTTTTCATTGTCCTTACTCTTATGCATATTAGTATAAATATAATTATCATACAATGTAGTAATTCTACCCCAAAATGTGTGATCATTAGGTTTCGGGTTGAACATGTTTGGATTTAATACTGGATGTTGAAATGCACCCATATCTTCATATACAGAGAATCCTGAACCGAATGAGTTGAACCTAATAATTGGTACGTCAAATTTGTATGCAAACGCTATACTCGGTCTGAACCATCCCTCTAAGATCAACAAATCGAATTTAGTGTTTTGATCTTTTATAATTTCATTCACATCTTCTAACTCCAAATATTCATAGAACAATTTATTAATAACACCAATATGATTTCTTAATACTACTTTAGCATCTGAATCCTTGCTAATGCCCGCAGGTGTAGGTTTCTTCTTCCATCCCTCACGGGATTTTTGTGTTACATCAATTTCTGTATAGTTTTCCGGTGCTTGGCCCTTTCGGAAAACAGGACTTGGTGTGATGACAACTAATTCGTGTCCTCGTCTCGCCAATTCGAGTGTTAAAGAGCGGAAAACTATTTGATGGCTCGTCGCTGGCGCTACAAAAACAGCTAGAATTCTCGCTGCGTTTGTGATTAAGATGCTTGATAAAAATACATTAATTGCTAATAATAGCTTCATTATTTTTATGCTGAAGATTTTAAATTTATTTCTTTTGTCTCAAGAAGCACGATGCTAATACTAAAACTGTTTAGTAGAAATTACGTTTATTTGGAAGGTGTCACGATAAAACTGAATGTTCATTAACGATGTATTAAGTTTCACATTAACATTCAATTAATTTATTTATTTCGTGAATTAAAATTCGAAAATGTCTTACCTTTCTATTATTTTCTTATTTAACTGTATTTATTCAAGTGTATTAAACACTTACACTATACAATACAAATGTTTACCCGCGACTTCGTCCGTGATCGGGATATGTTTATTGATCGGGATAAGAAGTAGCCTATGTCTTACTCTATCACAAGATATAAAAAAAATTTTATTGAAAACTCAACTTATATTTGAAAAAAGCAACAGCTGTATTTCTCGCCCGTTCTTCTCAGTTAAAATTATATTCCATAATTGGGCGGTAGTTTATAGAAATATTTAAAGTTTACTTAAATAAAAATAATTTTTAAATTTTTCCAAAAATTCACATCTCTCTTAAGGAGAGGAGATGGCAAACTAGCCCCCGGCAGAAACACAGTCGGTCTGGGTTCAGGGCCCCAGGGAGAGAAACCGGCGTACAATGCGGGCAGAATCTAAGAGCACCGCTTTTTGCATCTTTCCCGGGAGTGAGCCGCCTCGGAATCCTAACCGTCTGAGATGTTGTTCCAGGCTTATTATTTTTATAATACGTGTATATAAAACACATAAATGTGATAAAAGGGGACAATTTAATAAAACATTTTGGCATGGCTTTTAACTTCGCCAACAAAAGAATGGAGTTTTGAATGAGTGCTAATTTCGTAGATAATCTTGTAATTTATTGAATTAAATTATTAAGAATAATTGTACCAAGTTTCATTAAAATCCGTCGAGTAGTTTTTGTTTCTATAACGAACATACAGACAGACAGACAAAAATTTTACTGATTGGATTTTTGGCACCAGTATCGATTACTAATCACCCCCTGATAGTTATTTTGGAAATATATTTCATATACAGAATTGTATACTCGTATATATATATATATATATATATATATATATATATATATATATACTAATATGAAAATATGAAAAAACAAAAGAAATACAATAATGCCATTTAAAGTATACAGCAAGCACAAATTAAGGAAATTTAATAAATCTCCATTTAGTGAAAACAAAAACAACTCACATTCGGGAGTTCCTTTTCCACATTTAAATGAATACCAGCAACATGTATCAGATTGGGCGGTGTCGGAGTATACATTTCCCAAATACGAGGCACATTCATCATCAGAACATTTACATTTTGGTTCAAGTCATCTAAACTTGGTATATCAGCACCGAAATGTTTTTTTAAACGATCTTCGTTTTCTTTATCACGAGACTTATGTATTTTAGCGTAAATTAAACTGTCGTACAACGCAGTGATCTGACCCCAAAACGTGTTGTCTTTCAGTGTCGTGCCACACATTTTCGGACTAAAAACCGGATACTGAATCGCACCATTATCTTCATATTCAGTAAAACATGAACCAAAAGAACTGAATCTTATAACTGGTATGTTGAACTTGTGAGAAAACGCGACACTAGGTCGAAACCATCCTTCAACGATTAGTAAATCGAACTTAGCGTTTGGATCATGTAATATCTTATTTACTTGTTCATCTTCTAAATATTCATAAAATAGATCAACGATAATATCCAATTGTGCTGATATAACATTTTTTAAATCTGAAACACTGCCGTGACCGGAATTCATTGGTTTCCTACTCCACGCCTCCCGACATTTGTCGGATACATCGATCTCTTTGTAATTGTCTGGTGTTTTGCCGTTCTGGAAAACAGGATGCGGTGTGATCACGACCAATTCATGTCCACGCTTCGCCAACTCCAACGTCAGAGTGCGAAAAATTACATGATGACTTTTTGCTGGTATAACAAACACTGCTAAAATCCTTGCCGACTTCGTTTCTGATAAGCTTGTTAACAGCACAATCGTTGGTAAGAGATACGAGTATTTCATCTTTGAACTGTGTGCTCACTGAATAGAGTAGTCGTTAGATGTATCTGTTCCTACTGTAAAATTTAACTTTAATAATCTAAAAATACCAACAAGAAACACTTGTACGCTCTTATGTATCTACAGGTGTTTACTGTTGTTCATACAATAATGGAAATGACTAGTGTTGCACAGAGCTACCTGTTCCGTAACGGTATTGGTCAGATTTTTGCAGTTTCAATTGGTCGACATTACAACTGCTTCCGAGAATTTATTTTTCACTATATAAATAAAAGAATTTATTATAGTTATGTTTTACATTCAGTAAAACTAGTAGAAAAACAATATTCATTTATTCTCATTTTAAACACAAATTTTAATAACAAACAAAAGAGTATATGTATACGCATGTGTGTGTCGAATACAAGGAAGCGTGTAATGCTTTTTTAATCATTTAATCTATTTTTATGCATAATTAAAAAAAAATATTATCATTTTGCACTTCTTCTCTATATAAACTATAAGTGTGCCAAATTTCATACTCCTCTATCCGCGCAGTTTTCGCAAAAAGTGATAGTAAGTTTTTGCTTCACGTATTAATATAGGTATCAGCAACATGTATCAGATCGGATGGTGTCGGAGTATACACTTTTCATATACGATGTACATTTATCAGCAAACATCACCGAAATCTCTTTTCAAGCGTAGTTTTGTTTATTTCGAGATTTGTGCACATTTGCATGAATAAACCTGTCGTACAACGCAGTGATCTTACTCCGAAACAAGTGATCGTTTAATGTTATGCTAAACATTTTTTGGACTGAACACTGAATGTTGAATCACTCCATTAACTTCATTTTCAGTAAAACATGAACCAAAAGAACTGAACCTTGTGACTGATACGTTAAACTTATGAGAAATAACTATACTCGACGGAAACAATGCTTCCAGGATTAGAAAATCGAACTTAGCGTTTTGATCATTTAAATAATGTTTATTTCTTCATTTTCTTGGGGGGTATCATGGACGAAACAGTATACTCTGTTATTTCCATAATACTGCTCATGTCTATAGGCGACGGTTACCACTTTCCATCAGGTGGGCCGTCAGCTTGTTTGCCATTCTAAGTTGTATAAAAAAATATTCACAGAATAGATTAATTAACAAGATCTGTTTGAGTTGATAATATAGTTTTTATGTTTGAATCTCTACCGAAACCGAATTTGTGGATTTACTTCCCCACAGTTCCCAAGATTTGTCGGTTATATTGTTCTCTTTGTAATTGTCTGGTCCTTCGGCGTACTGGAAAACAGGGTACGGTTTGAGGACCTCTTTGTGTCCTCACTTCGTCAACACCAAAATACTTTTTTTGGATTAGTAATGGAAATTGAGAATCCCATTGCTAGCAATATACCCAGCCAGGTCGACGTCCTCGTGGTTCTCCCTGGAAACTATCATGGTTAATTCCTGATGAATTCATCATGATGGGCTAACTGGCCTGTTTTCATTCTCATCGATCATCTGCCAGCGTATCCCGTTAGCGCAGGTGGGGTTGCCATTTCATTTTCACCCATAAAAAAAAGACGTTTTGATGGTGTTGCAGAAACTGCTGAAATTGCCGCTAACTTATTTTTTGACAAGCTTATCAAGAACACGATAATTAATAATAGATATTTCTAACTAATGCTTGGAAAAAATGTCTTCATTAGATGTTTCAGAGATACAGATTTTTTCGAAGGATTGAATGTGAATGTGCATGTAAGAAAGACTCTATTTTCCGCGCTTAGCCTCTCATTTGGGCCGTTGTGCGTATGAGTCGTGGCTAGTACAGCCAACCTAGCTCCGCCCAGAAGCGCAGAAGCTTCCTGGGTTCTTCACAGGCCTCACGGAGCGACCTCACCGTTCCGAGGATTTCTAAACGTTGATGGGCCTTAGCCTCACATTCCAGGATTACGTGAGCAGCAAAGTTCAAAGGATTATAGTTTGAGTAATATTCTACATACTTGAGAGGCGTAATAGTTTATCGTTATCTAATTTACCTATAAGAGCATTAAACACATGTATAAAAACACCAGCTATTAATATATAAGTGTTTCTTATTGGGATAAATACAAAAATAGTACTGTCCAGTGTCAGACAAAACTGTCGATTCGATTTCGACCAAATTTTTCGAGTTTGAGTTGGCTGAAACCGAAACAATTTCGAGAATTTATCTTTCATGTCACTACAATTGTAAAAATTATTCTTATGATTCTCTCTGCCTTATGGCGTTCCAAAGTTCGAGTTCGGGTTGGCATTTCTTTTCCAGGAGTATCGTAAAAGGCGACTAAGGGAACTTATTGGTCGAAGGATGGGTAGCATGGACGGAGCGGCATTCCCCAGCCATTATCTGTCCACTGCTGAACATAGGTATACCCCATCGATGGGAGGGGGGGAAGGAATTTTAGAAATCGGGCTTAGTAAACCTATTACTAGCAATGTAATCAGGTCGGCTTCTTTGTGATTCCCTCTGGAAACGATTATGATTGATTCATTAGTGAATTTATCATAATGGGCTAACTGACCTGCATTATTCTCACCTATCATCCCTCACATGGACGTTAGACATGATTTTAGTCTTGTACATGTTCATATTAAAATATACCAGCGGGTCTACCATGAAAAATATTCCGAAATTTCGGGGTCGAACGAAACACAAATTTGATGTTATAATTACATAATATATACAGTTAATTACCGTTTAACAATGTTAAACTATCACTCCTTTAGACTATTAACGTAGGATTTATGACGAACGAAAATTAAAATTCCATTTACTGAAACGAACAAACAAAACACGAAATTATGTCCGAAAATTCGGAATTTCATTTCATGGTAAACCCTCTGTTTACAAACCGAATTTCGGTTTCGGTTTTGATCGAAATTAGATTTTGGTAATAGATATAAAACCTTATTTAGATCCGACACGACAGTGTATACCTCTCTATTGACTAATATATTCTATTGAATACTTAGAACATTCTATTTGTGTACCTACTAGTAGCGGTTCTCAAACTTTCGAGTGATTTTTTTTTTATTTTACGAAACAGCAAATTATCTACTATTTAATCTAATTATAAATCGAAAAAACTTTGGATATTTGTCATCATATTTAATCCAAATTTTTTTATGAAACTTGGAATAGATAATATTATATATATAATACTGATAACCGTTGTCATACATAAATACATACAAACAGTTTGAATCTCTGCCTACAGTATGGGGTTCTTCAAAAAGGGTGTATTACGATTTTTTCATGGTCGTCAACACGCACGTGACACCCCTAGTGTTACAGACATCTATAAGCTACAGTGACCATTTACCATCAGGCGGGCTGTATGCTCGTTTACCACCTTCGTGGTACCAAAAAAAAAAAACATGAAAAATAATGTCTCTAACATGCTTATACGAAAAAAATTAATCCAAACTTACAACGTGCCCCGGCTTCGCGCGGTTCTTTTTTCAAATAAAGCAAAGCCTATGTTACTTTATAATAACGTAGCTTTCTACAGATTTAAAATTGGTTAAGTGTTTTTTATAATTTATCCGTTACAAACATAATTTAATTTTGTCTTCCATAAACAGAAAACGTGAGTTCAATTGTGGAAAATCAGTTGTTTTGATTTAAAAACTAAACTAATAAATCGATTTTGATTAACTTAATCAATCTGTAAGTATAGGTATCCTTTTCGATTAAAATAAAATTTTTCCAAATCGCTTTATAAATGACAAGGTAAACAAAAAATTTCATCGAACTGATAACTTATTCCCTTCTTAAATCAGTTGAAATGGCAAAAGGAATCATTAATTTATTTCAATTGATTGAATAAACACGACAAATAAAAATCTGTGTGTGAATTAACAAAAAAATAGCGTTGTATGTAATAAGTTTGTGACTAAAATGCTAATCTGTTGCATTACACTCAAACAAGTAATAATAGCTTTAAGCTAAGAGAGAATGAACGAATGACTGACTGATTGACTGATTGAATGAATGAATAAACGACTAATTGACTGACCGAATGACCGACCGACTGATTGAATGAATGAATGAATGAATAATGAATAAATGACTGACTGAATGAATGAATAATGAATAAACGATTAATTGACTGACCGAATGACCGACCGACTGATTGAATGAATGAATAAATGACTAATGAATAAACGACTGACTGATTGAATGAATGAATGAATGAATAATGAATAAATGACTAATTGACTGACTGATTGAATGAATTAATAATGAATAAACGACTAATTGACTGACCGAATGACCGACTGACTGATTGAATGAATGAAAGTATGACTTACTGACTAACTGACTGACTGAATAAATAATAAATAAAATAATTTAGATTATGCTGAACCCATTTTAGAAAACATTGAACTATAGTAATTTAAATAAATGTATGTATCTACTTCATTTGTAATGTACAAAAATAAATTAGAAAAAGAATTCTATTTCTGTTATTCTTATCGCTTTATTACTTTGTGTTATATTTATGGCGGAAGTAGAGTTCAATGGATTCCAGTAAATTGTATATAAACTAGAGTTTTTATTTAATGGATGATAAAGGAATGATAACCCCGCCTGCGCTGACGGTATACGTTGGCGAGGTACCAGTGAGGGGTGATAGGTGAGCATAAATACAGGTCAAACGGCCTATCGTGACGTCATCATCATCATGTCAGCCATTATACAGCCACTACTGGACATAGGTTTCCTCCATAGATTGCCATAAGGAACGTTCCTGAGCCACCTGCATCCACTGACTCCTGCACTGCATTTGAGATCGTCACTTCATGTAGTAAGGGATCGTTTTACAGTGTTTGTCTGTACGGGTCGCCATTCAAGAACTTTTTTTCCTCATTGGTTGTCGGTTCTTCGAGCCATGTGACCAGTTCATTGCCACTTCAGTTCATTTATCCTTCGGGCTATGTCGGTTAGTTTGGTTCTTTTGCGGATATCCTCGTTTCGGATTCTATCACGCAAAGAGACTCCGAGCATAGCCCTCTTCATAGCCCGCTAAGTAACTTGAAGCTTTTGCACACGGGCAAACGTGTAGGACCATGTTTCGGTTCCATAAACCATCACTGACAACACGCACTGGTTACAGACCTTCGTCTTAAGAAAAAAACAACATTGTGACGTATTCGCTAAAACTAGCCATAATAATATCCAGGATGCACCGCGCAGAGGTTGAATTAGGGTATATTGTTAGCAGGTAGAACCGAGACGACTTTTGTACAAAGTTTTTTTATACCACTGAGGTGGCAAACAAGCATACGGCCCACCTGATGGTAAGCGGTTACCGTAGCCTATGAACGCCTGCAATACCAGAGGTATTACGCGCGCGTTGCCGACCCTAAAGAAACCTCTTTACCCCCCTTTTGAAGAACCCCATGCTGTAGTCTCTTGGGAAAACCTTGGCTCATTCCATAACCTGAGTGTTCGTGGGAGAAAGCATCTCTAAAACCGTGTGAAAGTCTCCCACTGGTATCTATCTATCCTATTTAAGAGCTGCGCTCTTGTCAGTGGGGCTCTTGCCACTCACTACGATTTTCAGCGAGTCTCTTCACCTCTTGATACGATACGACACCAACCTTTTCCTTGATCTGCTCCTTCCTTCTATCTTACCTTCTATTTTTTTTTTTACAACACAGGGGGCAAACGAGCATGCGGCTCACCTGATGGTAAGTGACTACTGCCGCCCATGATCACCCACAACACCAGCGGCATTGCAGGTGTGCTGCCGGCCTTTTAAAAAAATATGCTCTTTTCTTGAAGGTTATGTTGTCGTATCGGTTCGGAAATACTGCTGCTGGAAGTTGATTCCAAAGAGTGGTCTATTATAATATTCATAAGTCTGTCGTGTCGTATCAAGTGTCCTAACATTCTTTCCCTCTGATCTCAATTCATGAACATGAACATTCTGTCCTCAATACTTCTTATAATTTGTCTCGTTTCCTTAACCCTAAGTAGGACCTCCTCATTGTTAATTCGAATTCTCCAGCAAATTTTCTCCATCCTTCTCTAGCACCACATTTCAAATGCTCTAAATTTATTCATTGCTTTCTGAGTTAATGTCCACGTCTCACATCCATACAAAGCCATACTCCAGATGTAGGTCTTGATGAGCCGCTTTCTAATATCTTATTTTATCTTAGCCTTTAAAAGGCGTTTTTTGTTATTGAAGGCTTGTTTGACCATGGCTATTCTCGCAACTACATCCGGAGTACATCTGGAGTCACTTGTGATTAAACTGTCTAAATATTTATATGTATTTACCTGTTCTAATCGAGTATTGTTAACCTTTATAGTATAATTGTGTTGAAATATATCTGAAAATAAAAATGTATTATAAAAATATATTATATTATATTATTATGTAATTATTTGAATTAAACACAGGCTGCGTTTCGGTTTGAAGGATGGGGTATGGCGTGTATTTATAGGGTACAGAGGAATAACACCTGAGTCCTCAGGAATAGCAATGCATGGGGGGTATCATGGGCGAAACAATATACTCTGTTATGTCTACGGTACTGCTCATGTCTATAGGCGACAGTTACCACTTTCCATCAGGTGGGCCGTCAGCTTGTTTGCCATTCTAAGTTGTATAAAACAAAGGTCATTTTTAGTCGCACTCAAGGATTGGTGCTCTAGAAATAGACCAAATTACATATAATCTTTGTTCATAGAACGACTGTTTTTGTTAATAAAATTGTATGACATTGTGAGACCATTTATTTGACAAAGGTTTGAAACGTTTCGCTCGAAGTCTGCGCCCTACTTACCTAAATACCTTTCCATTCATTAATAGCCAACCTTGAAAACAGTACATAGATTACAATAGTAAACTTATTATAAATACAAACAATTACAAGAAAACAATAGGCGGCCTTATCTCTAAGAGCGATCTCATATCGTGTATATATATATATATATATATATATATATATATATATATATATATATATATATATATATATCATCCATCAGGTGGCCCGTCAGCTTGTTTGCCATTCTAAGTGGCATAAAAAAATAATTATTGTTATAGATACTAAACTGTAAACAAGATGTCGGATTACATTATAAGAGTGAGCATAATTGTTTTAGAAGTATTTTTAAACATTTATTTATTTATTTATTCTCCATTTATACCATTACAAAAATAATAATAATAATAGGTACTTAAGGCGGAGTTTTAAAATACTATGTATATGTATTTAGATTGCAAGGACCTTACATTTTTTCCAAAATAAACCATTTCTTTATTCAAAATTTCGCTATTTTTCAATTATTATAATTTATTGTAACAAATTTATTTTACACATATTCTCCAAACGAGCCTGAGAAGAATCTTAGCGCCTTTGTAAACAGCGAAGCAGGCGAGGAGCGCAACCGCGGCGAGGAGCACGATCAGGTCCAGCTGGTAGTAGCGCGCCCAGTGCATGTTGGCGGCGGGCGCGCGCAGATACGGCGCGCCCGCGTGCCGCAGCACGTGCTCCGTCCACCACACGGCGCGCGCCAGCGGCGGCAGGCGCTCGTCGTGCAGCAGTAAGCTTAATTGCAGAATATTTTGGCGGTAGCTGAAGTTTATCAAACATAGACAGCATGTTATTTCTTCTTGCATCTCTAAATGGCAAACAAGACCATTTTACCAGAGGGAGACTTTGTAAAAAAGTCGATAAGCCTCCCTTGGGGGTTTTGCCAGTAGTTGCTCCGCTTGGCAGGCGAATTAGCAACCGCAGTTAAAAGTTACTTTAAAGATGTTTTGAATTAGCAACCGCAGTTAGACTTTGGAGATATTTTAAGAGGGACGCTATTGCCCATCCCTCGTCCTCCCTTAGTAATCTCTTACGTCAGCCACGGAGAAAGAAGGGGTATCCTATTCTACGCGGGGACCACTCGGGAAAATAAACAAGGAGTTTTTTGTATAATACAATCTGGAGTTAAAGACTCGAAACCAAAAAAAGTCCACCGAAATTTAACAGAAATTTCACTTGCTGAAAATCAGCCAAGTGAGAATGGATGAAGTCATTTGTCACATCATGATGCATTTGACAAGAATTAACCACAGTGGTTTCTAGAGGAAACTGGCTGGAGCCTGATCTGATAGGGTACATTACCAGCATCCTAAAATTTTCTTTCCCTCCTCACCACTGTATTTGACGAAAAAACCCTTAAAGAGGAGCGAGGGGATTGTTAGTAATGCGGATTACTAGTCCCATTGCTAGCAATATTTCCTGTCAAATCGATCTCCACGTGGTCCCCCCTACAAACCATCTTGCTGTATTCCAGATGTATTCATCACGATGGGCTAACTGACCTGCCTTTTCATTCTCACCTACCGCAGGCGGGGCTACCATTCCATTCCATATCAGCTTTAAACTTAAACCAGAGTGAGACTTTGTACAAAAGTCGATTGCTTGGGTACCTCATATATCTCGGAATAACACCTGAGTCCTCAGGAATGGCAACGCATGGGGGGTATCATGTTCGAAACAGTATACTCTGTTATATCCATGATACTGCTCATGTCTATAGGCGACGGTTACCACTATCCATCAGGTGGGCCGTCAGCTTGTTTGCCATTCTAAGTTTTACAAAAAAAAAACTGTCTACTGCTGAACAAAAGCCTCTCCCTTGGGGGGTTTTGCCAGTAGTTGCCACGCTTGGCAGATGGATTGGCAACCGTAATCAGGTTTTAGAGATATATTAAGAGGGACGCTGATGCCCATCTCTCGCCCTCCCTTAGTCGCCTCTTATGACACCACGGGAAAGGAAGGGGTGGCCTATTCTATGCCGGGATCACATGGCGACTATTCCATTATCGTTATATCATTATATTGCCCATTACGTTCCATTATCATCCATTAAACAGAACTAACCTTTTGTCTTTTATCAGAGTATTAATAGAGTCTTCAAATCGTTCTTCTGTTAACATCTTCATATCCAATCTCCGGCCTATTTTTAATCGGATGTAATTCTCGACGTTAACGAATTGGTCTACTCTATGCGGCATCCCAAGCAATGGTACACCAGCAACTATAGCTTCTTGCGTTGATTGGAAACCGCCTTGAGTTATGAACAGCTTGACCTTCGGATGCTCTGAAATTAAATCAATATAAAACATTCATCATCATCGTCATAACAGCTTTTAACGGACTTAAAGACTCAACACCACGGAATTCTCTACCAGTCAACCATGAGGTGAGCAGAACAGTAAGTGGTGCATTTTATATATGATATTATAAATACATAAATACTTTATTGTTTTCTCCAAAAGATTACAATAGTAATCTTATTATAGATACAAACAATTACAAGAAATAATCACAATGAGAAAACAATGGGCGACCTTATCGCTAAGAGCAATCACTTCCAGGCAACCTTTGAATGGAGAGGAGTAATTATAAACAGTTTGATTGAGAGGAGGCACGATTAGAATTATACTCGTATTAATATTATTTCAAAAACATAATGTATATTATAGTGGCGTTTATATATAAAACAGGTTAAAAATAAGTCTATTTGAATAAAGATTATTTCTATTCTAAATCGAGAAACTCATCTGAAACGTTTTTCCCAACGTCGGAAATACAAGGGGGCAATTTGATAGTTATGGGGGGGGGGGGGGAAATTAACTCATCTGTATCAATATAAACTGGGCGATTAGAGTCATCAAGTAAACTTTGTCGGAAAAAGGTTCAAAATGTTCAAGAGGGGCATAAGAGAGTTTGGGGAAAAAAAGAAAAAATTTTTATGATACATACCCAGAACGGCAAATAAGCCTACGCCTCAGCTGATGGTATACGATCATTTATAGACATGAACAACACCATGTATATCACAAAATACCTTGATATATCCAGGGTGTCCTTTCTATCCCCATGTATTGTTATCGCAGAGAACCATGGTGGGCTTCCATATCGTGTAATGTCACTGCAATATCCTATCCATCAAACCAAAACATGACCATGCAATCACACCAGCTTTACAGCAGGAAAACTTATGGGACAAAGGTGCCCATGAAGGTGGTTTATGTACAAAGTCTCCCATTAGTATATAGTCATTCTATGTAAATCTATATCAATATTCACATACTCAACAAAGCCTCCTGCGGTAACCACTTTGATATCATGATGTTCCCACTGCGTCCAGGCAGCCCGTCTTCATTCCACTTCCAGATCACCTGGTAGGGCAGTCTGGACAGCACGTTGACCATCATTTGCAACTGTTCTGCAGATATCCACGCTGTCTCCGAGATGGAGCCGAAACTTATGTATATCACATCATTTGGCAGATCATCAAGATAACTCTTAAAATCCTGTAATTTTAAACACACACCGTTAAGTGATGGGATGTTATGTGGAGGATAATTTATTTATTTTACAATTTATTACACTAATTGTAATTGTAAGTGATACAAAAGGCGGCCTTATCGCTAAGCAATCTCTTCCAGACAACCTTTGGGTAGAGGACATTGAGAAAAAAGACAAAGGCTAGGTGGCGCACGATTATATAGATACTAATGTATACAAACATACATATTTAAAAACAAATATATACATAAACATACACATATTTAATAGCACACGTACAACAGAAGAGAATGACGGATAAAGATGAACAAACAATGATGAAGAAACAACTGCAATAGAAGAGCAAATAGTAATCTATGACTCAAACAGAGTAACTAGCTATGAGAAGCTTGAAGGAAAAATGATTTTTCTAAGAAATAGGTGCGCAAATTGTGTTTAAAAGCTAACTTGCTTAGAGTAGATCTTGTGTCAAGCGGGTGTGTGTTCCAGTGTTTGATAGCTTGAACAGTGAGAGAATAAGAAATGAAGCCCGTACGATGAGCAGGCATATGAAGAAATAACATTAACAAGAATTTTGCTTCGCTATAGATACTTTTTCATGAAACTTGGCTATATCAAAATAGTAAAGATTGTCTTTAGACATGAACAGCACCATGAAAATGGACTATTTTACTCCGAAAAAAAATACAGTTTCGGCTGTCGCATAACTAATATGGAACTAATGAGAGAGTAAACCCTGTCGATTGCATAGACAATTATGCAACTACCTTCGGTGTTCATTCAATAAATTCACATGTAGTTCCGGCATATAATAGACTACCCCTTCTTTGCCCGTGAGTAAAGTAAGAGGCATTTAAGAGAACTTAATAGCCGAAGAATAGGCGGCAGTGCCACATGGTACCTCTTAAAACATTTCAAAGCCTAACTGCGTTTGTCAACCTGCTTGCTAAGCGAGGCAACTACTTACAAAACCACCTTATGAGGGAAATCTATGTTCACTAGATCAGGAGGAGAAAATAACGTTAGAATTGGGGATTAGTAACCCCATTGCTAGCAATATACCCTATTAGGTCGTCTCTAGAAACCATCATGATTGCTTCAATTGAATTCATCACGTTAGTCCAATTGGTCTGTTTTATCCTCACCTATCATCCTTTACTGCCAATTTATATATACTAATAACGTAGACGGGGTTACCATTATTGAAAGGTTGAAGGTCGAAGGGTCGAGGGTCAGAATTTGGATTTAAAAAAAGATAAATTTCTAGTCTGAAAATGATGGTCGTCTTTTTAACCGGGTTTTGTAAACGCTTTTAGCTTTTGTCTGTCAAATATCTTAACGGTCAAAGAGGCTGCAACAATTATCATGCACTAAAAAAAATTACATCGACGACAGCGCCATTTTATTGGCGGAGTAATTGTGTTACCATTTTTAGCAAGTTTTCAAAAATAATTTCACTTCACTTGTCATTCCTAAAACTGAAAGAAAATAAAACTAAATGATATTCAAATGATGGTGAAGTGAAAACAAATATTAATTACGAAATCAAGTACGAAGTGTATTTGAACAGGTGGCCAGTTTGGAGGCAAACACACCGTTAGACACTCGATCAGTCCACGTAATAAGATTTTTAACCGACTTCAAAAAAACAGAAGATTTACGTTCCACTGTAAATTCTTTAATATTTGTTTTGTTCCCTGAACTTGTCTGCATGAGCTTAAATTAATCATTATCATCACAAAAGCCGTCATCTGCTGAACATAAGCCTCCCCTAAAAGTAGGGGTTTGCCAGTAGTTGCCATGCTTGGCAGGTGGGTTGCCAACAATAATTAAGCTTTGGTAATGTTTAAAGAGCTGCTTGTCTTTTGATCATTAAGTTCCTTTAATCGCTTTTTAGGATATCGACGGAAAAGGAAGGGGTGGTCCATTCTGTGTTGGGGCCACACGCGAACTTCTTAATATGCTAATTCAGTTATAATTGTAAATCCTAAAAGATAAGTATTCTATCGGACACGTCTGATTGAATTGTTCCGAAGGCCTTTTTAAAAAGCCGGCAGCACACCTGCAATGCCGTTGGTGTTGCGGGTGACCATGGGCGGCGGTAGTGACTTACCATCAGGTGAGCCGCATGCTCGTTTGCCCACTGTGTTGTAAAAAAAAAATTTAAAACACGTAATTACGCTGAAGATATATGAAAAGAAAAATGTGCGTGTATGAAAAGATTGATGAATTTGGAAGAAGCTAAAGAGGTCTGTTTGAATCGAAGCATTTGGCGTTCCATTGTTTCTGCCTACCCTAATGGGAGACAGTCGTGACAGATATGTATGTATGTATGTATTTATTTTCAATATATCACGCGGTATGACCAAAAACGATAAGGAGGAAGTGAAAATGGTTAAGAAAAATACACCAATTTTTTTTTAAAGGATGAGAATGGAATGGTGGCCTTGTCTATGTTATCGAAATGCGAGAGGAATGATAGATAAAGATGGAAGCAGGTTAGTTGGTCTATGGTGACGAGTACCGTAAGAATTAGCCACAATATTTTTCAGGGGGAACCTCGTGGATGTCAACCTGGTAAGGTATATTGCTAGCTATAAGACTTGTTAGTTACTATCCTTTTCCCCCAAAATACGCTTTTGTCAATTGCATTACGACCATACCAACCTTAGGCAGTTCCTTTTTAGCTTTTAAATGTATACCACTAACATGCACCACACTGGGTGGGGTCGGCACATTCATTTCCCAAATACTATGCATGTTCACCATGAGAATGTTTACATTCTCGTTCAACTCACTCAAACTGGGAATACCGGGACCAAAGTATTGTTTCAAACGAATATCATTGTCTTTATCCTGATTCTTGTATAAATTGGTAAAAAAGTAACTATCATACAACTCTTTTATGGTCTCCGAAAACGAATAACCAGTCAATTTGGTGCTAAACGCCCCAGGATACAATATAGGATGTGAAACCACTCCAATATCTTTATACTCTGAGAAAACTGAATTAAAAGAATTGAATCTTATAACTGGCACATTGAATTTGTAGAAAAACGCGATACTCGGTCGGAACCATCCCTCCAAGATTAGCAAATCGAACTTAATGTTGCTGTCTTCGATAATTTTTCTCACATCTTCTGTTCCCAAACATTCGTAAAATAAGTTGCTTAATTTCTCTATTGCGCTTTTTGCGGCAAACTTTCTATCAGTTTCTCCGGATATACCTGCAGGGACTGGCATCTTGGTCCATACTTTATCCAATTTGTTTATTGCACCGATTTCTGTCAAATTTTTCGGTGCTTCCCCTTTTTGGAACATAGGATTAGGTGTGATGACAACTAGTTGATGCCCTCGATCCACTAACTCTGTCGTTAAAGTATGAAATATTCTCTGGTGGCTTCTTGATGGTAGCACTAAGACAGCCAAAATTCTAGCTGATTCGCTCCTTAATATAATCGCCAAAAATACAAACACTAATAACAATTGCTTCATTATTGTAAATTATGTATTTAGAGATTGAATTTGCAAATTAAATACAAGGTGAAAATAAGTAAAACAGGTACAAAAATTACAAGAAATTACAAAACACTTAATATACTGTTAAACGTATCAAACCATCTGAATGAATAATCTGCTTTACAATGAATCAATAAAGTTCGTTTAACGAAAGAAGTAGGTATGTGGTTTATTATTGTAATACAAATATATCTCTCATCAAAAATATAAAATGTAAAAAAGTGCCAAGTCTTGTAACGCAGTTATTTCACTGTTAACCGAGTTATTTTAATTAGTGTCTATGGAAGCACTTGTTCAATAACTTTGTTATAAATTTTTGTTTAATCAAGTATTTATTAATATTTATAGTGATCGCATTGATATCAGATATTTTTATTTTTATAATAATTTTAATGGTACGGCGCCTTAATTATAAAAGAATAATCTAATAGAAAATGGACTGTTTCGATTACTAAGTAAATCTAAATAATGCACTTAAGAATAAAATATTTTATTAGTAGATTATAAAAGAGTAAGGAGAACTGTATTCCAAGACTTATCTTTTTTTACATTTTATGTTTTTAATGAGACCTCATTTCTTTTTAAATAGGCAATTTTTTACTCAGATAATATATCTTGTCCGCCACCTGCAAGCACAGTGGTTTATTTGAATTAATTAACGTCATTTTTAATGATCCTTATTTTTCATTTAATGAAAATTAAAAATTAAATTTCGGGTTTTTTATTTATTTTTTCCTTCCATTATATAAGCTAATCATTACTATGTGCTAGAATAACTTTCAAATTTTTAAGAAATTTGAGTTAGAACAATTTGTAAAATGTAAAGTATAACTATTAATTATATTGGCAATATAACAAGTTATAGTATGTCTTACTGATCACAAAAATTCATTTTTTCTGCTTTATCCACAATGCAGTTACAATACGAGTCAAAAGTGGCGTGAGTCGCTTCGAGAAAAGGATGGTACGGTTATTGACTTGACGAGAGCACTACCGTGCCCTCTGATGACGTTTAAATGCGTCATTTACTAATATACTTTATGTAACGGTGTATTTATAACCAAAAATAAATACTATTCAATTCTTCTCCGACATAATACCTACAGACAAAAAAGTAGAATTAAAACGTGTCACTAGGTGAAATAATCGCAGCTGATTTTTTTTTTCTGAAACACTTATTTTACTAAACTAGGTGTTATTTTGTGGAAATCCATATCACTGGTAGTTTTATTAGAGATATTTTGTTTCATTCTGCTACCATTAGTATATGTGACTGCCAACACTCGAAGACAGACAACCATCATTACTACCAGAAGTTCTATAACCTTCCATATTAGTCTCAATCTCCGATTATCATTTTGTCCACGCACGTTTTGGGATACGTGAAACGTGTCGCAAAACGTGTTAAACAAATAATTAGACTAACTAGACTTACTTACTAGACTACTCGGAGCCTATTATTGTCCGTTCGGCACCCAAACAGCGAATGACTGATGATCTTCGAGTTGTAATTGCTTTTGATCACAGATAGCCTTTTCAGCTTCACCGGGCGTGTGCAGGGGCGTATGCAGAAGGCACTCCAAGCCCGCGAGAGGGGAGCGACGAAGTGTTGTCTCTTACCAATGTTTAAGAACTTTTAGCATGCCTAGACTCTTTCATTTTCTTCATTACTTTTGCTGTTTTATTTTTGTATAAATAAGTACTTCTCTAGGACACAGTTAACGACATTTAATGCAAGTGCAACATATGGTTCAGGACCTATCATTTTTGATTCTGATCTCCTTCTTGCCAACTCATCTGCCTTTTCATTACCTATAATTCCTATATGTCCTGGGACCCATATCAAAATGACTCTATTATGCCTACCCAAATTATTTTAGGTTTTGAAGAGTATTTAAAATTAATTCTGAATTCAATCTTGTTAATACAAGTGCTTTTATAAAGAGTAAATACCAGGTCACTCCGAAAGTATTGCGAGAAAAAGTTTTTATGTATGTGAGGCTGGCCAGTTATAAGTTATTAAAAAATATGATTATTTATAAGTAAAAATAGGTACGTTCTAAATTCAAAACTTCCCTCCATATTTTTTGCGAGCTAATTAAAATTACCGTGTCTCATTGCAAAATATATTTGCGTCGAGGACATTTTCGCGTTATGATTTTTACGATTTTAGGTGTCGTCTGAAACCGGATGAATCGTACGATAGATTTCAAATGGCATGCATGGATACCCTTCTAAGGAAACCGTGTATCGTTGGTATAATGAATTTAAGCGTAGTCGACTAACTTTGGGGGATGAAGAAAGAAGTGGTCGCCCTCTAACGGTTGTTACGGAATAAAACGTGCTAGTAGTGAAAAATTTGATCCAAGACAAGATACGAGTTACATACCAAGAGATTCAGAATATACTGCAGATTGGATCAGGAATCGTCACGACATCGTTACAGGTGATGAATCCTGGATTTATCAATACGATCCAGAAACAAAGCGCCAGTCGACGGTTTGGGTATTTCAAAACGGCTGCCAAAGTAAAGCGACCTAGAAGCGGGGGGAAGATTTTGATCGCGAGCTTTTACAATTTGTCTGGCTACTAAGTGTCAATTCCTTTACGAAACCAAAGAAGCATTAACGCCGAATGGTATACTATCAAATGCTTGGCAGAAATATTTTCTGTTATGAGCAACAAGCGACCAAACGCAAGGGCTCCGAGGGCTAGTGCTCCACCACAATAATACGCTCGCCCACATCGCAATCAAAACGAGAGACTTCCTAGATAGCACACCGGTCAAACTCCTTGGTCACTCTTCTTACAGCCCTAACCTAGCACTGTGTGACTTCTTTTTATTCCCAAAAATAAAAAAATCGGCTCAAAGGGATACAATTTTCGTTGCCGGATGATGCGCTCTCAGTGTTCGAGCAGGCTGTAAACGAGGTGTCTGCGGCGGACTGGAAAAGTGTTTCGAAAACTGGTTCAAACGCATGAAACTTTGTATAGAGGCTGGTGGAGAGTACTTTGAAAAGATGTAATAAAAATATATTTACCTATAGAAAATTTTTTTTAGTGTCGCAAAACTTACTGTGTGTCCCACGTATGTATTATTAAAAATTTACTGCGAAAGCGTTTTGGAGTAATGATCTCATTTGCTTATCGAAGAAATAAGAAGACTAAAAAAAAAATACACATGCATCAGTCCTTTCTTTTTATTGAAATTCGCATTTACAAGTTTATTCACCATATTTTAAATAATTATTATATTTTTATGACATTATAAGATTTTATAAGATTTTTATATAAAATAAACCATTTCTTTATGCAAAATCACGCCATTTTTAAATTATTATAATTTATTGTAACAAATTTATTTTACACATATTCTCCAAACGAGCCTGAGAAGAATCTTTGCGCCTGTGTAAACAGTGCAGCAGGCGAGGAGCGCGAGCGCGGCGAGGAGCACGATCAGGTCCAGCTGGTGGTAGTGCGCCCAGTGCATGTTGGCGGCGGGCGCGCGCAGATACGGCGTGCCCGCGTGCCGCAGCACGTGCTCCGTCCACCACACGGCGCGCGCCAGCGGCGGCAGGCGCTCGTCGTGCAGCAGCGCGCGCAGACGGACTATATTGCGACGGTAGCTGGAAAATTTATAAAAAAAAAACAGTAAATATAATTCATTTAGCATCTTGGAGCAAGTAGAAGTAACAATTTGCTGACCAATACCAGAACTGATAGTCACGGTATGGGTCAATATATTATTTATTATTATAGTATATTTACAATTTGGGTGTCGAAGGTGCTAGACTAGGCTCCGAGCAGAAACCTAATAATTTGCCTGTAAATACCTTGTTTAGAGGTGTATTATTAGGCGCGAACAAAATGGCAGTCGGAGATTGATGTCTAATATGGAAGGTCATGGAACTTCTGGTAGTAATAGTGGTGGGCAATCTTCGAGTGTTGGCAGTCACACACATACTAATGGTAGCGGAATTAAACAAAATAATTCTAAACAAATAACCAGTGATGTAGACTTCCGCAAGATAACAGACGAGTTGAGTAAAATAATTATTTATTTATTTATTCATTAGTACAAATATGTGTACATGGCGGATTTAATGCTAAAAGCATTGGGAGAGAACTCCCAGTCAACCATAGGGAAGTGTCAGAATACATGAATGCGGTACTGGTAATTATTGATATACATACATACTAAAATTACATATATAAACGAATAAATATATATGAATAACAAATATACTTACACATATATGATATATTATACACGATATAATTTCATTCACAAATTATAGTTATAATAAATATGATTGTGGATGAGAACTGACAGGAATTGTTAAAGCTGGTAAGAGTGGGTTATGAAGTCTACTGGCGGGAAAGCTATAAATCCACAATTGGATGTTATGCACAATTGATGCGCTACAAATTGTGTATGCATTGAAGCAGGCGTTTATTGTGAACACTTTATTTTATATTTTTAACACAACTCTTTTGGACACAACATGTAAGAAGGACAAGATCGAGATTCGACAATAGTGTTGTTACGTTTTGTAAATCGTAATAGGGAGGGACAGTGTGCTGCTTAATTCACTGCCATATCTCACCCTTCAAACCGAAACACAGCGAAGTGACAGATATATATATGCATGTATGTATGTAAAAACGAATTTTCTAATAAATTTAATTCAAAATTATTATAAATTTAGTTAATGGTGGTCCATGAATTTACAGGGTACAGAAGAATAACACCTGAGTCCTTAGGAACGGCAACGCATGGGATTATCATGGTCGAAACAATATACTCTGTTATGTCCATGGTACTGCTCAAGTCTATAGGCGACGGTTACCACTTTCCATTAGGTGGATCGTCAGCTTGTTTTCCATTCTAAGTTGCATAAGAAATGAAACAGTAATGTCGCGAGATATCCAATTGAAATGTTTAATTAAATGATAGGTATTACATACTTTAATGATTCAAATTCTATTTGTCATAGTATTGTTTCTCCATGACAAATTGTATCAAGGTACTATTAAAAATTGAACCAGTAACCCTGTAGTGATAATAAACTATGCTTTTTAGCCAAAAATCCGGCGCAAAGAACTCCTTTATACAGCTCATAGGAAGTTTAAGCGTAGATTTGAAAGCAGTCTCTTTTGTCCACTTCAGCTGCGTTAGCTTTAGATTAATATGTTCCTCGCATTACGTTCTTTTACTGCGAGTCATTGTTTTACTAAAGAATCATTAATATTGTTTACACTGACCTTTCATCATTTAAAACTGTGTAAATGGCCTCTCTGAGACTCTCTTGTGTGAGATTATTCATCAGTACTTTAACTCCAATCCTATATCGAACATAGTATTGCGTATTTGTATACTGATCAGCATTTATTGGGATGCCCACAAGTGGGACACCAGCAGCTATAGCCTCCTCCGTCGACTGCAACCCACCCTGGGTTACGAACAGCTTAATTTTTGGGTGCCCTGAAATAATAGTTAAAACGTCGCTCTGTATAGCGTACTAGTGATTCAGCCCGGATTCGCACGGGTAGAAAGAATTTTCTAAAATAATACAATATATGGATCATAATAATGTATCTTTCTATAGGTGAAGGAATTTTTAAAATTGGTTAAGTGTTTTTGATTTTTTTTATATTACTATGGAAGAAAAAAAGCATACGGCCCGTCTACTGGTAAACGGAGTTACTGTAACAACCAGAGGGAGACTTTGTACAAAAGTCGACTGTTTGGGTTCCTCTGTCCCATTCGTGTTTCAACCGTGAAGCAGTTGTGTTTGCATGGCTGTGTTTCGGTTTGAAGGGTGGGATACGGCGTGAATTTACTGGGTACAGAGGAATAACACCTGAGTCATCAGGAATGGCAACGCATGGGGGGTATCATGGGCGGAACAGTATACTCTGTTATGTCCATGGTTCTGCTCATGTCTATAGGCGACGGTTACCACTTTCCATCAGGTGGGCAGTCAGCTTATTTGCCATCCTAAGTTGTATAAAAAAAATCTAATTCTATCCATATATAATTAGTTACTTATATATATAAGTTAGAGAATAGTTTTAAAGAATAGAAGAGGGAAAATAGCCACCTTATATGACATGACAATTTTTTAAAGAGCATACTAGAAGAAAAAATAGAGGGCAAAGAGGAAGGTGCAGACCGAAAAATAACTACATGGGACAGATAAAGGAAACACTAGGTGTCATGTCGTATAGGGAGGTCAAAGATATGGCCTGGAATAGAACTGGAAGGAAGAGAATACATGAATTAGTTGCACCGACAAGAGGAAACTGTTCAATGATAGAAAGAGAGAACAGAGTTAAGTTTTAGCATAGATAAAAGAAGAAAATTCTAGCTTTCAAATTAAAATAATAGAATGAATCTTACTTAGAAGACATTCCTGCGGAAACCACTTCGCTACCTTGATATTCTTAGCGTGTGCTGGTAATTTCTCTTCATCCCACTTCCATAAGATGTCGAAGGGCAATTGAGAAATGACCTTGACCATAACTTCCAATGTCTTCGGGTGAAACCATGAGGGTTTCATATTAGTACCAAAACTAACATATAACACACCATTCTCTGAGTTATCAAGGTATCTTTTCAAATCCTGCAATAATGAAAACTAGTTTTTTAAAACTGCAGATTTTAGAAATAAAAACACTAATGATATAGTCTATTTCTAGAATTTACAGGGTACAGAGGAATAACACCTAAGTCCTCAGGAGTGGTAACGCATGGGGGTATCATGAGCGAAACAGTATACTCTGTTATGTCCATGATACTGCTCATGTCTTATAAATATAAATACATATATAAATAACCATACATTGCATATACTAAATTAATAAATATATAAATAATAACTAATTATATAACAGATTAAGGCTTTTCATTGTTGTAATAAATTGAAGTAATGTTCACGAAGGGACATTTTGAAGGAAAATTTGGTTAGGGACTTTTTGATATCAATAGGCAGTGCATACCAAAGAAGTGGTAAAAGATTGAGAGGAGGATTAATTAATTATTTTTTAAATAAAAAAAACTGGTCATGCCATGAATGAAGTCAGTTTTGTTTAGAGGGACACATTCTTAAACTATATAAAACAAAGTTTACCTCTGGCAACGAGCAATTCGATTTTAAATGTATCCCACCAACGTGAACCACGCTCAATGGTAAGGGACGATTCAATTCCCAAGCGTGGTGCGTGTTTACAACGAGCAAGTCCACATTATTGCTGAGTTCATTCAAAGTTGGCATGTCAGGCCCAAAATAAGTTCTCAACATAGCAACTTCTTCATCTTCCAAAGAACAGTATCTTTTATTTATATATAAATAGTTATATATCTCATAAATCATGTCCATATAAGTTAATTTTTCTACATCAGGACACCTTGAACAGGCACAGGTTGGGTGGTACAACGGATGCCCCATGTCTCCCATAACACCGTATTCATTCAGAAATGGTCCAATAGAAGCTAATCTTATTACAGGCACATTGAATCTATGGGAGAAAGCCAAATCGGGTCTAACCCACGCTTCGATTATCAATAAATCAAATTTGATATCTTTATTTTTTATTATTTCACTCACAGCGACCGTTTGCAATTGTTCGAAAACAACTTTTGCTCCAAGAGGCAACAGCGTTTCTATAAATGCTCTTATGTCTGCATCGTGATTATAGCTTGGAGCTATTTTGCCTTCTCTGTATATTGGGACAGTATGTCCCACATCAATTTCAGTTAAATTCGCCGGGCCCCCTCCTGCGGGATACGCGGGAAATGGAGTGATAACAACCACTTCATGGCCGCGTGCCGCTAGTTCACGTGTCAGGGGACGGAACACTACCTGGTGGCTGATCGAAGGTGTTGGGAATACAGCCAGAATTTTAGCTGCTTCGATAATATTACATGCTGTTAGAAGTGCAAAGTGTATGTCTGTAACGAATTTTAAAATTATATTAATTACTAGTTTTATCTCGCGACATCGTATGCGTCAATTTTGGAAATAGGTAATAAATATATTTTTTATACAACTTTGAATGGCAAACAAGCTGACGACCCACCTGATGGTATAGCCATGAGCAGTACCACGGACATAACACATATCCCACATGCGTTGCCATTCCTGAGGACCCAGGTGTTATTTCTTTTTTTTATGCAACTTAGAATGGCATACAAGCGGCCCACCTAATGGAAAGTGGTAACCGTCGCCTACAGACATGAGCAGTACCATGGATATAACAGAGTATACTGTTTCATTCTGTGTTATTCCTCTGTACCCTGTAAATACACTGCCGTATCTCGCATTTTAAACCAAAATACAGCCAAGCCATGCAAACACAACTGCTTCATAGAAGTAGGTAGAATTTTTACAACACAGAGAGCCAACGAGCATGCAGCTCACCTGATGGTAAGTGACTACCGCCGCTCATGACCACCCACAATACCAACGACATTGCAGGTGTGCTGTCGGCTTTTTAAAAAGAAATATGCTCTTTTCTTAAAGGTTATGTTGTCGTATCGGTTCGGAAATACTGCTGCTGGCAATTGATTCCAAAGAGTGGTTGTGCGTGGGAGAAAGTGCCTTGAAAAACAAACGGTGGAGGACCGCCACTCGTCCAGATGGTTGGGATGAAATTTTAGTTTATGGCGGGTTGTACGATGGTGAAAATCAGCAGCAGGTATCAATCCGAACAATTGCACCAGATTTTATTCATTTACGCCCATCAAGACTTCCTCATCCAATTTGATATTGCAATTTTTGCATGATGCCGTAACAAATGTAGCCATCATGGTTAATTCCTGTTGATTACATCTAGGTGGACTTACAGGTCTAACTAAATTTCTAGATCGGTTAGTTCATCGTGGTGATTTCAATAAGAATTAACTTCGATGGTTTCCGGGAGAGACCTCGTGGAGGTTGACCTGTTGGAGTATATTGCTAGCATAGTATTATATTATCTGTGATGCTAGTGAGGGGGACTAACTCCTCATTGCTAACAATCCCTACCTTCCTCTATATATACAAATTCGCCGGGCCCACACATTACCACTTTATTACGTATTGATGAAAAAAAAAATTATAAATAAATATTGAAACTCTAACCTAATACACCGTTGAGTAACTCCATATTTTTATTAAGCCTAACCACAAAATACTTCACTGGTGATATCACAAAGTCCCATAGTCGAAAATTGAAAATAAGTTTATACAGGTGTCGAACAAGAGTTGCTAAATGCTTTTTTTATTTCTACCCAAATATAAAATATTTTTCCCCCCAAAAAATTATTATGAATTCCTTCACATTTATCTAATCACAATACGTTTTATACGTCTTACCTTTACATTACATAAGTGCATCCAAAAACTTTTCGAACTCGCAGCAGATTTAAAAAAAATTACGATTTAAAAGTGCTTGTAGATAAGTCTAAGATATTGCTACTGGGAACGGCTTATCCAAAGCCAGGGGACCACAGATATCTTAAACCGCGGGATATTGTTAAGGTAACACAAAGGGTTTATGAAATGATGGTATAAGGCAGGGGGAAGCACAAAAGATCCCGATGGGTCGACGTGCAACAGCTTAGCTGACTCCATATGCGCATATAACATAAGTCTATTTGAATAAAGATAAAAGAATTATTTAAATTTTGAATTATGAACTCAAATAGAACACAACGTCTATTTATGGTTACACAGATTGAAGTAAAAATTTGAATGGGTGCGCCATTTTGATTTAGACAATCTTTGCGTTAACTTCTATCGGAACGGAGTTTATGTTATAATTCCAGGCAGCTTCCGCTCAGCCACAAAATGAATCAGAACCAGACTTCTCCGAAGGTCGATATAGTGTGCTGAAATTGATCTAGTCGTCTGGTGAACACAGGGAGAGGATCTACACTGATGTCAAGGAACTGGGGGTAAAGATAAACGGAATGAATACGTGATAAAATAAAAAAAAATAATTTAGCCATATTACTAAAGGATTTGGCTTATAGTTTTACGACTGGCCGCCTGCCTGACGTCAACCCTCTTTGGGAATACATTTATTGGTGGTTACCGCCACATATGATATGGAGAAAAGGATTGAGGAAAAAAAGGAAGCGAACGTTGGAAATGCGTAAAGGAAATAAGAAAATGAGAGGAATAGGGGAGCTATGTGGGAATGGAAAGAGGGGGACACTGCAGTTGCGAAAAAGACTGGGACACTGCAGCGGCTCGGGAAGCCAGGGTCGCATACCCATATGCCCTTATTCTAGAATACATAATATCATGTAAAAACAATGTAGCACAATTTAGTTAGCCAAAATAACGTTTCCCTGAATACATTAAGTATTAAGTATTATATATTATACTTATTATAAAATATTAACGCGCCATTTTTTAGTGTTACAGGAATTTCACCAGAGGGAGACTTTGTACAAAAGTCGATTGCTTGGGTACCTCTGTCCCATTCGTGTTTCAACCGTGATGCAGTTGTGATTGCAAGGCTGTGTTTCGATTTGAAGGGTGGGATATGGCGTGTATTTGCTGGGTACAGAGGAATAACACCTGAGTCATCAGGAATGACAACGCATGGCGGGTATCTTGGACGAAACAGTATACTCTTTTATGTCCATGGTACTGCTCATGTCTATAGGCGACGGTTACCACTTTCCATCAGGTGGGCCGTCAGCTTGTTTGCCATTCTAAGTTGTATAAAAAAAATTAAATTAAATAAAACCTGTATAAAATCGATTTTTAAAATATGGGAATGGGGAACAAATTTTACTTTTGAATGATTTTTTTTAATGATAACGTAATCAGATCATGCTGTAGTCTCTTGAAAAAAATCTCAACAGGGAGGCCATTTCATAACCTGAGCATTCGTGGGTGGAAATATCACTGAAACTGCGCTTTGAAAGGTATGGGGGTGAACTCCCTGTCGATGGCGAGCCGTACGATGGTAGAAAGTGGTCGTGGGCATCATATTGGACAATTCCTCTGAGCACAATCCGTTGTACAAGCGGTAGAACACGCAGAGGCAAAATCTTTTCTATGACTTAAGGGTTCGATACCGCTTGTATGGCAAGCCTGGGATCAACGACAATTCTTATAGCTCGTCGTTGCACCGAGTCAAAGGGTTCAAGTTGGTATTTCGGTGCTCTGTATCAAATCAAACAACAAATCTATGGAGGTACTATATATTTAAAATTCAAATCGTGTTTATTTATATAGACTTGTTTACAAGCACTTTTAAATCGTCATCTTTTTAATGAATGCAAGGTTCGGAAAGTTGTCATCTATTAATAATCTAAGTTCCTTAATTTCATTGGTGTATTGTTTGGATTTATATACTATTGATAGTTTACAAATATCAAAACTGACACAAAAATATAGCCGCTATATTTCTGCGTCCGTTTCACCCAAATTACCAAATCACCCAGTAAATTTTTACCCAAAAATCGAGAAAAAATACTTCACCTGGCAACACTGCGTTGAAAGTTGTTTTTCGGTATCAAAACAAAATCTGTTTGAATTGAATAAATATCTTTCTAATATAACAAAATTCTAACTAGACCTCTGTGCATAGGAGGCATTTGAGAAAAATGTTCATAGCATTTTTCTCAAAGTATGTAATAAGAGTGACAAAAGCCAAAACTAAATTTACAAATTTTATCTCTGTCTGTCTGCCTGTCTTTATATTCATCATCATCATCATCATTATTTCAGCCATTATCCGTCCACTGCTGGACATAAGCCTCCCCCATAGACTGTCATAAAGAACGGTCCTGAGCTACCTGCATCCACTGATTACCTGCAATGCATTTCATATCGTCACTCCATCTAGTGGGGGGTCGTCCTACACTGTGTTTGCCCGTACGCGGTTGCTACTCAAGAACCTTTCTTCCCTATCGGTTGTCGGTTCTGAGAGCTATGTGACCAGTCCATTGCCACTTCGGCTTGTTTATCCTTCGGGCTCTGTCGGTTATTTTGGTTTTGTCTTTATGCAAAAATTACTGCACCAAATTGATTTAAAATCTAGCGTTTGTTTGATCTTGACCTGTGAAATGGTCCATTTCATTATTTCATTATGTTTCTCTTATAATTTTTCATTTCTGATGACCATTTAAAATTTACTGTTTAATTTACTAGCGAAAAATTATGTTACCTATTTTATGTACTTTCTTTTTGTTTTTTTTTTTCTTACTTATTTGCCATTATTCTGTAGCATAAATAAAAAAATAGACGTGTAGTCCCGACATAGAATGGGCCACCCCTTTCTTTCCCGTGGGTGTCGTAAGATGCGACTAAGGGAACTTAATGGTCTAGGATAGGCAGCAGCAGCTCTCTAAAAACATCACTAAAATCTACCTGCGGTTGCCAATCCACTTGTCAAGTCTAGTAACCAAACCCTCCAAGGTGGAGACCTATGTTCAGCAATGGATAGTTAACAGCGGTATCATCATATCACGGCTGGATGTTTGTTACTCTGTCACGCAAAAACTACTAAATCGATTTGAATAAAATTTGTTACACAAGTAGGTTATACCCTAATTTAGCAGATAGGATACTTTCATTTGAATAAACACGGGTATAGCCACGGGATACAACTAGTATATAATAGTCATGTGACATGAGCACGTCCATTTGTCATAGTTGTTTTTGTAAATCGAATTTGATTTTTTTTTATTATATCCTATTAGCTGTATTCCGCGGCTTCGTTTGCGTAAATTAGTAAGTATATAAACTATTTTAAGTGTCTTTTAAGATAGAGTTTTGCCCTCAATGCCCCCTCCACCTTGCTACGGCTATGTCACACCGCAATCAAGATAAAATATATACCAGTTTTTAAGTTAAATACTAGAACGAACATACAGACAGGCGGACAAGAGTACCCCATTTACCCTATTACGTCGATCTCCACGCGGTTCTTTCTGGGAACCATCATGTTTAATTCTTGTCGAATTCATCATGGTGGGCCAACTGACCTGCATCTAGAAGTGATAATATATTTCATTGCTTTTTCAATTTTTTTCTGAAATCTACGCGTACGATGGAGCGGACGAAAAGATGTTAAATACCTACTTAGATATATGTATACAAGTGGTGGATTAAAAAAATATTTATTTATTTATTTTAAAGCATTTTTACCAGAGGGAGACTTTGCACAAAAGTCGTTTGCTTGAGTACCTCTGTCTCATTCGTGTTTCAACCGTGAAGCAGTTGTGTTTGCATGGATGTGTTTCGGTTTGAAAGGTGAGATATGGCAGTGAATTTACAGAGGAATAACACCTGAGTCCTCAGGAATGGTAACGCATGAGGGGTATCATGGGCGAAACAGTATACTTTGTTATGTCCACGGTACTGCTCATGTCTATAGGCGACGGTTACCACTTTCCATCAGGTGGGCCATTCTAAGTTGTATAAAAAAAAAGTTCTTATCGTTTCCGACAATTGTTTCAACTTCATTCGGAAGCCTGCAAAGGGCATTCAACGCTCTGCGTCACAATGTCTCGTCTCGCACTATTTATATTTAAACAGCAGTACAATAGCTTAAGATTGTGTTAACAGGTGACTCTGTTAACATTTTGGTTTTATACCGTGTTTTAATAACTGGTAATGTAAAATAAATATTTCATTGATTGCTTCTTTTTCACCTACTTCAAAAAGAAGGAAATTTTCAATTCGGTTGTATTTTTTTATGTTTGTTTGTCACCTCATAACTTCGTCAGTTGTAAACCGATTTGGAGAATTCTTTCTTCATCTGAAGGGATATACTTACAGATTTGTCTCATACAAATTTTATCAAAATCAGTTCAGTAGTTTAGTTTTTAAATCAAAATAAGAGGTTTAGTTTAGAATAATAAAATACTAGCTTTTTTTTTATGCAACTTAGAATGGTAAACAAACTGACGGCCCACCTGATGGAAAGTGATAACCGTTACCTATAGACATGAGCAGTACCATGGACATTACAGAGTATACTGTTTCCCCCATGATACCCCCCATGCGTTGCCATTCCTGAGGGCTCAGGTGTTATTCCTCTGTACCCAGTAAATTCACGCCATATCCCTTTTCTCCCGTTATTTCGTCTGCGTGGATTTTGACGACGAGGGGTCTTTTAAACACCCGCCAGATTGTAAGGGCGGGAGAGGTAGGGGTCTCGGGGCGAGCCCCATTGCCCTGGCATCTTCTCCGGAGGCTACTACCTTCGATTCGCTGAGTTTTAAGCCGACATACACTGGTGGAAAGGGATTGTTAGTGATGGAGACTAAGAATCCCATTGCCAGCAATATACCCAACTAGGTCGACCTCCTCGCGGTTCCCCCTGGAAACTATCATGGTTAATTCCTGATGAATTTATCATGATGGACTAACTGGCCTGTTTTCATTCTCATCTATCACCGTTCACTGGTGCTCCGCCAGCGTATCCCGTTAGCGCAGGCCGTCATTACCATTCCATTCCATTATTACCCATAAAAAAAAAACAAGGAAATTGACCACTTCTAGATAGCGTGAAACATACAACAAATTTTAAGTTCGACCTTCAGAAATCATCATCTTCCTACCCTTATCCCAATCATTTGGGGTCGGCGTAATATGATTTTATCCATATTACAAAAAGATTTGGTTTTTAGTTTTACGACCGGCCACCTGCCTGACGTCAACCCTCTTTGGGAATGCATTTGTTGATGGTTTCCGCCTTCAACGGTACGGAGGAAAGGATTGAGGAAAAAAGGGAGGGAACGTAAGAAATGCGTAAAGGAAATTGCTGAATGAGAGGAATAAAGGACTTATGTGGGAAAGGAAAGGGGGGAACACTGCAGTTGCGGAAAGGGCTCGGATACTGCAGCGGCTCGGGAGGCCCGGGTCGCATACCCGTATGCCCTTATTCTAGAATCGGACAAAATTCTAGAGAAGAACACCCTTGACGCTTCGATCTTCAGAAATGTAACCTTGAAATCCGTGTCCAATTGGATTCTTGAATTTCTTGAAGAAAACAAAATTTATAAAAATTATTATTTTGACTTCTATTGCCCGATTATTATTAAGTGTTCGCAAAATACATTTTTCTTAAATACATATTCTGCAAATCATTCTGAGAAGAATTTTAATAGCTATGTAAACAGCAAAGCAGACGAGGAACACGAAGGCAGCGAGCAACGCGAGCAAGTCCAATTCGTGGTATTGCGTCCAGTGCATGTTGGCTGCGGGCGCGCGCAAGTGCATCGCGCCCCCGTACTTTAGCACGTACTCCGTCCACCAGACAGCGCGTGCCAGCGGCTGCATTTGCACGTCACGCAACTGGTCCCGAAACCAGATTATATTATGCCGGTAGCTGGAAAATGATGAAGAAGAGTGGTAAGATATTCTTTTTCCGTAAGCCAGACTTGTGAATTATTACCTAAGACCCCAATGGGATGTAACGACCTCATCAATAATGGATCTCGAAAATCGACATTTAATGCTTAGTAAATTCGTCATGATGGGCTAATTGATCTGACTTCATTCTCATCTATCATCTCTCACTAATATTCCGCAAGCTTTAAAGAAGAAACCTGTCTTCATTTTCAGCAATTATTTCTGGTCGTTAATTTGATCAACTCTAGCGAGATTACCAACTGACCTGATCCCACCATCACCTATCATTCCTCACTGGAACTCCACCAACAAGTTTTTCAGTGGGATATATAAATAGCAATAGAAATCTCCACCCAAGTAGACGACTTTTCTACAAAAGTCTGTCTTTAGTATTCATTTCGGATTTTATCCATCTTGGTCTACCAACTTCTGTCGAAAAAAGCAACAGTTGCCCGTTCTTCTCAGCTGAAATTATATTCCCAATGAATGATAGAATCATAAAAAAATGACTATTCCAAAATGCTTGTATTTATATTTACTTGAATAAAATATAATATATTCTTATTTTGTATTATCATCATACAAAACTCAGCATTTTAGAATTTAATAAATTTTAGAATAGAAACATTTATTGCCAGTAAACATACAATTACAATATAAATAACATATACAAAAAGTATCCCATACTAGGCAAAAGGAACCGGCTCAGCTGATGCTGTGAGTATCCCAGCGCAATGTGAACAGCTGCACAGCGCTAGTTTTCAGCCAGTCCCTCTCTTAACAAAACATAACCAAAGTGCAGGGTACCACTGTAAATTGCTTCTTAAAAGAATTATTTCTCAAATATACTAATTAAATAAACGCACACGCACACGCACACGCACACGCACACGCACACGCACACGCACACGCACACGCACACGCACACGCACACGCACACGCACACGCACACGCACACGCACACGCACACACACGCACACGCACACGCACACGCACACGCACACACACTCGCACACGCACACGCACACGCACACGCACATGCACAAGCACACGCGCACGCACACGCACACGCACACGCACACGCGCACACACACACACGCGCGCGCACACGCACTGATGAATCCAAATATTTCTTCAAGTCCTGTAATTTTTATAATAATATTGTTAGTTTTAATCATAACAATCATTTTATGTCGGATAGGCCGACATACTGTATGCCATTCTAAACTGTAGGCAGGGATAAAATATCAGTATCGCATTTTACTGAAGAAAAAAAACTAACTTTTACGTCTAATATGTTTCATCGTACATAAAAATATAATCTTAATTGAATTTGAAAGATATTTACATAGTCCTGTCTCGAGACAGGACAATATAAATTGAAAAATGAGATTTGGTGAGATAAAAAGACAATATATAATTCCCTCTGGTAGCGTGCATTCAGACTTGAGATGTATCCCACCAACTTGAATGACACTTGACGGCACCGGACGGTTCAGTTCCCATGTACGATGTATATTGCTCATGTGCAAGTGTATATTATTGGTCAGCTCACTCAGAGATGGCATGTTGGAACCGAAAATAGCTTTCAATTTATCATTTTCTGTTTTTTCAAAAGAATCACACAAATCACTTATATAAATGTAATTATATATTTCGTAAATCTTCTCAATGAATGTAAGATTTTCTATATAAGGACATCGGGAACACAAATTCGGTGGATACAATAGAGGATGCCCGAAACCATCCATAACATGGTATTCGGAAAAAAAAGATCCTACGGAACTAAACCTTATGACAGGTACGTTGAATCTGTGAGAAAATGCAAACAGAGATGGTAACCATGCTTCGATTATGAGCAAATCAAACTTGGTATTTTTATTTCAAATAATTTATTGCACTGTATGAGTATTTAGGTGTCCATGAAATCTTTTTGCAACAATTGACATAGATCTTTCAGTGCTGATTCTTATATTGTAATATTCATCGTCCATATCAGAAAGTCTACTCTTCTTTTCACCAGTGTATTTAACATCAATTTCAGTTAAATTCGCCGGACCCCCTCCTGCGGGATACGCGGGAAATGGAGTGATAACAACCACTTCATGGCCGCGCGCCGCTAGTTCACGCATCAGGGGACGGAGCACCACCTAGTCGCTGATTGACTGAGTTGGGAATACGGCTAGTATTTTAGCTGCTTCTGTATATAATATAACTTCATAATAGTAATAGCAAAATATAAAACTCCTTCAGTCTCATATTAACCACTTTAAGTACGCACAATAAATATGTTCTCACGTCTACTTACGCACAAGTGTTTACTGAACTGCTATTCACTGAAAATCAATCGCAACGCTGCGCTCGTCGAAGTCAAGCGCGAGTTATAATTGAATAATAAAATTTGCAAAATAATTTTGTTTTCTTTTGTGTGTGAACATTTACGGTTTTTCAACTTTCCCCTTTACTTGTGCTATACGTCATTACTTCTTGCCTAATTTCATAATACTAGGCTAAAGGGAAGTACCCTATCTATTCTAAAGTTTTGATTACCTTGCAAATATCAAAATATACGCTAAAAATGGTTGTATCTTTTAATTGCGTTGATTTAGAAGTTTGATTTATTTCAAGACTCCAAGACTCCTCCAGACTTAAGTATTTGATGTTACTTATAATAAATCCTCTCCATCCTAAATGTTGTGGATAGCTGATTTTCCCTTTTCATTTAAGAGTTTCCTCTTGTCGGTGCAACTAACTAATGCATTCTCTTCTAGTCAGCTCTATCCCAGGCCATATCCTTGACCTCCCTATACGACATGACACCTAGTGTTTTCTTTATCTGTCCCATGTAGTTATTCTTCGGTCTTCCCCTTCCTCTTTTGTTCTCTATTTTTCTATCTACTTTGCTCCTTAAAAAAATTCTTACTATATTTTAATATACATATAATTGTATATCGTTTGGATGATAACGGAATGATAATTCCACTTTCGCCAATGGTATACACTTGCGGGGCACAAGTGAGGGACGTAAGGTGAGGATGAAAATGCAAGGTCAGTTAGCCCATCATGATTACACACTTGATATATATACACTTGGAATTATTTTTAAGGTAACAATAAAGAGTTTCCATTCATTTATTTATTTCAACTTGATACATTCACGAGATTCTGAGAGAAAATTCTTGACAGACGGATAGTTAGAATGAAAGATTCAGTTACCTTTTTGAGCTAAGGAACCCTAAAAACATGTGCTGTATGTTCACATTATATTATTTTTTGTATTAATTATTGAGACAAATCAACTGAATAAACAAAAATGTAAGACGTTATTAAATAAGTAAATGTATCATTGGAGAACAGTTTAACTTAATTATATATTAATATAGTAATATTATAACTAGAGGATAATAAGATAAATTGTAATTGTAAATTACATAAAATATATGTATATGTTAACAGAGATTTAAAAGAGTAACTTTTGAATTTCTTGCGGGCTCTTCTCAACAGATAACAACTCTCTGAACCCTGCAGTAGATTTAAAAAAATGACGATTTAAAAGTGCTTGTAAACAAGTCTATTTGATTAAACAATTGGCAAACAATCTGACGGCCCACCTGATGGAAAGTGGTAACCGTCGCCTATAGACATGAGCAGTACCATGGACATAACAGAGTATACTGTTTCGCCAATGATACCTCCCATGCGTTGCCATTCCTGAGGACTCAGGTGTTATTCCTATGTACCCTGTAAATTCACGCCATATACCACCCTTCAAACCGAAACACAGCCATGCAAACACAACTGCTTCACGGTTAAGATGATTTGAATTTTGAACTGGTATAAGGGGTTTTAATATAAGACCAATAGAAACTTAAACAATTCGGGAAAAGAACTAGTAAATAATTAAAACACTTTAATAAAAAACAATAAGACAAACTACAAGTATTTTGAATAATAAATATACAATTGATATTAAAAAACAACCCGACTTCAATTGCGACAAAACCAATTTTGATTCAAAAGCTAAAACTTCTAAACCAATTTTTATAAAATTTCGATGGCGTTCTTTTTTTTATACGACTTAGAATGGCAAACAAGCTGACAGTCCACCTGATGGACAGTGGTAACCGTCGCCTATAGACATGAGCAATACCATGGACATAACAGAGTATACTGTTTCGCCCATGATACCCCCCATGCGTTACCATTCCCGAGGACTCAGGTGTTATTCCTCTGTACCTTGTAAATTCACGCCATATCCCACCCTTCAAACCGAAACACAGCTATGTAAGTATATCCTTTCCAAGGATTTTCCAAATCAGTATAGAGCTGTCGAAGTTATAAGGTAACAAACATGAAAAATACAATTGAATTGAAAGTCTTCTTCTTTTTAAAGTCGGTTGAAAAGTGAATGTTCTGCTCTCCGTTGAGAGCCGCATTATTATATACTTTTTTCTTCTATTCTTCTAATTTGGAGAATTCGTGCAAGGAACATTGAACAATTTCTCCAAACGAGCCTGAGAAGAATCTTAGCGCCTGTGTAAACAGCGTAGCAGGCGAGGAGCGCAACCGCGGCGAGGAGCACGATTAGATCCAGCTGGTAGTAGTGCGCCCAGTGCATGTTGGCGGCGGGCGCGCGCAGATACGGCGTGCCCGCGTGCCGCAGCACGGTAGCGCGCGCGCCAGCGGCAGGCGCTCGTCGTGCAGCAGCGCGCGCAGACGGACTATATTGCGACGGTAGCTGAAAATTTTGAAAAAATAGTAAATATATATCTTGGAGCAAGTAGAAGTAACAATTTGCCGACCAATACCAGAACTGATAGTCACGGTATGGATCAATATATTATTTATTAATATAGTATATTAACAGTTTGGCTGCCAAAGGTTCTAGACTAGGCTTCGAGCAACGTTTTAATAATTTGCCTGATGATTTATTTATTTATTTATTTATTTATTTAACACTTTATTGCACCAACATAACATGATTTGTTAAAACAATTTTCAATACGTATAGGTCTTATTGCTAAGCAATCTCTTCCAGACAACCTTTGGGTAAAAAGAATTAAAGCATAAGTAGGTAGGTGGCGCGTTAAAAAAGATAGATTTGTAAAAAATAATATTTGTGACAGCATAGCATATACATACATAAATAAACACATACAACCAAACATATACATATATATACGCGCACACATAAAACTGCAGACGGATTATAAGGATAGGTAGTGGGCTTTAACTAAGTTTTTAAAAATGGGCAACGATTGAGAGCACCGTATAGGGGTAGGGAGTGAGTTCCACAAACGAAAAAAAGGATTTGGAGTAGAAAGAAAAATGGGTAGGAATTATGAGTAGGTTGTCAATATATAAAACGTTCTTTTAAATAATGAGGTGTAACTGGATTAAAGAGAATAGAGTAAAGAAGGGAAAGGATGTGCCAGTTACGACGAAGACGGATAGAGAGCCACTTGAGCCGTGTACGATATTGGGATACATGGTCATATTTGCGAAGTCCAAATATGAACCGTATACATAAATTTTGAAGACGCTCAAGTTTATTTAACTGAACATTTGAATAACAGTCAGTCAAGGATGGGGAGGAGCAATGTATGATTTTGGTATCAATATATTATTTATTATTATGACCAGGATAAAGTACTATCAAAACAAATGTTTTTAACGCGGTCGCTGTAGTTTAACTTCATTCCATTAAAAAATACAGAAGGAACGTCATTAAAAGCCATTCTGGAAATGTAACTAGGCTATGATTATAACCTGATTTACAGCAAGACCATAGTTTTAATATACGTTCAAGGTCTTCGTTTATTGTATTTACTGCAACAGAAATATTAATAAGAGGAGCCCGCCTTGATGCCTTGTTTAAGGATGAAACACGTGTAGCAAAACGTGCAGTCGGACTATATTGCGACGGTAGCTGGAAAATGTTAACAACAACAATATAAAGGTCGCCTGGAAGAGATCGCTTTCAGCAATGAGGCCTCCCATTGTTTTCTCAGTGTAATATTTTCTTGTAATTGTTTGTATTTATAAATTTACTATTGTAATCTTATAGAGGAAACAGTAAAGAGTACCTGTCTATCTATAATCTTAATGAAAAAAACCTATATCAACAAGATATAATTGAATTATAGAGATGAATAGAATAAGAACACATTGATGCTCCTTTCCAGTTTGGGTGTTGCTAGAAGAGAACTCTTTTAGAGTTAAGCTCGCCACTGTACATTTGATTACCTCTGCCATATTTTTATGTATAAGTAGTGTGTACAATCAAGTATTAAAGAAATAAATAGAGTAACGGTCAAACGAGTGAAGTAATTTTGCAACTGTAATTTGTTTTTTTTTAAACAGGGAACAAACGAGCGTGTAGCTCACTTGATGGTACGTGATTCCCACATTCCCATCAGCACCCGCAACACTGGAGTAACTACAGCTTGCTGGCATATACTATCGGTCGGCAGCACCCGAAAAGGAATAGGCTCTTTTCTTGAAGTTTGGAAATACAACTGCTAGAAATTGTTTGATGGTCAAGAGATGGTCAGCAGCGTCTCTCTTAAAAGATCACCAAGACCTAACTGCGGTTACCAACTCGCTCACCAAACGTGGTAATTACTGCCAAAACTCTCCCTAATAGGGAAGGCAGCAGTTCGTACGTTCAGCAGTGGACAGTTAATGGCTGAAATGATGATGATGATGGTAATAGAACTTAACAAACTCCTTTTTGACTTTATTGTTGAAAGTTTCGTAAGTACTCAATATATTTTAATGTATTAACTACCAGTTTAACAGTTAGTTAAAACATCACAACAGGCGAATGGGAAGAGACTACGGAGCCCATTCATTTATACCCGAAGATTTCCCAACCCAATCTTTATTATCTGTGACGGTGCAGCGAACGCCTATAGCTCGTGCTCAGCGGGTCGAAGTGCGCAGTCAGCCTCTCGCTTACATCGCAGCTATTCATGTATAAAGGACCAGAATGGTCCCGAAACCAGTCGAGCCTTCTCGACCAAATTGTAATTTAACCAAGTCAAATCGGTAGTTATTACATTAAAATCCTACTTGCCTTTCATCTTTCCATACAGAGTGTATTGCGTCTCTAAAGCCTTCTTCAGTGAAGTCGTTCCACGTAAGCTTTACTCCTATGCGGTGACGAACGTAATTCTGCACATTCGCAAATTGATCAGCAATTATTGGGATGCCCACAAGTGGTACGCCTGCCGCCATAGCCTCCTCCGTCGACTGTAACCCACCCTGGGTGATGAACAGTTAAATTTTTGGGTGTCCTGAAATTATAAAAAAAAAGCTTGACTACTCATAAGATTATCTAGAACACTTCTAGATAATGTATTTATATAAGATTCTAAGTTAGACCTTAAGAAACACACCATGGTCACACCATGGTCACATCATGGTCACACCATGTAATTTGGTGCAGTAGTTTATGTCGGTTTAAACATTCAAACAAACAAAATTTCTAAAATAGATTCATTTGGCTTTTTAGTTGCTTTTATTCTTTTTATATATTTTTTTTCAAATATCTCCCATGTCTATATCTATAATATCTATATATATATATATATATATATATATATATATATATATATATATATATATATATATATATATATATATATATATATATATATATATATATATATATATCCCGTGTCTATAATATTATAATATCGTCTAGTCATAATTTTATTATATTAGTAAAGTTAACTTTTAGCCTCAACTTATTCCGTGTGTACGAAATACGTTCACTGGCCATAAAAATTAATTATATTATTATCCATTTTATTTAATTATATATTATTTTTATTATTTTATTAATTTTTATTCACACAAACTCATTCTTTACACGTATACAATTAAACTTTTTGAAAAAAGCAACAGCCGAGTTTCTTGCCCGTTTATCTTGGCTAAAATTGTGTTCCGAATGGGCGATAATGAGCAGAAATTACTATTTAGAAATGTTTAAATCCAAATTTCCTTGAATAAAAATATTTCATCCTTTCTTTCATATTCGTATGTGTATAGTAAATTTCATAGTAATTGGTTCTACCGTTAAGGTGCTAAGTGGTAACAAATAAACAAACTCACTTTCAGGTTTATAATATTTCATAGTAATAAGGATTAAAGATCGCACCTGGATATAATCATCGGATTACTCGCATGTTATAAGTGTAAACTGTGTCCAACAGTAGACTGCAGTAATCTGTTTATGATAATGATAAAATAATTAAGAAAATCTCACTCAGAAGGCATTCTTGCGGCAGCCACTTGGATATCCTGATGTTCTCCGTGCGTCCAGGTAATTCGTCTTCATCCCATTTCCACAATACATCCATAGGTATTTGAGACAAAACGTTGACCATCATCCCTAATTTCTCCGGATCCAGCCAAGATGTCTTCATATTGGTACCGAAGCTTATATACACCACTCCATTCATTGAGGAATCTAAATAATTCTGCAGATCCTACAATTCCAAAATTAAAATTTTAAAAGTCTCAGAGATGTCTTCTTTCATGAACGCTCAGGTTATAGAATAAGCTTCCTGTCGAGAATTCTCCAAGAGACTGCAACATGAAGATCTTCAAAAAAAGAGTTAAGAGGTTTTTTTTAGGGTCGGCAAAGCGTGCGTAATGCCTATAATGTAAATGCAGTAAATGTACTGCAGGCGTTCATAGGCTATAATAACCGATTACCATCAAATAGTCCGTATGTTTGTTTGCCACTTCAGTAATATGAAAATAATGTATGAAGCACTTGATTTAATCCACCTGATCATACCAATCGACGAGTATCTGCTTGCACAATCCACAACACCCAGACTTAAGTCAATTCAGAAATGTTTACAATACAATACAATCTAAAAAAAGACATAATTACCTCTGGGAGCATGCATTCAGTTTTGAGATGTATCCCACCAACCTGAATGACACTTAACGGCATCGGACGATTCAATTCCCAAGTACGGTAAATGTTACTAATATATAAGTCTATATTATTGCTCAACTCACTCAGTGCTGGCATTTCGGGCCCGAAAATTGCTCTTAATGTCTCAGTTTCTTCCTCTTCTTTTGAATAATACAAGGTATTTATATAAACATAATTATATATTTCATAAATCTTCTCCAGGAATGTAAGATTTTCTATGTTAGGACAACGGGAACACAAATTAGTTGGATGAAACAATGGATGACCGAAGCCAAGCATATCATTGTATTCGGAAAGGAAGGAGCCCACGCTGCCAAACCTTATTACTGGTACATTGAATCTATAAGAAAATGCTAAAGTTGGTCGCAACCACGCTTCTATTATCAATAAATCGAATTCAATATTTCTGTCTAGTATAAATTTCTTTAAAATATCTGTATTCAATTGTTTGTTAAATGCTTTGGTTACATTGAGTATGCCTTTCTTGATAGCTATTCTTATAGCTGCATATTCATTAACTGCAGGATGTTTTTCTATTTCGAAATCTTGATAAATTTCATTTATATCAATTTCAATTAAATTCGTCGGCCCCCCTCCTGCAGGATATGCGGGGTCTGGAGTGATAACAGTCACTTCGTGGCCACGCGCCACTAGTTCAAGCACAAAAGGACGGAACACTACTTGATGGCTGATTGATGGAGTTGGTAATACAGCTAGAATTTTAGCTGCTTCAGAACTTGTTAAAATTATTAACAAATATATGACTATAAAGAATTCCGACTTCATGTTTGGGAATTACTTTTATCTATGCGCAATTTAAACGATGTTTCATCGTCGACTGAGAAATAACAAGTGTCTCCCTAAATATTACAAATATATTACATCTACCAATGTGTGTAAACATGCATGCATTCATGTAAACTTATTGACACTGAAATGACAAAGATTAATGTAAAGTAACCTTAAAACACTACGCTTTAGCTTCGATTATCCAGTAAAAATTGTAATGAAATAAAAAATAGCGTAATTGAAAACGATCTTTAGCAATAAAGCGATAAAGTCACAATTCTACTGTAAAATAAATATAAAGTATATAACATGTGTTTTACGTCAACTCGGTAATTTGATGTCATTGTTTTCTGCAGGTATTCTAATATATTTGCAGTATCTGCAGGAAACAATGACTATAACTGTACTAATGTGTATCTTGAGAAACAATTTTATGATAATATATTATACTAAAGTAGGTGTTTTCTTGCGGAAGTCCATATTACTGGTTACTAGATTAGAATTACTTTGTTTAATTTCGCTATCAACAATATATGTACGATTGCCAACACTCCAAAATTCACTACTAATCCAAATCAGCTTTGAGCTTATATTGTAAATAATATCTATCTCGCTCTATCATATATGGTTTTATGTTTGATCTCTTTAACATTATCAATCTTTATACTTTATAATCTAAACTTATCTATTTATATATTTTCCACCAAGCATATACTGATAATGTAGGCATTTAATTTTCATCGAAATCGACTGGATTATAACTCATAATACTGATGTATACGAATATCTTGAAATTTCAATGGTAATCGAAATAGTTTAAGGTACTAAGTATGAATGTGGATGGCTATAAGGGCAGAGGAAGACTTAAGAAGACATGGATGTACTGCTTGGAAGAGGATGTGGCCAGGATAGAAGTGAATATGGAAATGACTGCGAATAGAGAAGAATGAAAAGAACATATTACGTCGACCCCAAATGATAATTGGGATAAGGGTAGGAAGGTGATGATGATGATGATGAAATAAAATAATTTAAGATTGTGCTCTGTAGAAAAAACCGACTCCAATCACAGCGAAATCAATTATATTGATTTAATAAAATCCAGTCATTTTGATTTAAAAGCTAAACTACTGAAACCATTATATGAGATAATAAACATAAAAAAATACATAAATACATAACATACAAAAAAAAAGTAGGTCAAGTTAATGTTTTTTATAAAATTTATTTATAAATGTAAAAAAAAAAGTAATTTAAAATTTGATTTAATAATTTATATTGTTGGTGCAAATTAATATTGTTAAAATTTTGTGGGCTCTGGTTGCCTTTATTAAAGAATTATTATTATTTATTATTTGTTAAAAACCTTCTCCTGTTTTGAAATCAGGTGAAAGTAACCATACACTGCGTAATATGGAGAAAGACATTCTTCAACTTCTTTTTGAAGTCAAGTCAAAGTTTCAAATCAGAGTCAAGTGAAAGTTAAAAACACGCATGTGATGCCCTCAGTATAGCAAATAAAATAAATAAATAAATTTATTCTTTGGAAACATACAGCTTGATTCAATCAACACATAATCAAATTACATTTATATTGAGCCATATAAAGTTTACATAATCGGTTTTTATATAAAAAATAATTATAGACATAAATTTGCTAAAACAGTTTTATACCTTAATTTATAACAATGAGGTATTGAAATACCGAGAAAAAAAGGTTTCTTCAACGCCCACGTGACAACTCTAGTGTTGCAGGCGTCCATAGACTACAGTGACCGTTTACAGACGGGCTGCATGCTTGTTTGCCATCTTCATGGTAAAAAAAAAAACAATATGAAGCAAAAAAAAACATTTTTACAGTAGTCAATTTAGTACAGCAGGTACCCAGGAGACCCTGACCTGACAGGAGAGACCAGAATGACCTTGCTATTGGCAGCTTGAATGCATGCGGGATCAATATCAAAGTCAAACAATAATTTGTTAAATTTAACTGGGATTCTGCAGAAATATGAATTTCGTTTGAAATTGGATCTGCATCGCGGGACGTATGAACAATGGACGTACGACGGGAGGTCAAAAAGTTCACGGAATGGAGAGGTTGGTTTACTCGTCCAGGTAGTCACTTGTTATCAACCTGCAAACAAGTGAATCGGGAAGAAGTCCTCACGAAGCAAGGAAAATCCGCTCAGACGAATTTACAAGAGCTGTTAATAGTTTACGCGAACTCTGTCCCTAGTAAAATTAAGGTTTACAAGTGGCATGGTTTTTCAAATAAGGAAGAGAGTAATTAAAGACTATTAAAGATGACTCTCGCTCCGGACGGCCAATTGAGATCACCACACCGGAAATCGTCGCAAAAGTAGAAAAACTTGTATTAGCAGATACCCGACTGACGAAGAAATAGCTTGTAACAATGGTTAGAGTATCCAAAACAAGTAGTTTAAATATTCTACATCATCATCTTAGCATGACTTGGAATGCTCACGCCAGTTAAAAAAGTGAGCGTATCTAGTGTTCTCGCCAGAGAGCTTTTTGAGCTCTGTGGATAGAATAGGGAAGAAGTTATGGACCGAATTGTTACTGGAGATGAAATCTGGGTTCACCACTATGAACCTGGGTCGATACAGTAGCATAAAAAAGCACAACTCCTACGAAGAAATTGAAAGTGTTTCAATCGGCCGGAAAGATCATGACGACTATTTTTTGGGATACAGAAGGTATTTTGCTGATCGATTATAAAAATCGTGTCAGTACTACGCTTCTTTACTGGACAGATTGAAAGAAGCAATCAAGGAAAAATGAAGAGGAAAGCTGTCAAAAGGCGTGCTTCTTTTGAACAACAACGCTCCCGTCCACATGTGCCATGTTGCAACGGCTGCCATCTACCGATGCGGGTTGGAAAATTACACCATCCACTTTACAGTCCAAAAGTCCAGTCACCAAAGGGAGACTTTGTACAAAAGTCGATTGCTTGGGTACCTCTGTCCCATTCGTGTTTCAACCGTAAAGCAGTTGTGTTTGCATGGCTGTGTTTCGGTTTGAAGGGTGAGATATGGCGTGAATTTACTGGGTACAGAGGAATAACACCTAAAGCCTCAGGAATGGCAACGCATAGGGGGTATCATGGGTGAAGCAGTATACTCTGTTATGTCCGTGGTACTGCTCATGTCTATAGGCGACGGTTACCACTTTCCATCAGGTGGGCCGTTAGCTTGTTTGCTAACGGTAAAAAAGACTTGGTCCCCAGCGACTATTATTTATTTCCAAAAATGGAAAAGGAGCTGGGTGGAAAAAAATTTGACTACGACGATTTTGATCATTATTTGAAAGATCCAAAAAATATATTAAGATTAAGGGAGAATATATTGAAAAGGAAAAATAGTTTCATGTTTATTTTCGACCCCCTTCCCCCTCATACCACGAACTTTTTGACCTCCCCTCGTATTATCAAGGCTATGTTTACATAATTCTCTATATTTTTTATACACCATGCACTTCATTAAGCAAGCAGAAATACTGAATGTCATCGACTTTTATAGTTCTTCCACTTTTAAATTTTTTGTAAATACAAGGCGACTACGTTTAATATTTCAATTTTTGTTCATTAAAATTAACTTTTTTTACACATATTCTCCAAATCAGTCTGAGAAGAATTTTAATAGCTATGTAGACAGCAAAGCAGGCGAGGAACACGAAGGCAGCGAGGAGCGCGAGCAAGTCCAATTCGTGGTATTGCGCCCAGTGCATGTTGGCTGCGGGCGCGCGCAAATGCATCGCGCCCCCGTACTTTAGCACGTACTCCGTCCACCATACAGCGCGTGCCAGCGGCTGCATTTGCACGTCACGCAGCTGGTCCCGAAACCGGATTATATTATGTCGGTAGCTGGAAAATGATGAAGAAGAGTGGTAAGATTGCATTCTTCTTCCGTACCCAGACTTGTGAATCCTATTACCTAAGCTAGTAATGTAACGACCTCATTCCTAATAATGGACCTCGAAAATCGACATTTAATTCTTAGTAAATTCGTCATGATGGGCTAATTGATCTGACTTCATTCTCATCTATAAATACTTTGCAAGCTTTAAAGAAGAAACCTGTCTTTATTTTCAGCAATTATTCCTGGCCGTTAATTTGATCAACTCTAGCGAGATTACCAACTGACCTGATCACACCATCACCTATCATTCCTCACTGGGACTCCACCAACAAGTTTCTCAGTGGGATACATAATAGCAATAGAAATCTCCACCCAAGTAGATGACTTTTCTACAGAAGTCTGTCTTTAGTATTCATAACACCTGAGTCCTCAGGAATGCCAACGCATGGAGGGTATCATGGGCGAAACAGTAGGTGTGTTATGTCCATGGTACTGCTCATGTCTATAGGCGACGGTTACCACTTCTCATCAGGTGGGCCATCAGCTTGTTTGTCATTCTAAGTCGTATAAAAAAAAAATCATTTCGGATTTTATCCAACTTGGTCTATCAACTTCTGTTGAAAAAAGCAACAGTTGCCCGTTCTTCTCAGCTGAAATTATATTCCCAATGAATGATAGAATCATAAAAAAATGACTATTCCAAAATGCTTGTATTTATATTTACTTGAATAAAATATATTCTTATTTTGTATTATCATCGTACAAAACTCAGCATTTTATTGAAACTGGTAAAAAAACTTAATAAGACTCCCAATTGACTTGCCTTTCATCTTTCCATACACTATAAATTGCGTCTCTGAATTCTTCTTCAGTGAAATCGTTCCACATAAGCTTCACTCCTATGCGGTGACGAACGTAATTCTGCACATTTGAAAATTGATCAGCAATCATCGGGATGCCCACAAGTGGCACGCCTGCCGCTATAGCTTCCTCCGTCGACTGCAACCCGCCCTGGGTGATGAATAGCTTAACTTTTGGATGTCCTGAAATAACAATATTTTTTTACATTAATTTGCAAGGGCATTTATTTAATTTTTAAAAATTTGGTATAAATTCTCTATGCATACATGCACAGTTAACACATCCAAATCACGCGATTGATCGCGGACATAAGGAAGTACCTATTATAAATATGATTGCTCAATCACACTCAAATAACTGGACCAATTAGAATAAAATTTATTACACTCGGTTTTAATTTAATTCAGTACATACTTGCTAGAAGGATTTAAATAAAATTTGGTACGAGGGTAAGTTATATTTCAGTGTAATACATAGTAAACTCATAGTTAATATACTGATTTACAATTGCAAGGCTGTGGGAAACAGCTAGTAAATAGATAAAATCTCACTCAAAAGGCATTCCTGCGGCAGCCACTTAGAAATTTTAATATTTCCAGTTTGTACCGGCAATTCATCTTCGTCCCATTTCCACAATATATCTAGAGGCAGGCTGGATAAAACTTTAATCATAATATCCAATTTTTCAGCTTGTAACCACGACGTTTTCATATTGGTACCGAAGCTAATGTACAACACACCATTCACTGAGGAATCCAAATATTTCTTCAAGTCCTGCAATTTTTATAAATGATATTGTTAGTCTTAATCATAACAATCATTTTACGTCAGATAGGCCGACATACTGTATGCCATTCTAAACTGTAGGCAGGGATAATACCAGTATCGCTCCGATATCTATATATTGAGTTAGATATATAACTATATATAATAGGATCTTAATAGTTGAAATGGAATGACAATCCCGCCTGTGCTATCGGTATACAGTGACGAGGCATTAATGAGAGATGATAAATGAAAGCAGGTCATTCGGCCTATCGTGAGGATTTCCACAAAAATTAAGGTTATATTGCTATTAATTAGGCTGTTAGACCCCATTACTAAGCCTTTCCCCTAGCCGTGTGATTCCAGCATAGAATCTGCCATCCCTTTCTTGCCCATACGTAAGGACTAAGGAAACTTAATAATTGAGGGATGCGCAGCAGCGTTCCTCTTAAAACATCACCAAAATCTAACTGCAGTCGCCAACCCGTCTGCCAAGCATGGCAACGACTGGCAATACACCATAAGCCTATACTCAGTAGTGGACAGTTAATAGCTAATATAATGGTAGATAATAGCTGTTTATCGGTAACAGTGGCTTTCCATGTTCTATTCATCTATACCAATTGTCTCTATTCAATTAATTGAATAATTCTGATACTTATTAGCATTTCTATTCCGCACAATTGGAATCTTTGTTCAAGAAAACAATACAATTAAAGTTATCAATACTGACGTATTGAATTACGTTTGTTTTCTGATGGTGGCATTCAGTAATCAATACTAGTCTTTGTGGTTGAAGTCTGAAATGAGAGACGAGACGTTGAAAACTAACAGGCAAGATCGTACGTAGTTCTTCTAGCAGTACTCTATCATTCCTCCAATATTGACATTCACACGCACACTAATTGAAGTCGAATTGAACAAAATAATTGTAATCAAATAAGCAGAAACAAACGCAATTAATTCCACTTGATAATCGGAATTTTTTCGACATTCGATATTGGACGACAAGACGGAGCAGGAGCCTCCATTTTACATCGTCGACATACCATTTATACGCACGAAGCGCTTTACGTCTTCTTTCATTATTCACATAGCCAAGGAGTGGAACTCCCTCCCTGCTTATGTTTTTCCATCTAAATACAATCTGTACCAATTGAAGACAAATGTGACTGAGCGATTCGTAAGACCACGAGCCCCATCTTAGACCACGTCATTACTTTCCATTAGGTGAGATCAAACTCATTCGGGGGACCCTTCAATAGTACAAAGAAAGACTTTTGGAATGTCTCTACTAATAGTAGTCAATTCTAAAATGTTGGTAGTTGAATGCACACAAATGCTAGCAGAATTAAACAAAATAATTTTAATGAACTAAACAAAAACAATACTCAATCATGACGGACACACTTATGAATGACAAGATGTTGCGTAGACACAAAGTGATAAAAATGTTTTAATTTACGCAGAATCGTATCTACAAGTAGATATTTCTTTATAAAAGTTTGTTTATTTGTTACCTTATAGCGTCTTGACGACATAAACAATCATGATAAAGAAAGACATGAGCCTTTTACCCTGATCAATAAATATATGCGGAAGTAGTCGCGGGAAGAAGGTAGTACTTAAATAATTTTACTGAAAAAATCCTAAATTTACGTCTAATACATGTAATTGTACATAAAAGTATGGTCTTAAGTTGAAAGAGATTTACAATGCCCTGTCTTGATATGAGAACTGGTGAGATTTTGCTAGTACATCCAGAAAAAAATAAGAGGTTATACATATAAATACCTCTGGCAGCGTGCATTCAGACTTGAGATGTATTCCACCAACTTGAATAACACTTGTTGGCACCGGACGGTTCAGTTCCCAAGTTCGATGTACGTTGCTCATGTGCAAATGTACATTTTTGCTCAGCTCACTCAGAGATGGCATGTCGGAACCAAAAACAGCTTTCAATTTAACATTTTCTGTTTCTTCAAAGCAATAAAACAAGTCACTGATATATATGTAATTATATATTTCGTAAATCTTCTCAATGAATGTAAGATTTTCTATATTAGGACATCGGGAACACAAATTCGGTGGGTACAATAGAGGATGTCCGAAACCATCCATAACATGGTATTCGGGAAAAAAAGATCCTACGGAACTAATCCTTATGACAGGTACGTTGAATCTGTGAGAAAATGCTAACAGTGGTGCAAACCATGCTTCGACAATGAGCAAATCAAACTTGGTATTTTTATTTCGGATAATTTTTTGCACTGTAGGAGTATTTAATTGTCCAGGAAATCTTTTTTCACCAATTGATATAGATCTTCTAATACTGGTTCTTATATTGTCATATTCATTTACCGAAGTAGAAAGATTAAAAACTATATCACCGTAATATTGTCTAACATCAATTTCAGTTAAATTCGCCGGACCCCCTCCTGCGGGATACGCGGGGGCTGGAGTGATAACAACCACTTCATGGCCGCGCGCCGCTAGTTCATGCATCAGGGGACGGAACACCACCTGGTGGCTGATTGACTGAGTTGGGAATACGGCTAGTATTTTAGCTGATTCTGTATATATTATTCTATAACAGTAATAGAAAAATATAATTTCCGTCAGTTTCATATTAACCACTTTAAGAGCGCACAATAAACACGATCTTACGTCTTCTTAGCACAAGTGTTTACTGATTCCAATATTAATAATGTGTATAATGAAACCGCTCAACTATAGACTATAACATTCACTACCATACCGAGGGTTCCGTGCGTAAAATGAGTATATAAATAGACATTTGTTTTCCTTAAATAAAAATGATGTTACATACAAATCAATTTTTTAAGTGTTATCTGAAATAGATACGTAATATTTATTATTACAATTACGAATTCTATACTTCGGGATATAAAATTGTTATAAATTATTATCTAACTAATTACCTATCAACATTGCTAGTGACAGTATTAATATTGGACATCTTTGTTTCTAAATCGCACCGTGACGGGCGACGGTTTCCCCATATCCTCGGTTTCCCAGAAAAAAAATATTATTTCCATCATATTTTTTTATATTCCAGAAGACTTACACAAAGTCATGATTTGCTAATTTATAAAATAAAAAACTATAATTACCTCTGGCAGCGTGCATTCAGACTTGATATGTATCCCACCAACTTGAACTACACTTGACGGCACCGGACGGTTCAGTTCCCATGTACAATGTACGTTTCTCATGTACAAGTGTACATTATCGCTCAACTCTATCAGAGATGGCATTTCGGACCCGAAAAAAGTTCTTAATTTATTAATTTCTGTTTCTTTAAAAGAACTACTCCAGTTATGGATATAAATATAGTTATATATTTCATAAATCTTCTCTATGTTTGTAAGATTTTCTATATTAGGACATCGGGAACACAGAAAAGACGGGTGAAACAGAGGATGGCTGAAGCCTCCCACAACTTGGTACTCTTTGTGGAATGATCCCACCGAACTAAACCATATCACAGGTACGTTAAATCTGTGAGAAAACGCTAACAAAGGTTGAAACCATGCTTCAATAATCAACAAATCAAATTCTATATTTTTATCTCGAATTATCTTGCTCGCTGCATCTGTATTTATTTGTTCATAAAATGCTGACAATATACATAACGCAGATCGTTTAACGCTCATTCTTATATCGGCATATTCATTTACCATGCTATAAGATTCCCTAATCTTTTCCTCTTTATATATTTGGCTAACTTGTTTGACGTCGATTTCAGTTAAATTCATCGGGCTCCCATCTGCGGGATACGCGGGAGCTGGAGTAATAACAACCACTTCATGGCCGCGAGCCGCTAATTCTCGCACGAAGGGACGAAACACCACCTGGTGGCTGATTGACGGAGTTGGGAATACAGCTAATATTTTAACTGCTTCTGTATATAATATTACTCTATAGGAACAATATAAGTATACAATAACTTTTAATTCCATATTAAACTATGTACATATAAGTTACTTTTAAATGTTGTACAATAAACACGCTCTTACGTCGATTCAACACAAGTGTGTTCTGAAGATAATTCAAATACCCAATACGTGCCAAATTTGTCAACCTTGAAGTTCTAAAAACGGAATGTAATATTGCTCGTGCAAGTAGATTAGCACTAGTAAATAACATGTGTGGAATATTAATGGCATAGACCTCCAGTAATATTATTCTGAAAACCGCGTTCAATTAGGCTTATTGGATAAATTTAACATGGCACCCTATTGAGGATATAACTATAACACTGAAATATCACGTTCTAAATATGAAACAAGAGAATATACTCGTCCAAACTTGTTATGTATAAACTAATAAATATATATTGTTTATTAAATGAACAATTTACACGTAATATATTGTAAGTTATTTAAAATAATTAATAAATATATAAAAATATTTAATATAAATAAATTTTATATTCAGCCGGTCCTAAACGACCACTATCCCTTCAGGGGGAACGAGATATGACGGCTTGGGCCGAGGTTCGAACCGCCTTCGCACCCTCCGACGATAATTAAGTAATGAGCAAATCAAACTTTGTGTTTCTATCTCGAATAATTTTTTGAACGGCATCATTTTTTAATTCTCTATCAAATACTTTTGAAACAACTAACAGAGATCTTTTTGGGCTAGTTCTTATATACTCATTTACCATTTCAGAAACTCTATTTTTATCTTTATCATGGTATTGTCTAATATCAATTTCAGTTAAATTCTCCAGACCCTCTCCTACGGGACACGCGAGGGCTGGAGTGATAACAACCACTTCATGGCCACGCGGCGCTAGTTCACGCACCAGGGGACGAAACACCACCTGGTGGCTGATTGACTGAGTTGGATATACAGCTAGTATTTTAGCTGCTTCTGTATATAATATTATTCTATAAGTTATAGAAAAACAAAAACTCCTTCAGTTCCATATTATTTGATAAATAAATCACTTTAATTATTCACAATAAATACGGTTTTACGTCAGCATAACACAAATATTACTGAGACTTAAAATGCGCAAAATATAACTGATCAACAATCCATTATATTAAACACACACCGAGGGTTCCGTTTGTAAAATAAGCTGTAAAAAGATTTTTATTTTCTTTAGATGAGAATTTCGATTTATGACAGTAAGTCGAAAATACCGCGACATCAAATAAATATTTTCTTTTAAAATGTCCAAATAGTGATATTTCATATCTCACTTAGACTATTAGTTTTTAAATAACCTAATAGTTCTAAGTAGGATATCTCGTCACAGTTGTAGAATACTGACGGATCTGACGAATACTACATATAAAGATCTGTCAGTATTACGACTACGACTGTGACGATATTGTATTTGATATCCCACATTTTATTTTAAAGGGTTTCAAATAAAATCTGTTTGTTTTATTTGAAACACTTTTTAAACAAAATAAAAATATTTCTTCTAGAATTTAATTTATTTATTTATAATTTATTGTACACAAAGATTCAAGATTCAAGATTCATTTATTTGTAAAACATGCGTATAAATACATGCAGATGTTGACAATATACATTATATAATATACATACAAAATTAAATTGTTTAATTTATATAAAATAAAGATGTACAACAGGCGAGCTCAACTCTGTAAGAGTTCTCTTCCAGCAAACCCTGAGTGGAAAGGAGCATTAATTACCAGCGGGCAGTGTGCGTGCAATAAGAAGTTTATGTTATGAGTAATGAATGGGCTAACAATATTTAAAATTAATCCAAACTTCAGTTGGATAGCAATAATTTTTATCATATCAGCCGTTGACTGTCCATTTCTGAACATAGGCCTTCTCCCATTGCGGGTATTTGTCAGTAGATATCACGCTTGATAGGCAATGACAATGACAATTAGGTTTTGGTGAGAATTTTATGATAATAATGTTTATTTAGTCGCAATTTACGACACCCAGTTTATTTTAGTTATATTAGCTTATACTATTATGTTTTAATTAAGATACAGCGTTATGACAGACAGAGAAGAAGAACAAACAAAGTTGCTGTGTAAGGGTTCTTTTGCACCTTTTCAATACGGAATCCAAAAATAATACAATGGCATATTAAAGTAAATTTGTATTGCATTGTATAAAGTAAGTTTTTTTTAGGCAGGAATACATGCGCAGCACACCACAGTTGTCGTGAAATTTGTTATGAATTCAAAGATGTATGAAAGCAGCAGAGACTTTACTATAAAAGTAATAATTATAATAATGACATTCGGGTACTTTTTTCATTGTGAGTGCACCGATGCTGACCAAATGTACTTCGCTTCATCTCATTCAAATAAGGATGTGTTAAATTATTTTTCAAAAAAATAATTTGTTGTAAAAATTTAAATGTGCAGGGACATTATGCGCGCGGTTCTGACCCTGAAGATATCTGTTTATATCTTTATTGAAGAATTCCATGCTATGGCCTCTTGGAAAAACCTAGAAAGGGAGCTCATTCCATAATCTGAGTATTCATGGGAGAAAACATCTCTAAAATCGCTCTGTACGCGACGATCTAAGCTCTAAGGTATAGAGATGAACTCTCTGTCGATAGCGAACCATACGATGGTAAAAAGTGGTCGTGGGTATCAGATTCAATATGTTTAGTTCTTCTGAGCTAACAGACTGTCTGTTAGGTTAAGTTAGCCGTAGGATTTTTTTTTAATTAAAAGACAATATATAATTACCCCTGGCAGCGTGCATTCAGACTTGAGATGTATCCCACCAATCTGAACGACACTTGACAGTACCGGACGGTTCAGTTCCCATGTACAATATGTAAGTGTATATTATTGGTCAACTCACTCAGAGATGGCATGTTGGAACCGAAAATAGCTTTCAATTTATCATTTTCTGTTTTTTCAAAAGAATCACACAAATCACTTATATAAATGTAATTATATATTTCGTAAATCTTCTCAATGAATGTAAGATTTTCTATATTAGGACATCGGGAACACAAATTCGGTGGATACAACAGAGGATGTCCGAAACCACCCATAACATGGTATTCGGAAAAAAAAAGATCCTACGGAACTAAACCTTATGACTGGGATGTTAAACCTGTGAGAAAATGCCAACAGAGGTAGAAACCATGCTTCGATTATAAGCAAATCATACTTGGTATTTTTATTTCGAATAATTGGTTACACTGTATAAGTATTTAGGTGTCCATGAAATCTTTTTGCAACAATTGACATAGATCTTTCAGTGCTGATTCTTATATTGTAATATTCATCGTCCATATAGTTTGTTTATAGTGTGTTTAATATCAATTTCAGTTAAATTCGCCGAACCCCCTCCTGCGGGATACGCGGGGGCTGGAGTGATAACAACCACTTCATGGCCGCGCGCCGCTAGTTCACGCATCAGGGGACGGAACACTGCTTGGTGGCTGACTGAAGGTGTTGGGAATACGGCTAGTATTTTAGCTGCTTCTATATATAATATTATTTTATGAAAATAATAGACGGTTATAAGAGCCTTCAGTTCCAAAGCAAACACTAACACTGTACGCACAATAAATACGTCAATTAGGCACAAGTGTTACTAAAAATTTCACCAATAGCTTTCAAATCACAATTAGTCAAGTGTAACCTGCATTTACACAGTGAGGATTCCGTAAATAAATAAATTAATTTCAAAAATACAATAGGGACAACTACATTTAATTTAATATAGTAATTTTTGCGTAATGTCAGAACAAATGTACAGATAGACTAATACATAGGCAAAATTTCTAAATTTATTGATTTTAGCTTCTATTGCTCCTATTAAAATCCCTTGTAGCATTGTTTTTAAATATCATCCATGTACACACATTGTCCAGTACCAAAGTATTAAATTCATAATACATTTAATTGTGGGTATAGGAATTGTTAATAATGTGGTAGGTATTACAGCTATATTGCTGGCAATATACCCTGTCAGATCGACTATCACGCGGTTACCTCCGGAAACCATCAAAGATAGACAGATAAACACTCTTTATTGTTTGTTCTAAAAGATTACAATAGTAAACTAAAATAGTAGTAAACAGTAGTAAAAAAAGTCATAAATAACTCTTCTTGAATTCATCACGATAAGTGAAATGACCTGCTTTCATCCTCACCTACCATCCTTCACTGGTGCCCCGCCAGTGTACCTATACCAATAACACAGGCGAAGGTGTGATTTCATTTTCACTCATTTAATATAAAAAAAAAAAAAAACTTAAAAGTACAACATTATTTATATATTTTTTGTTTGTAGTTAATTGTAATGCTGCAGCACAAAATTGGTAATTTATTTAAGTATATTCATAGTGTATTTACAAACAATATATTTTTCATATATAATTTTTCATTTTAATATTCTTCATTTCTGACATTTTAAACTTGGTTACCACTATTTTCCTAAAAAAAATATAAAAACAAATACAACTCTCCCCCTACCTCCCCATATGTGGAAGAAGATGAAAGACAGTTTAGCAGTGGAAAATAAAAAAAATTACCTCTGGCAGCGTGCATTCAGACTCGAGATGTATTCCGCCAACTTGAACGATACTTGACGGCACCGGACGGTTCAGTTCCCATGGACGATGTATATTGCTCATGTGCAAATGTACATTATTGCTCAGCTCACTCAGAGATGGCATGTCGGACCCAAAAATTGCTCTCAATTTATCATTTTCTGTTTTTTCAAAAAAATCATACAAATCACTGGTATAAATGTAATTATATATCTCGTAAATCTTCTCAACGAGTGTAAGATTTTCTATGTTAGGACATCGGGAACACAAATGCGATGGGTACAATAGAGGATGCCCGAAACCACCCATAACATGGTATTCGGAAAAAAAGGATCCCAAGGAACTAAACCTTATGACAGGTACGTTGAATCTGTGAGAAAACGCTAAAAAAGATGGCAACCATGCTTCAATGATGAGCAAATCAAACTCGGTATTTCTATCTTGAATAAAGTTTTCCATGACAACTGTATTCAGTTCTCTATGAAATAATGTTAAACAATAAAATATGGCTCTTGCATAGCTCGTTCTGATATCGTCATATTCATTTAACATATCGGAAAGATTTTTTTTGTTTATTTTAGACTGTCTAAGATTAATTTCAGTTAAATTCGCCGGACCCCCTCCTGCGGGATACGCGGGGTATGAAGTGATAACAACCACTTCATGGCCGCGCGCCGCTAGTTCACGCATCAGGGGACGGAGCACCACCTGGTGGCTGATCGAAGGTGTTGGGAATACGGCTAGTATTTTAGCTGCTTCTATATATAATATTATTTTATAAAAATAATAGACGGTTATAAGAGCCTTCAGTTCCATAGTAAACACTTTAACACTGTACGCACAATAAATACGTCAATTAGGCACAAGTGTTACTGAAAATTACACCAACAGCTTTCAAATCAAAATCAGTCAGGTGTAACCTGCATTAGCACAGTGAGGATTCCGTACATAAAGTAACTTGTAAATAAAATTTTATTTACTTTAAATAAAAAAAAATTAATACATAGTATTTATTGTATGGAAAGTTTATCAAAGGGAGACTTTGTACAAAATTCGTTTGCTTGTGTACCTCTATCGCATTCGTGTTTCTACCGTGAAGCAGTTGTGTTTGCATGGCCGTGTTTCGGTTTAAAGGATGGGTGGGATATGGCAATGAAATTACAGGGTACAGAGGCATAACACCTAAGTCGAGGGGAAGGGACTGCTAGTAATGCAGACTACCAGACTCATTACTAGCAATATATCCTGTCAAATCAAACTTCACGTGGTCCCCATGAAAGTTACGATGGGATAACTAACGTGCCTTTTCATTTTCACCCATCATCCCTCACTGGTGTACTAACATGAGCGCAAATAGCAGAATAGGTGGTTATGAAAAATAGGTTAATTAGCCTATCATGATGAATTCATTCAATTGTGGGGAGTGTTCTGAGGAATTGTTCGGACTGATACCTGCTGCTGATTTCCACCACCGTACAACCCGCCACAAACTAAAGTTTCATCCCAATCATCTGGACGAGTGGCGGTCTTCCACCGTGCGTTTTTCAAGGCACTTTCTTCCACGCACAACCACTCTTTGGAATCAACTGCCAGCAGCAGTATTTCCGAACCGATACGACAACATAACCTTCAAGAAAAGAGTATATTCCTTTTTAAAAGGCCGGCAGCACACCTGCAATGCCGCTGGTGTTGTAGGTGATCATGGGCGGCGGTAGTCACTTACCATCAGGTGAGCCGCACGCTCGTTTGCCCCCTGTGTTGTAAAAAAAAAAGAAAATGTTGTGCCTTTATAGTACAGAATCCTAAATAATACAATGCCAATATGAAGTTTACTTAAGACAAATAACGCAGCCTATTTATTGTGATCCTCGTGGTATTAAATGATATTAACATAATTTAAACGTATATATATATATATATATATATATATATATATATATATATATATCTTTTTTTCTTTTTTATACAACTTAGAACAATTAAACAAGCTGACGGCCCACCTGATGGTAAGTGGTAACCGTCGCCTATAGATATGAGCAGTACCGTGGACATAACAGAGTATACCTTAAGCGTAAACATAATCGTTGTCTTCGTCCGTGCAGGAATCTTCTTCTTCACGAGCCTGCTCATCGTACTGGCTTCATTTCTTATTCCTTCACTGTTTTTTTTTTATGGGTGAAAATGGTATGGTAACCCCGCCTGCGCTAACGGAATACGCTGGCGGAGCACCAGTGAAGATTGATAGATGAGAATGAAAACAGGCCAGTTAGCCCATCATGATAAATTCATCAAGAATTAACCATGATAGTTTCCAGGGGGAACCGCGTGGAGGTCGACCTGGTTGGGTATATTGCTAGCAATGGGATTCTTAGTCTCCATTACTAACAATCCCTTTCCTCCCTATTCCTTTACTGTTTAAGCTATTAAACACAGGAAGACACTCCCGTTTGACACAAGATCTACCCTAAGCAAGCTAGCTTTTAAACACAAACTGTACTGGTAAGACTGTATGCCGGTATGGAAACATAGCGTTTTAGAAAGATAATATAATTATATAAAAAATATACATAGCAAAACCAGCGGAGCAAAAAAAGCGAACGAAACAAAACTGAACTGACACAGACTTCAAATTACAAAGAGACTATCTTTTTAATAAAATTCAAAAAGAAAATAAAAAGGTGCGTGCACAGTCCAGTTATAAATTATATCGTCACAGTCGTAGAATACTGACGGATCTATATATCTAATATTCGTCAGATCCGTCGGTATTCTACGAATATGACGATATGATGTTATTCCTATGTATACTGTAAATGTACAATAAATATACGTATTATACACAACTGCTTTCTAGTTGTTTTATTCATTTTAGCATATTATTCACAGGAATAACATATATTTTCCACTTCATTTTTGTCAACAATAGCTTCCATTTAAATTACAAATGCATAGATATTTTAATTGTGTTACAAAATTTACATAGTATATAATTACTTACCTATTACTAGAAAATTGATTCGAATAATAGTTTTTTTTTTTAATGGATAATAATAGAATAGTGACCCCGCCAGTGAGTGATGGCAGGTGAGGATGAAAAGGCGGGTCAGTTAGCCCACCGTGATGAATACATCTGGAATTCAGCACGATGGTTTCCAGAGGAGACCACGTGGAGGTCGACCTGCTTGGGCATATTGCTAACAATGGGCCTGGGTATCCACATTACTTGCAACCCCCACTCCCTATAATAGCTATATTGTACAGCATTCCAGTACAAAGTACCTAAATCATGTAGTTTTCAAAAATACTTATTCCCTTCAATTTCTTCGTATTGGAGCGTAGAAATATGAGGATGACCTGGCAACCCTAGACTGCAGGCAACTGAGAGTGGGCAGCCGATTTAATGTCATGTCCGGCCGCTAGAGCCGCGAGGAAGTCAGTTAGGAGCCCTATTATTAACTTTAGGGCTCCATTGTCCGCTGAGAGTGCGGGGAATTCGCGCATCTGCGACGGCAGAGAGGCCGTCTGGGTCGGCCGCCGTAGCGGCTTACTAGCATAAGTTGGGACGGCGGCCAATGGCGGCCACGCGCCCACCTGTTGCTCGCGCGTGTCAGAAAAGAAGGCAATTTATTATTTATTATTTATAATATTTAATATATATATATATATATATATATATATATATATATATATATATATATATTATATATAAAATTCTCGTGTCGCGGTGTTTGTTACCAAACTCCTCCGAAACGGCATAGCCGATTTTTATGAAATTTTGTGTGTATATTGGGTAGGTCTGAGAATCGGCCAACATCTATTTTTCATACCCGTCAATGATAAGGGTCGACCCACCCTAAAATATGTTATTTTTTATTTTTTTTAACAAATTTTTCCATTTTTATTTTATTATGATTTAACATTGAAAAATACACACAACTTTAAATTTTCATCGTTTTACGATCAACCCCTGTATTTTAATTGCGATTTTTATATTTCGCAATAAGTGGTAAAACAACGTTTATGGGGTCAGCTAGTATATATATATATATATATATATATATATATATATATATATATAATAATAATATATATATATATAATAATAATATGTGGGGTACTACGTAATACTAACTTACATATTTGTATATAATATATTCTTTAGCAGTATAAAGGTTGTAAGCCTCTTAGTAATAAATAGAAATAAAGCACAAGTTCACTTAGTTCATTTACTTTAGATATCATACTATTAAATCGTATATTTACTTATTTTACTTTATATTTAATATATAACAAATACCCAACTTCTGTTAGTCCATTGACCCTTATTTAAATATAGCTTCTTTAGGACTTCCATCAACAATAATCGTGATATATTTTATATAATGACCACGTGGTTCACTATACTTGTTCACTCTTGATACGTCAGGCAGCTCTGCTCTGTTCAACGGTTGGACAAGAAGTGCCTCCCCATCCAAATAACAATCTTTTATGTCTACAGGGCCGAATTCGAGTGAACAAGTCAGCGAGACCACGTGTTCTTACAATTTCATTACTTTTTATTCAAGTATCATGACAATAACTAATTATAAAATTAATTAAAATATAAATTAGTGTTCTATATACATTACAAGAATAATTTATTACCAAATTTGGTATAATAACAATTTTAACGTTTTATTATATTTGAAGTAGTTAGTCTGACTTTTATTGATAAATGTAGATACATATTTTAACTAATTTAAAATAAATATCTAACACGCGCGACGGGTGGCGCCGCCTGGCGGTGAGCGGATGAAACTATGTTGTGTGTTGCCGTCCCTCTCTTCGCGGAGAACTGCGGTGCTTGTGTTGGGGGGGAACGAGTCCCCTATGCGAAGGCGCAGCACGGCTTTTCGCTGTTGTCGCCTTGGCGACCTCCTCGTAGGGTGTCGATGTTGTCGCTTGTTGTGCGCAATTTCGACGCCTTCTACCGGCCCTGTTGCGCCTCCTGCGCTTGGGCTCTTCTCGCGACTTGTGGGTGGATTTGCCGGGGCCATGAGTGTGCCCCGAGTTGACGCTGACGGTGGCACAGCTGTCACCGGAACCGGTGCCAACGGCTGAAATGTACGCTGAAGTACTGAGGCGCGCGTCGGATGTTGCGCGCGTGTCGGCGCCGTTTGCGAGGACACGTTTGCGCACCTATTGACGCCTGGGGCGGACGTCGGTACTGTGAAATGAAATGAAATGAAATTTATTTGCTACAAACATTGTAGAAAAGGTACAAGCCCCCTGTGGGGGCGTAGGGCAGGTTTGGATTCCCCTGCGGCGTGCCTCCCTCTTGTAGACTGCACACTGCCTATCGTTAGTGGTGTGCGGCTTAGCGCAGATGGCGCAGGAAGGCTTGTGGTCGCGCGGCCGGTTACAATCGGCGGCCGCGCATTCTCCGGCGCATCTTACACACTTGATGGACCGATGGATACGGTATTGTAACAAGGAAATAAATATATAAAAAATAACATACAAAAAGCACAATTTAAACTAAGCCTGGGCATATAATACCAAACCAGAAACAATAATTTCAGCCCTGAAAAGGGCCACGTAATAAACAATTAAAATTATAATTAACAATCAACAATATTATTTAAAAAAAATTTTTAATTTTATTTTTAATTTTTTTTTTTTTTTTTTATTTCTCTGCGGTGTCGCGTATTTGACTCTGGTGATACATAGTTACAGCCTTCATTCCCTCAATGTTTGCGTGTTTTGCCAGCTCACCAGGTAGAAGCAATCGGACAGCGGACTGTATTTCTCGACTTCCCAATGTTGTCTTCTTGCTGTGTGCTACCAATCTGCCAGCTTCAATTGCGATCTTCTCCAGCATGTCGTTCACGAAATTATTCATTATCAGCATTGACTTCCTCGATATTCTCAAATTATCTTGATTCATGGTTTTAAGCATTTTAAATATATAAATCGAGAAGCTCTGGTAATTCTTCTTTTTGTTCTTCTTAATCTTCGATATAGGTTTCTCTATTGGTTTTTCTAATGACGTCAACGCCTTTGGCGGTTTCGTTTGCTTCTTAGCGACCATGTTTTTTTTTTATTTTATCTTTTACATGACAGGCACGTTTAAAGATGTTTATAGATATTCCTTTGCTGCAAACTGGTACTATGTTAAAGATGTAAGTAATCGAATTTCGATTTAAAATTCGACCAATCAAGTTAGAGGAGTTTTGATATGTCAATTATTTTTTTTATACAACTTAGAATGGTAAACAAGCTGACGGCCCACCTGATGGAAAGTGGTAACTGTCGCCTACAGACATGAGCAGTATCATGGACATAACAGAGTATACTGTTTCGCCCCTGATACCCCCCATGCGTTGCCATTCCTGAGGACTCAGGTGTTATTCCTCTGTACCCAGTAAATTCACGCCATATCCCACCCTTCAAACCGAAACACAGCCATGCAAACACAACTGCTTCTTGGTTGAAACACGAATGCTTGCTACCAGCATACCCTATCAGGTCGACATCCACGCAGCTCCTCCCGGAAACTATCGTGGTTCACGCTTGTTGAATTCATCACGATGGGTGAACTGAACTGCTTTCATGAGCAAGCTTCATGAGATAGGTGAGGACCTATCCTCACTCAGTAGTGGCTCACCAGCGTATTTTTTTTAATGGATTGTAATGGAATGGTAACCACGTCTGCGCTATAGGTACACGCTGGCGATGCACCAGTTTGGGATGATAGGCGAGTATGAAAAGGCAGGTCAATTAGTCCATGATGATGAATACACTTCGAATTCAGCACGATGGTTTCCAGGGTAACCCACGTGGAGAACATGTATGTATGGATAAAATGTATACTATACTAAGACATTTGTTAATTTTATATTTTTTTTTGACAATTCGTCATCATTGTCGTATGAGCCTTTAACTGTCCACTGCTGAACATAAGCTTGCCCCTTGGAGGGTTTTGCCAGTAGTTGCCATACTTGGCAAGCGGATTGGCAACCACAGTCAAGCTATAGAAATGTTGTAAGAAGGACGCAGAGGGACAAGAGATTGTTAGTAATGAGATCCAAGAGCCCTATTACTAGCAATATATAACAGGTCGACCCCAACGTGGTTCCCCCTGGAAACCATCGTGTTTAATTTTTGATGAATTCATCACGATAGGCCAAGTGACTTGCTTCATCTTCAGCTACCATCCCTCTTTGGTGTTCCGCCAGCGTATCCCGATAGCGCAGGCGGTGATAATGTTCCATTTTCATCCATTAAAAAAAAAAAGAGGGACGCAGTGGACAGTCAACGGCTGATACAACAGCTATAATTGTTTTTTTTTTTAATAAAATTTACAATAATACTTTTTACAATAAATAAGGATTATCTATTGATTTGTTCGCTTGTATTTTTCAATGACTTCAAAAAAAAGAAGGTTGAGAATTCAGTTTTTCTATTTGTTTGTTGCCTCATAACTCCGTAAGTTCAAAATCGATTTAACAAATTGTCTTTTTATCTGAAAGAACATACTTACAGATTAGTCCTATAGAAATTTTATTAAAATTCGTTCGCTAGTTTAGTTTTTATATTAAAATAACTGGTTTTGTCACAATTTATGTCGGTTTTTTTTTTTGTGGAATGCAATCTTTAATTATTAGTTGTACAATAACACAAAATCGTAAATTGCATATTTTTTTTTATACAACTTAGAATGGCAAACAAGCTGACGGCTCACCTGATGGAAAGTGGTAACCGTCGCCTATAGACATGAGCAGTACCATGGACATAACAGAGTGTACTGTTTCGCCCATGATACCCCCATGCGTTGCCATTCCTGAGGACTCAGGTTATTCCTCTGTACCTTGTAAATTCACGCCATATCGCACCCTTCAAACCGAAACACAAATTGCATATAAAGTCAATAAACAATTAACTTATCATAAAATTTTCTCTGCACCCACAATAATTTTTGTTTAATATCTACCTTCATATTTTTAATCTATCTACGCTATATAAAAACGTAGCTCGCCCGCTTAACTACATTTGTCCATCGACCGTAGTGCAATAAAAAACAAACAAAAAAAATGGCAGGCCGCGGAAAAGGCGGGAAAGGGTTAGGCAAAGGTGGCGCTAAACGTCACAGGAAAGTGCTCCGCGACAATATACAAGGAATAACAAAACCCGCTATCCGAAGATTGGCGAGACGAGGGGGCGTGAAGAGGATATCGGGTTTGATTTACGAGGAAACGCGTGGCGTGTTGAAAGTATTTTTAGAGAACGTCATCCGCGACGCGGTCACATACACGGAGCACGCGAAAAGAAAAACTGTGACGGCCATGGATATTGTCTATGCTTTGAAGAGGCAAGGGCGTACAATATACGGCTTTGGTGGTTGATGGATACATGAATCAAATTTGTTGTGAATAAATTGTTGTAAATTAATTTGTTGTTGTTATTTATATTTTTGACAAGGTCCTTATGAGGACCGCAGTTTTACTGTTTCTGAGTGATATTACGTCAATTATAATAAGTAAGTTAACTGCCGTGTGGTCCCGGCATAGAATACACCAACTCTTCCTTTCCCGGGCGAGGGATGGACATCACGTCTCTATTAAAACATCTCTAAAGGCCTAACTGCAGTTACTAACCCGTCTGCCAAATGTAGCAACTACTGGCAAAACTTCCCTTATGGGGAAGGCTTATGTCCAGCAGTGGACAATTAACGGCTGAAATAATAATAATAAAAAAATAAATAAGTGAATAACTAAAGAAAGACTGTACAAAAGTAGTTTGCTTGGGTATCTCTGTCCCATTCGTGTTTCTACCGTGAAGCAGTTGTTTGCATGGTTGTGTTTCAGTTTGAAGGGTGGGATATAGCAGTAAATTTACAGAGTACAGAGACATAACACCTTAATCCGGGGCGAAAGGGATTGTTAATAATGGAGACTGAGAATCCCATTGCTAGCAATATACCCAACCTGTTCGACCTCCTCGCTGTTCCTCCTGGAAACTATCATGGTTAATTCCTGATGAATTCATCATGATGGACTAACTGGCCTGTTTTCATTCTCATCTATCACCCTTCACTGGTGCTCCGCCAGCGTATCCCGTTAGCGTAGGCAAGGTTACCATTCCATTTTCACCCACAAAAAAAAACCTCTTAATTTATAAGAAAGGCAACGAATTGGGGGAAACATGGATAAAACACTATACTCTATTATGTCCACTATACTGTTTGTCTATAGGCGACGGTTATCACTTGCCATCAGGTAGGCCGTTACCTTATTTTCCATTCTAATTTGTATAAAAAAAAAGATTAATTTTATTAAAATTCGTTTAACCGTTATAACTAAAATCTATATATATATATATATATATATATATATATATATATATACATACACATATAACTGCGATATTATACAGTTGCCTAGTAGCAAGTGTAATAAAATTATCAACTACCCACATATAATTAAAAAACCTTGCAAAAATAGTAGGGATAAAGAGGGGCAATCTTATATATAAACATCCATTGGCTAGAATCGCCATTATCGAAAAGGTTACATTCGAATACAGATACAAAATGGCGCGAACGAAACAAACCGCGAGGAAATCGACCGGAGGCAAGGCCCCCCGTAAACTACTAGCGACAAAAGCAGCTAGAAAAAGCGCTCCCGCTACTGGCGGCGTGAAAAAACCGCACAGATACCGGCCGGGCACTGTGGCGTTGCGAGAAATAAGAAAATATCAAAAGAGCACAGAATTATTAATGAGAAAGTTGCCCTTTCAAAGAATAGTGAGGGAAATATCTCAAGATTTCAAAGAGGATCTCCGCTTTCAGAGTTCAGCGGTGTTGGCGCTGCAAGAGGCATGTGAATCCTACTTAGTTGGCCTGTTTGAAGATACTAATCTATGCGCAATCCACGCAAAGAGAGTAACAATAATGCCCAAAGATATGCAGTTGGCGCGAAGACTGCGAGGGGAGAGAGGATAGTCTTTGGTCGCGTGTTTTTATCGTTACGTTTTGTAATTTTACTATGGTTAGGTCACATTAAATTAGATTATATTTTTGACAAAAGTTCTTTTAAGGACTGCAGCAGTCTGTTTCTACTGTAGTGATTAACGTAAATAGAATTTAAAAAGCTATAAATGCTTTCCTTTTTAATAAATAAAAAAAAACTATTAATAACACTATGGTCACTGAAAAAAAAAACTGAACATAGTCGACGAATAACTTTAATTTTATCAGAATAAGGCGTGTGAGGGCGTCACAATGTATGCAACGATGTCCATAGTGCTTCATGTCTATTGTCGATGGTTACCATTTATCACCAGGTAGCTAGTTACAAGAGTTAATAAGATACAGCGAAACATTTAAATACAATACACTAGTGGATTACGGGTGACCGTTCTTAAATTTAGAGGCAACCAACATGTTTTGTGTTTAAAAAACATTAAAGTAGAATTAAATTATTAAATGTAATTAAATGAATTAAAATATTAATAATAGACACATATGATTAAATTATTTCAATTGAATTTAAATTAAATTATAAATAAACAAAACATAATGACGAGGTATATCAACTTTTTATTTTGACATGAACACAGAGTGACTGTCAAAATGAATGTCATGTTCAGGCTTAGTTTTTTTTTTTACAACTTAGTGTCAAACAAGCCGACGGCCCACCTGATGGAAAATGGTAACCGTCGCCTATAGACATGGGCAGTACGGTGGACATAACAGAGTAAACTGTTTCGCCCATGATACCACCCATGCGTTGCCATTCCTGAGGACTCAGGTGTTATTCCTCTGTACCCTGTAAATTCACTGCCATATACCACCTTTCAAACTGAAACACAGCCATGCGAACACAACTGCTTCACGGTAGAGACACGAATTGGACAGAGGTGGCCAAGAAAATGACTTTTGTACAAAGTCTTTCGCTAGTAAAATTGATTTTGACATTATACAGACGCGTTTTCGCGGCCAAAGCTTGTTCTGCAAGCTGCACTTTTAAAAAGGCTATAAGATTACTGCGTACGTTTCATCATCATCATCATCACCATCATTGTGTTTCACTATCATCACCAATATATCAACCGTTAACTATCCATTGCGGGACATAGGCCTCCTCCAATTGAGGGGTTTTGCCAGTTTTTGGCATGAGTGTTTCCTATTTTATATATATTACTATTTTTGTATATGTATTTCTTTATTCTCTCTTTTTGTGTACTATGTCTATATTTATGTCTGTTGTGATTTTTTTTTTGATGGGTGAAGATGGAATGGTAACCCCGTCTGCGCTATCGGTATACGCTGGCGGGGTACCAGTGAAAGGTGATAGGTGAGGATGATGGCAGGTCAGTTGGCCCATAGTGGCCAATTGAACAAGAAGTAACACACTATGGTTTCCAAGGGAAACCGTGGAGAAGGACCTACTGGAGTGTATTGTTAGCAATGAGGTGGTTAAGTATCATTACTAACAATCCCTGTCTCCCCTGTTTGTTGTAATTTGTTTGCTGTAAGTAATGCAAATAAATTATATATCTGTCTAAGTCGACCGGCCCTTCCCTAGGTATCCCCACCAGTGGAAGACTAAACCTGTCAGAAGTCCGGGACGGTAAAATTAAATGAGGTCCCCAGTTTAAAAAGATTTAATTTGAAAAACCTTTTATTCAATTCTCATTTGTATTTTTCCCAAGTTGCGATGCCTTACAAGATTTAGAATGAGTCACCCTTTACTTTCCCGTAAGTGTCGTAAGAGGCGATTGAGGAAATTTATTGGTCGAAGGATGGAGAGCAGCGTTCCTCTTAAAATGTCGTCAAAGCCTAACTGCGGTTGCCAACCCACCTGTAAAGCGTAACAACCACTGGAAAACCTCCCCAATAGAGAGAGATATGGCATGATATGTCTATGTCTTACGCCGTTCATTCAGCCTTCCTCCCACGTCCTGGTACCCATTCAGTCGACCTTTATACAGGCTCTCCCTGCAGTGTTACATTTGGGAATTCTTAAGACATTATCAGAGAGAAACAATGATTTAGCAGTCCTGAAAAGGACTTTGTCAATCTGGCTTTATACCCTTCGTTGAATTATTATTAATTGTCTTAACTTATTTATTTATTTAGTGTTAATATAAATTTAAAATAAAAAAAAATAACCATTCACTTCGAACTCTCAATCAATAAATATATTTATTGCAATCCTGAACAGGACTTTGTCAATCAGTCTTTGAAATCCTCGTCGGAATGCAAACCTTGACATTAGCACAAGTATGAGTGCATTCAACATTATTTATTCACTCGGAGGTGTTACTTTTCGCAGTTTTCTTTGGCAACAATTGCGGTTGGATTGCTGGTATGACGCCACCTTGAGAAATCGTGACTCCGGACAGCATCTTGTTCAGTTCCTCGTCGTTTCTTATCGCGAACAAGATGTGTCTTGGCACAACCCTGCCTTTCTTGTTGTCCTTCGCCGCTTCGGTTGCCAACTCGAGTATTTCGGCTGCAAGGTATTCTAGGGCTGCCGCTAGATACACGGGCGCTCCGGCACCGATACGGGGTGCGTAGTTTCCTTTACGGAGTATCTTGTGGATTCTTCCAACTGGGAAGTGAAGGCCAGCTCTGGCGGATCTGGTCTTCTGCTTCTTTATAGATGGAGCCATGTTGCTATCCTGAAGATCTATCAATTTTAAGACGAATCCAGCGAATAATTGTCTCTTTTATATGCGTTTTGGTATGTCGCAAACTGGTACTATGGATAATGTGCTGTTAGGACACGTTGATTGGTTGTTAAAATATGATGTGACAGAAGTACCCAATTAGATGATTTTTGTACAAAGTTTAAAGACGTTTATTATTATAATATAAGCATTAATTAGCTTGTTTCAATAAAATTTTATGAAATCATAATCAAGTCTTGTTGAAATGATCACAGGAACACTTTCTAAATGTAATTATTAACAAATCGATTTGTTCAATCGATTAATCAAATATTCATTTCTACTACTATTGGACTACTATAAGTACATTGTCCTATAATCGATTCAATTATTCGTTTACTTATATTTTCATTAAATTGCATTGAAAGAGTTTTACTGTTTTATGATGTAAGATTTTTGAAAATAAATATAAAAGATAGGATTTAGATATAGTTTATCATAATCATTCTGCAATTATTCAGTGATTTCTATTATATGTAGTTCGTGTAAAGAGCCTGAAATAAAAAGGCAGGTATCGTCGGCAAACTAGGAAGTACGGGGGGAAAGGGATTGTTTATAATGGGGTCAAATAGTCCCATTACTAGGAATATACCCCATCAGGTCAACCTCCACGTGGTTTCCCCTGGAAACCATCGTGTCTAATTCTAGTTGAATTCGTCTGGATGGGTTAATTGACCTGCTTTCATCCTTACATGTCATCTATCACTGGTGCCCTGCCAGTGTATACCGATAACGCAGGCAGGGTTACCATACCATTATTTATTTATTTATTGAAACTGGAAAATAGTATTCATGTCTTTAACATAACCTAGGATATGTAAGGAACTGCTCGCCGATCCCTGGACTGTTCCTTGAGTAACCAGTTTTTTTTTTTTTATTGGATGATAATGCAATGGTAACCCCGCCTGCGCTATTGGTATATACCGGCGGAGCACCAGTGAGGGATGATAAGTGAAAATGAAAGTGTAGGCCAGTTAGCTCATCGTGATTAATACACCTGGAATTTAGCATGATGGTTTCCAGAGGGGATCGCGCGGAAGTCGACCTGTCGGGGTATATTGCTAGCATTAGGACTGGTAGTTCGCATTACTAACAATCCCTCCCCTCCCCCCTGAGTAAACCTGTTGAATTTCACTATAAAAGTTGACGCTTTATACTCAGTATTATCAATTCCGTGGGCGATTATTCCCAGGTCACTGAAGCAATACCTGAGTTAGGCAGATCTTCTTCTCCGTAGTTGGACTTCTTCTTATATTAACTTCTTTCTTAATATAGGACTCATACATTAAAAGCTCGCTAAAATAAGACTTCCAAATGGGACTAATTAACGCCCCTAAAACATTTGCATATGACAAACACTGGCCGTCTTATTCTCTCTTATTGTTTTAATCACTCCATTCCTTTTCAATTGTGCTATTGTTTTGTTTTTATTTTTACATTTTTTTTATACAACTTATAATGGCAAACAAGCTGACGGCCCAACTGATGGAAAGTGGTAACCGTCGCCTATAGACATGAGCAGTACCATGGACATAATAGAGTATACTGTTTCGCCCATGATACCCCACATGCGTTGCCATTCCTGAGGACTCAGGTGTTATTCCTATGTACCCTGTAAATTCATGTCTATAATTAACCTTGATTATGAAACTATTTGATGAAATGATAAAACAACAGTTAAGCGTCCACTGCTGAACATAGGCCTCCTCCTATTTTGACATTAGATTTTGACAGTAGTTGCCACAATTGGCAGGCAGGTTGGCAACTGCAGTTAGACTTTGGTGATATTTTAAGAGGGACGCTACTGCTGGTCGCTCGACGGTTATGTTCCTTTAGTCGGCTCTTACAACATCCACGAGAAAAAAAAGAGTGGCCAATTCTACGAGTATGCCGGGACCACTTACCACTTACTTGCTGATAAAATGGACTTCTATAGGGGATTTTTTTTTAAATTAGTTGAGTAATTTTTGAGTTTAATCATTAAAACAAACAAATCTTTACTCTTTTTAAAACTAATATAGATAATTGAATGTGCGTGCTGCTGTCACTGCGTTAAATATTGGACGATCGATCCAAAATAAATACATTTGTTATTTATTAAAACATCGTTCTTTATTATTATAACAGGCAAGCCCCATGATATAGTATTTGAAAACAAAAGTTAAACTAGGAGATGATTGAAATGTCAAAAGTGGACAAAAATTCCTAAATAAATAATATATTTTATCAATAAATAGATATCATTTATCATTAAATCCGCCTTTGAACCATGAGCTACATTTGGACAATATAATTATCATAAATAAATAAAAATAAATATCTAAAAAGTCAAAGTTCATTAGAACTTAGTCGAAATAGTCGAAGTCAGTCGTTAATAGTCAATGTCACTCATTGATAGTCGAAATAAGTCGCAACAAGTTGAATTCGGCCCCAACCAATCAGAGAGAGTCACAACCAGTTAAATTCAATCACAACTAGTCGAAGTAGGTAGCAACAGCAACTAGCTGAAGTCGGGCTCAACCAGTACAAATCACCCACAACATAGTCGAGTCGGTCAAGTCTAAGTCGGATTCAAGTAGTCGAAGTCAGTTACAAATAGTCCAATTTAGTCACAATCATAACCAATCGAAATCGTTTTCAACTAGTCGAAGTCAGTCGCAACCAGTAGAAGTCAGTCATAACCCGTCAAATTCAATTACTACTAGTCGAAGTCAATCGCAAGCAATAGAAGTCTGTCATAACTAGTTAAAATACTATTTCTATCTATTAATAAACGCCAATATTGTTCAGTATTTCCGCTAATATCATCTGGTGGACATCTTTGAAGACTGTTCTGACATTATCCGTGTCTGTGGCGGTCGTGAAGTGGAAGTAGCACTCCCTCGGACGGTTCACTTCCTGGATGACGAAGCTTTCAGCGGACGCCGCTATTGGCTTCCTCTCGCGTTTCTTTTTGGTTAGATTCTGAAAAATAATACGAATACTTTATTAATGATCTATCAGACGATTCACCAGTACCGTAGACGTCACACAGTATATACTGCGGCACCCAAGATACCTTCCAAAGGTGTTATATCTCCATAAGTACCTTATAATTTCACTGCCATATTCCACCCTTCTAATCGAAATATAACCATGTAAATATAAACACTGCAGCAGCAGAAATACGAATGGGACAGAAGTACCCAATTAGATGTTTTTTGTGCAAAGTTTAAAGACGTTTATTATTATAATCTAAGCATTTATAAGCTTGTTTCAATAAAATTTAATGAAATGATAGTCAAGTCTTGTTGAAATTATCACTGAAATAATAATAATAATAAGGACTGGCGAAAACCCGAAGTTTTGGGTACCTCTCAGCGGGAGGCCGTATGGAAAGAGAAGGAGTTGCACGGAAGGTTCTTCAAAGCCCTTCACGGGCCGTACGTAAACACGAAGACCTCCGTGCACTGGCTACAGTTCGTTGATCTCTTCGGAGAGACCGAGGGTTTTGTCTGTGCAATACAGGATCAGGTGGTTAAGACGAACAATTACCGAAAGCACATTCTGAAGGATGGCACTGAGGACATCTGTCAAGCATGTCGCCATCCCGGAGAGTCACTCAGACATGTGCTTTCGGGTTGTTCAGCTCTTGCCAACACAGAGTACTTGCACAGGCACAACCAGGTAGCCAAAATACTCCATCAAGAGCTAGCTCTGAAGTACGGCCTCGCGAATGAGAGGTTGCCGTACTATAAGTACGAGCCATAGCCGGTCCTCGAAAGCGACAGCGTCAGGCTCTACTGGGACCGATCCATCATCACGAACAGGACTGTTCTTGCGAACAAACCTGATATCGTGGTGATGGACCGGGCACTTTCGAGGGTGTTTTTGGTGGATGTCACCATACCGCATGACGAGAACCTCGTGAAAGCCGAAACCGAGAAGAAGAGAAAATATCTCGACCTGGCTCACAAGGTGACCGAAATGTGGGGGGTGACATCTACCGAAATCATCCCAATCGTTATGTCGGTGAACGGTCTTATCCCAACCAGTCTGGAACAACATCTCAGACGGTTGGGATTCCAAGGCGGCTCACTCCCGGGAAAGATGCAGAATGCGGTGCTCTTAGATTCTGCCCGCATTGTGCGCCGGTTTCTCTCCCTGAGGCCCTGAACCCCGGCCGACTGTGCTTCTGCCGGGGGTTAGTTGCCATCTCCTCTCCTTAAGAGGGGAGATGAGAATTTTGGTAAAATTTAACAATAATAATAAATGAAATGCAATTAATCGTACAACCCGCCATAAACTAAAATTTCATCCCAACCATCTGGACGAGTGGCGGTCCTCTACCGTGCGTTTTTTAAGGCACTTTCTCCCACGCACAACCACTCTTTGGAATCAACTTCCAGCAGCAATATTTCCGAACCGATACGACAACATAACCTTCAAGAAAAGAGCATATTCCTTTTTAAAAGGCCGGCAGCACACCTGCAATGTCGTAGGTGTTGTGGGTGATCATGGGCGGCGGTAGTCACTTACCATCAGGTGAGCCGCATGCTCGTTTGCCCCCTGTGTTGTAAAAAAAAAAAAGTAACAAATCGATTTGTTCAATCGATTAATCAAATATTTATTTCTACTACTATTGGACTACTATTAGTAAACTGTCTTATGGTCGATTCAATTATTCGTTTATTTTCATTAAATTCCATTGAAAGAGTTTTACTGTTTTATAGCTCCACTTACTCTATAGAAGGGCATGCCTGATGTAATCTAGATAGATAGATACTCTTTATTGTTCCCTCCAAAAGATTTCAATAGTAATCTATATACTAGAAATGGGTAATATCTGATATTTATATATTAAGATCCTTCGGATGTTAATTTTTTTACAACTTAGAATGGCAAACAAGCTGATGTCCCACCTGATGGAAAGTGGTAATCGTCGCCTGTAGACATGAGCAGTACCATGCACATAACAGAGTATACTGTTTCGCCCATGATACTAGCAATGCGTTGCCATTCCTGAGGACTCGGATGTTATTCCTCTGTACCCAATAAATTCACGCCATATCCCACCCTTCAAACCGAGGCTACGGTAACCACTTACCATCAGGTGGGCCGTATGATTGTTCGCCACATCAGTGGTATAAAAAACAATTGATATTGTAAATACAATATATAGATATTATTAGATATTACCGACCCTTAATATGTACTGATATACTCACAGCAAACATACTCCTGATGAACAATTTAGTGCGATTGTACTCATCGCCTGATGCTTCGAACTCGTGATACTCCGGGAAGTAGTCCCCGATGCAGCGTCCCTGCGAGATCTTGTGCTGCAGTAGATCCTGCTTATTGAGGAACACTATTAGGCCCGCTCGTAGAAGGAACCTGGAATAAGTGGGAGGCGAAGAGGTCTACTTAGTTGGGTATATTGCTAGCAATGGGATTCACAGTCTCCATTACTAACAATCCCTTTCCAAAGCGCAAAAGTGGGGCTTGGCCGGAATGGCTACCATTCCATTATCATCCACTAAAAAACACCATAGTCTAAGAAGGAAAAGATTTTTAGTAATACGGACTATTCCTAGTCAATTTAGAAGTTCAAATAAGAAGTATGAATTACCTGCTTAACCACACATCTTCGAATAGAACTAACGCTTCCTTCAGCCTGTTCTGGGTCTCGTCTTCCCTCAGAGTCTGGTCGAAGTCGCTGCAGGCCACCAGAAACCAGATGGCGTGGATACCTTCGAACACCTATCGAACATTCCAGAATATGAGTCTGTTTGTGTAAATTTTATAAATACTTATTTTCTTTACTCTTTTGCACTACTGCTGTCCATTCTTTACTTCCTATGACACTGTATTTTTTTTAATGGGTGATAATGGAATGGTAACCCCACCCGCGCTATCGGTATACACCGGCGGGGCACCAGTGAAGCATGATAGGTGAGGATGAAGCAGGTCAGTTAGCCCATCGTGACGAATTCAACAAGAATTGTTCACGATGGTTTCCAGGGGGAGCCACGTGTAGGTCGACCTAATAAGGCATATTGCTAGCAATGGGGCTGTCAAACTCCATTACTAACAATCCCTTTCCCCCCGCAAATTTGCGGTTAGGTTAAATTAGGTACTTTTAACTGTTATTTTAGTCAAAAGTACTTTACACTGATTTTGCTAGTCAATAGTACTTTCGACTGGTTAAGAGTTTTTACTGCAACAATAATGATCAAGTATTTTATACCTGTATCCATTTCTTCCTCTCCCCCCTCTGTCCACCAACATCGAACATCCAGAAGTCCTGAACACCCCCATGCATCGCTTTAGGTACCTGAAAAAAAAATATTAAAAAATTTAAAAGGCAGATTCTTGTAACATGCATTTTTTTTTTTGATGAGTGAAAATGGTATGGCCCACCTGATGGAAAGTGGTAACCGTCGCCTATAGACATGAGCAGTACCATGGACGTAACAGAGTATACTGTTTCGCCCATGATACCCCCCATGCGTTTCCATACCTGAGGACTCAGGTGTTATTCCTCTGTACCCAGTAAATTCACGCCATATCCCACCCTTCAAACCGAAACACAGCCATTCAAACACAACTGCTTCACGGTTGAAACACGAATGGGACAGAGGTACCGAAGCAATCGACTATTGTACAAAGTCTCCCTCTGGGTTACAATTCCATTATCATCTCTACTCACCTTAACTTTAAATTCAATTTTCTGTATCCCGGTGGTCTTCTGCCGACACCTCAAGATATCCGCGTCTGTCGGCACGTAATCAGGCTTCTCTATAAGATCTATTCTATCTAGGAAGCTATAAATATAAAAAGAGAAAATAGTTAAAAAGTTGTTTTCAAACAACTTCCACCACCGTACAACCCGCCACAAACTAAAGTTTCATCCCAATCATCTGGACGAGTGGCGGTCTTCCACCGTGCGTTTTTCAAGGCACTTCCTTCCACGCACAACCACTCTTTGGAATCAACTTCCAGCAGCAGTATTTCCGAACCGATACGACAACATAACCTTCAAGAAAAGAGCATTATCCTTTTTAAAAGGCCGGCAGTACACCTGCAATGCAACTGGTGTTGTGGGTGATCATGGGCGGCTGTAGTCACTTACCATCAGGTGAGCCGTAAGCTCGTTTGCCCCCTGTTGTAAAAAAAAAAACTTCAAAAAAGGAGGCCCTCAATTCGGTTGCATTTTTTTGTGCTAACTCAGAACACCGTCGTTTATAAATTAATTTGGAAAATTATTATTTTATCCGAAATGATATACTTGTAGATTGGCGCAAATTTTATCGAAATCAATTCAGCAGTTTAGTTTTTAAATTGATATAACTGGTTTTGACAATATCGAGGTCGGTATTTTTTTTTTCTGGATAAAATCTTAAACTATTTTATAAACTCTTTTTCTGTTTGTTTGTTAAAAGTGTTCCTAATCACACGACAGCTAGATGCATGACCCTATATTTAAAAATTTTAAAACGTTCTATCGTTAAAAAAAAAAACCGGTCAAGAGCGAGTTGAACTCACACGCCAAGGGTTCTTTACATAAAATGACATAAAATGACCTTTATAAAATAATTTTCATGTATAGCGTTTCTGATATAAAGTAAATACCATAATTGTTGATTTATTGATTGACAAAGCCGCACCATAAGAGTTCCCTTGTACCTTTTCAGTACGGAACCCTAAAAGAAGACTTACTATTGAGCACTATCAATGAGCTGGTACAGGTTGGATCTGCTGAAGCATTCCCTCACGCCGCCATCCTTCCATAACGCCCTCACATAGTCAAAATACTCCTGAAAGTGGATATTTCTATTAATTCTTAGTAATATTATAATTTAAGATTGTGTCGCACAAAAAACCGACTTCAGTTATGACAAAATCAGTTATTTTGATCTAATCATTGTTTATTTATTTATTTATTCTTGATTGTACACAAAAAATTACAAACATATAATATATATATATATAAAATAAAGATGTACAACAGGCGAGCTTAACTCTGTAAGAGTTCTCTTCCAGCAAACCCTGAGTGGATTGATACACGTGATCACTCTAAAAATATATAGGTATTATCAGATAAAATAAATTACCAAATCGGTACTTACAGAATATATATATATATATATATATATATATATATATATATATACGTTATTTCGAGAATTATACATGAAACTTTATCGTACTACATTTATTATATTCGATTGCCATCTTGCAAGCCTATTGCGGAATATAAAAATCGCTATCAAAAAACAGGGCTTAATCGTAAAAGCGTGAAAATTTGAATTTGTTTGTATTTTTCAATGCTAAGTCATAATAAAATAAAAATTAAAAAAGTTGTCAAAAAATATATATATAAATATATATATTTAGGGGTGGTTCACCCTTATCACTGACGGGTATGAAAAATAGATGTCGGCCGATTCTCAAACCTACCCAATATGCACACAAAATTTCATAAAAATCGGTAAAACCGTTTCGGAGGAGTTTGGTAACAAACACTGCGACACGAGAATTTTATATTATTATATTATATATATATATATATATATATATATATATATATATATATATATAACTAGTTTTGTTTTTGTGAAACACAACCTTAATTATGATAACTACATTGCAGTGAGCTAATGATGACCTGCTTTCATCATCACCTGTCATCCATCACTGGTACCCCACCACTGCATACCGATAGCACAGATGAGGTCACCATTCCATTTTGATCCACAAAAAAAGCCCCAGGTCGTCGCATACAACGCTTGCCGATTCGCGGTCTCCACTCAAACTGTTATTCTAAGCTTTTATAAATACCTCGTTGTATTCAGGGGGCCCGTCCGGTCCACACTTCAGGATGTACTGTTGCGCCTGTACATTCTTGATATTCTGCAGTCCAATACTGAGCGGGGTCATGTTGCGAACAATGTCATATATAGACTCGTGTACGTTATGCCTTATGTACTTCACCTTCTCTTCTCGGTCACTGTAACAGTTACAGAAAGTAAGCCGTAATCCTAAATACACGGCGAATTGTCAGGAAGATTCTGCAAACTGGACTAGAATATATATATTTTTTATACAACTTACAATGTCAAACAAGCTGACGGCCCACCTGATGGAAAGTGGTAACCGTCGCCTATAGACATGAGCAGTACCGTGGACATAACAGAGTATACTGTTTCGCCCATGATACCCCCCATGCGTTGCCATTCCTGAGGACTCAGGTGTTATTCCTCTGTACCCAGTAAATTCACGCAATATCGCAATATCCCCTTCAAACCGAAACGCAGCCATGCAAACACAACTGCTTCACGGTAATATATGCTATAGATTGACTGATTGCTATGTTACCTCGACGAGAAACCTTGTACATGTAAAATCTTCATTTGCTTTATTATTGTAGTTTTCCCGCTCTCGCCGGTGCCCAGAAGCAATAGTTTTATTGCCTGAAATAAATAAATAGTTGTTTTTTTACAATACAATACAATATAGACTTTACAATACAATACATACTAGAAGGAGACTTTGTACAAAAGTCGTTTGCTTGAGTACCTCTGTCCCATTCGTGTTTCACCCGTGAAGCAGTCGTGTTTGCATGGCTGTGTTTCTGTTTGAAGGGTGGGATATGACAGTGAGTTTACAGGGTACAGAGGAATAACAACTGAGCCCTCAGGAATGGCAACGTATGGGGGGTATCATGGGCGAAACAGTATACTCTGTTATGTCCATGGTACTGCTCATGTCTATAGGCGACGGTTACCACTTTCCATCAGGTAAGCCATCAGCTTGGGTTTTTTTTATGAGTGAAAATGGTATGGTAACTCCGCCTGCGCTAACGGGATACGCTGGCGGAGCACCAGAGAAGGGTGATAGATGAGAATGAAAACAGGTATGTTAGCCCATCATGATGAATTCATCAGGAATTAACCATGATAGTTTCCAGGGAGAACCGCGAGGAAGTCGACCTGGTTGGATATATTGCTAGCAATAGGATGCTCAGACTCCATTACTAACAATCCCTTTCTCCCCCATCAGCTTGGGTTACCATTCCATTCATTATCACACATTAAAAAAAAACAATTTGTGCATAGTACCCCTCTACGTAAAATGAATCTAGATGATTAAAAATAAAAGTTTATTTTTTTATTACTCAAAGTGTAATAAGAATTAATCTATACAGCTTTATAATACCTAGGTATGTTTACATGAAATTTACATTGTAAAATTCACATGAATACAATGTAAAATATTTCAGTTATTCAAGTGATGATGCGTGATTGATTAACGAACTATAATCTTAATCAGCGTCTACAAATAGAATAGTTAGTCATGTTAGAGTAGTATTAATGATTAATCATTCATATCTGTGATTTAGTGGTACTTTCATGTTTTTCTTTTATGCAATTTAGAATGGCAAACAAGTTGACGGCCCACCTAATGGAAAGCGGTAACAGACGCATATAGACATGGGCAGTGGGCATTGTATTGACCATGGGCGTGGTTTAATGCTTTGGACAAACATAATTACGTTATGCTACCCCCCCTTATTCATAAAAAACGTCCAAACTACCCCCCATTTTAGCTATTTAACTATTTAGTCTATTACAATGGTGCTAAATTCTATTGATAATGGTTGGAAATGTTATAATAATATATATATAAAATTCTCATGTCGCGGTGTTTGTTACCAAACTCCTTCGAAACGGCTTTACTGATTTTCATGAAATTTTGTGTGCATATTTGGTAGGTCTGAGAATCGGCCAACATCTATTCTTTATACCCCTCAATGATAACGGTGACCCACCACTAAAGTTTTTTTTATTTTTTAGACAAAATTTTTTATTTTTATTTTATTATGATTTAGCATTGAAAAATACATACAAATTCAAATTTTCACGTTTTTATGATCAACCCCTGTCATTTAATCGCAATTTTTATATGCCGCAATATGGTTGCAAGATGACAATCGAATATAATAATTGTAGTACGATACATTTTCATGTATAGTTCTAGAAATAATGTATATGGTAAAACAACGTTTACCGAGTCAGCTAGTATATATGGTATATATAGACTTTGACATAATTTAAAATTATTATTCGATATTACTATTTGTCTCTTTGTCTTTCATTATAATTTGTTGTATTAATAATACTAACACTGTTCTTCTTAATAACCACCGTTTTAATACTTTTCTAACATATTTACAACTACAATATAATTAATTTATTTATTCCCAGACATTAAAGTTGTATAGAAAATACAGAGCTCCCATCATAGATCAATAAACCATCAAATTTCTACATATTTTTCACAGAGACAAGACCATAGATTAAAAATCACAAAGGTCGAGTCTAATCTATTTTACCTCAACATAACCTAATCTAATAATAATACAGAATTATCTCTAAATTTAAATCTAATGATATGTTCATATAGCCTTAAGCTTGGTAGTGAGGAGTAAGATTTTTTTGTTCAAACTTAGATTTAAGCATTTTGTAATAGTAGTTTTTCTCTTTTACTTACTAATAACATTGTATATTGTCTGCTCAATTATTGTGAGCATATTGTTGGTGTGTCTTTTATAAATAAATAAATCAATCAATTTTTCCTTTTTAATAATCACTTTATATATTCGAAGATTTACAACAAATGCCTAATTTGATATTTGGTTTGCGGTGCAATATTTAAGGCATCCCGTCCTCGCTATTGGATACGGGTGACGGAATGCCTATACAAGAGGGTACATGGTGGTGCCTAATTTAATAGAAAGTGACAAAACAGGGTAATAATTAAATAAGTTTGTAAAGTTTAAAGTTTAGGGTTTCTATGGGGCAAAGAGACACTAGGCTGTGTGGTCATAGGCATAAAATAGACCACCCCTTCCTTTCCCGTGAGTGTCGTAAGAGACGACTAAGGGAGGGCGAGGGATGGGCAGTAGCTTCCCTCTTAAAACACCTCTAAAGCCTGATTGCGGTTGCCAACCCGCCTGCCAAGCATGACAACTACTGGCAATCCCCCAAGGCGGAGGCTTATGTTCAGCAGTGGACAGGTAATAATGTTAATAATATACATATGTTAAAGTTATTAAGGGTAGAGGGTAGTTGTAAAATTAACGTCATTTTACGTTTTCAGCGTGTTTGTAACATATCTAGTTCCTTTATTGTTACCCAGTAAGGGTTATTTTAAATATCAAGAAGAATGAAAATATTTGTGTAAAATTTATTGTAAAAATTGCAAATTTATTGGTGTGGAAACAGACTGTTAATTTGTCTAAAACTACGTTTGACCCTGTTACTGTTTGCGAGGTTTGTTTTTATGCAACTTGCAATAATAAAAAAGCTGACGACCCACCTGATAGAAATTGATAATTGTCGTCTAGCAATAGTAAGTACAGCAATAATAAGTACTGTGTACGTTAGAAAAAAAACATTGTGACGCCCAATTATGAGTTGCCATTGAATGACAACTCAGCCAGTACTTTCACTACCATATCTCACCCTTCAAGGCTACAGTCAAGCATAGTTGCTTCACGGCAAAAACACGCATGGGATAGAAGTACCAATGCCATCTGCATTTTTGCATAGTCATCAAAAATATACTCACATCATTGTATGGTTTGATCCAGTTTTTTATATCTCTGTCAATCCGTTTAGTTCTACCGCCATCTGCATTAGGATCAGGCAAACAAGGTACCAGAAATCTCATATTTAAAAAAAATAGTAAAAGTTTTAATTTACACACTTCCCAATATAAATTCAAACTTTTTACACATTTGATTTCACTATAATTAAAACGAGAATTCCTAATTCGAATTCTGAACACAATTATTTGCACCGTCTTACAATTGATAGAAATTCAGTAACATTTTTACACATAAAACTTCAATTTTCAATTTTGGAACCACTACTTCTGGTGTGAACAGTATAAATTTGTTGCAATTTTTACATATAAATTTTCAATTAAACAAGTATTTTCACTTGTTTTTACAACAAAATTATTTTATCACAACTACAATGCATTTATAATTTTAACGATATAAAATCACTGTCATAAAATTTCCGATATGGCGATAGTTTATCAAGTCATTATCAGATAATTACAATGGGTGTTGATTAATTTGTAATCTTGGTAGATGTATATTTTCATAAATAAACTAATATGTCGGTAACAATGACTAGTTCATGGATGAAAATCGAATGATATCGCTCTCATGTTAACGGTATACCCTAGCGGAGATCCACTGTGGGATGATAGGTGAAGATGAAAGCAGGTCAGTATGCAGATTGTGATGAATTCGAAAATAATCAACCACGATGGTTTCCAGGGAGAGTCACGTGGTTTATTGTTGTAATATATATTTAATTATAACTAGGTATTATTTAGTTTTATCTTTAGCTGTAAAGTGCTTCTTAGTACGAGGGTAAAAATACCCTCGTACTAAGAAGTACTACTATTACTAAGCAAAGGAAAAAAAGGAAATTGTTGGTTAATATATTTTGCTTTTTGCTTTTTTTTTTTGTTTTGTTGCTTTTTATTTTCATTCTTTTATCTCTTTTACTGTGTATTATGTGTATGTTTTAATTGTAATTTGTGTGCTGTAAGTAATGTAAATAAATTATCTATCTATCTATCTACTAACACTAATAATACTACTAAGAAAACTATACAAGTTTTCTTTCAGCTTCTCAAAGGTTGAAAAGACATTATACATATATTAAATTTTTTTTAATGTGTCCAATGTACATTATATACAATAAAAATACCAATCCAATATCTATATGTTAGGTTCTTCTGGACACTGACAGCGGAAAAAAGGTCATCTCACCCATTCCGATATCGCCCATATCGCGAATATGTTAAGTCTGTTATCCAGTATTATGTTTTAGATAACATATTCGTTATTGGACCGGTATATCTGTATATACGGGTATCTATATCTAGATATTGTAACTTTAATATATAGATACCTACCGCTGTATATTATCTACCTGTAGTCTTGCACTTTTATATTTGTAAAGATTTTAATACGAAACATTATCTATTACAAAGATAGATCTTTGTGGTTACAAAAACAAATAACTATATATATTAGTTACAATATCTATATATTACTGTATATTACCCACCTCTAGACTTGCACTTTTATATTTGTAAAGATTTGAATACGAAACATTATCTATTACAAAGATAGATAGATCTTTGTGGTTACAATAACTAATAACTATATATATTAGTTACAATATCTATATATTACTGTATATTACCCACCTCTAGACTTGCACTTTTATATTTGTAAAGATTTGAATACAAAACATTATCTATTACAAAGATAGATAGATCTTTGTGGTTACAATAACAAATAACTATATATATTAGTTACAATATCTATATATTACTGTATATTACCCACCTCTAGACTTGCACTTTTATATTTGTAAAGATTTTAATACGAAACATTATCTATTACAAAGATAGCTAGATCTTTGTGGTTACAATAACAAATATCTATATATATTAGTTACAATATCTATATATTACTGTATATTACCCACCTCTAGACTTGCACTTTTATATTTGTAAAGATTTGAATACGAAACATTATCTATTACAAAGATAGATAGATCTTTAGCTATATATATTAGTTACAATATCTATATATTACTGTATATTACCCACCTCTAGACTTGCACTTTTATATTTGTAAAGATTTTAATACGAAACATTATCTATTACAAAGATAGCTAGATCTTTGTGGTTACAATAACAAATATCTATATATATTAGTTACAATATCTATATATTACTGTATATTACCCACCTCTAGACTTGCACTTTTATATTTGTAAAGATTTGAATACGAAACATTATCTATTACAAAGATAGATAGATCTTTGTGGTTACAATAACTAATAACTATATATATTAGTTACAATATCTATATATTACTGTATATTACCCACCTCTAGACTTGCACTTTTATATTTGTAAAGATTTGAATACAAAACATTATCTATTACAAAGATAGATAGATCTTTGTGGTTACAATAACAAATAACTATATATATTAGTTACAATATCTATATATTACTGTATATTACCCACCTCTAGACTTGCACTTTTATATTTGTAAAGATTTTAATACGAAACATTATCTATTACAAAGATAGCTAGATCTTTGTGGTTACAATAACAAATATCTATATATATTAGTTACAATATCTATATATTACTATATATACCCACCTCTAGACTTGCTATATTTGTAAAGATTTGAATACGAAACATTATCTATTACAAAGATAGATCTTTGTGGTTACAAAAACAAATATATAGATATTGTAACTAAAATATATAGATATTACTGTATATTACCCACCTCTAGACTTACACTTTTATAATATCTGTAAAGATTTGAATACGAAACATTATCTATTACAAAGATAGCTAGATCTTTGTGGTTACAATAACAAATATATAGATATTGTAACTAAAATATATAGATATTACTATATATTACCCACGTCTAGACTTGCACTTTTATAATATCTGTAAAGATTTTAATACGAAACATTACAAAGAAAGACAGGTTTTTGGGGTTACAAAAAGTAATAAAAAAAACAACTTGAAACAAAATTCATTTATAATGATACTGTCGATTAATTATATTATTTTACACAGAAAAATTCATTCTGTCAGCACGTTGTCATCAATTTCCAGCTGGACCATCTGGTTGCCGTTGACCAGCGCACCATCGCGCAGTAACAGCTGGACATCAGCGTCTCTCAATTCCTAGGGATTATTTCTAGTTTATTGAACTTTATTTTATTTATTTATTATTTTATTTTATACAACTTAGAATGGCAAACAAGCTGACGGCCCACCTGATGGAAAGTGGTAACCGTCGCCTATAGACACGAGCAGTACCATGGACATAACAGAGTATACTGTTTCGCCCATGATACCCCCCATGTTTTACCATTCCTGAGGACTCAGGTGTTATTCCTCTGTACCCAGTAAATTCACGCCACATCCCACCCTTCAAACCGAAACACAGCCATGCAAACACAACTGCTTCACGGTTGAAACACGAATGGGACAGAGGTACCCAAACAATCGTCTTTTGTACAAAGTCTCCCTTTGGTAGACAACTTGGATCTATTATTGTTAGTAGTTGTACAATTAGTGTGTGTATTGTATTGGTATTATTCAATCTATTGGAAATAATAATAAATACCATTGCATTTTGACCCATAAAAAAAAAGTAATGGGACAATTGAACACCATTACCAGAGGGAGACTTTGTACAAAAGTCGATTGCTTGGGTACCTCTGTCCCATTCGTGTTTCAACCGTGAAGCAGTTGTGTTTGGCATGGCTGTGTTTCGGTTTGAAGGGTGGGATGTGGCGTGAATTTACTGGGTACAGAGGAATAACACCTGAGTCCTCAGGAATGGTAAAACATGGGGAGTATCATGGGCGAAACAGTATAGTCTGTTATGTCCATGGTACTGCTCATGTCTATAGGCAACGGTTACCACTTTCCATCAAGTGGGCCGTCAGCTTGTTTGCCATTCTAAGTTGCATAAAAAAAAAAAACCCCTTTCCCATTGAGCTAAAAACGACCATCGAAGTCAAAGTATAAAATATTTTATCGCGATTACAACAAAATCGGACAAAACCGCGCGACATAACTAGTGAATCAACAATACCTCGCCAGTGACACCAAGTGTGATGGGGTACTTGGAGGGTTCCTGTATTGCAGGCAAATGGCCGCGCTGCAGGATCTTGGGCTGCCGGGTGTTCTTAGCTATGCCTCTACCTCGACGAGCCGGCTGGTTCACTAAACAATTCAATCGAAGATTCTATTTAGAAAAATTACACCAAAAATCCAACTTCAATTGTGGCGAAACCAGTTATTTTAATTAAAAAACTAAACCACTGGACCTATTATACTGTATACTGTTTCGCCCATGACACCCCCCATGCGTTGCCATTCCTGTGGACTCAGGTGTTATTCCTCTGTACCCCGTAAATTCACACCATATCCCACACTTCAAACCGAAACACAGCCATGCAAACACAACTGCTTCACGGTAGAAACACGAATGGGACCGAGGTACCCAAGCAATACAATCATAATTGTGTGCCTGTGGGTGTGTGTGTTTTAAGCGATTACGCCGCCAATTTTAAACCGATTTTAATGATTCCTTTTATAATTGTGTAGGATTTACTCCCGTATAGATATTGAACAATAATAAATATCTTTGTGGAACAAAATCTTAAATTATATATATTTCGCTATATCTCCAACAACTGCGAACCGATTTCAATTATTCTTTTTGCATTCAACAGGGTTTACTAGCGGGTCGGTGTTTTTTTTTATCATAATCGTATATTTACAAGTATGATACCTGCTTGGTTCTGGTGGAGGAGACGGCTGCAGGCCAGGGTGCGAGGCACGTGTCCCAACAGTGCCAGCGCCCGGGCACAGCTAGGCACCAGGCTACGGGTACCCTGGGACCATACGGACATCGTCATCATTAACTATCCACTGGTGAACATTGGGCCATTGGAACTTTGCCAGTAGTTGCCACGACAACTTACGAAAAAAGATACAAACTAATCATCTAATCATCTTATCATCATCATCATCATCATCACCCGTTAACTGACCAATGTTGAATATAACTATGTATAAATGTTGAAACTACTCAATGATATTTTGAGCCAGCATCCGCAATTGGATGTATTTGCATCCAACTTGCTGGAGTTTAGTCGAGTGACCACAGAGTATTTGTGTTCAGATGTTTTTTGTTTGAGTTAAATCTTTTTATATTATTTTTGTTATTTTTGTGTAATATTCCTTTTTATATGTTATTGTACTCATGCTTTCCTGGGTGAGCGTATTGGAAGACTGTAAGGCTTACCCAGTGGATGTAATAAATAAATAATCACTCCCCCTCTATTCCTATTGTACTTTGGTTTACATTGGTTTTCCTACTTCTGAAATGCACACAGACAAAGCAGCGGGCAAAAAGCAGTATTTTTTACATAAAAAGAGTTCGGTTTACCTTACTAAATGACATTTTGCTTATTTCTATCACTCTCTCTTGTGGTATGTTGTGTCTTGCGAGCTCCGCCATCACTTCGTCCGGCGAAGGATTCGAACCGACCACCTGTAATATTATACTAGCTACCAGAGGGAGACTTTGTACAAGTCGTTTGCTTGGGTACCTCTGTCCCATTCGTGTTTCAATCGTGAAGCAGTTGTGTTTGCATGGCTGTGTTTCGGTTTGAAGGGTGGGATATGGCGTGAATTTACAGGGTACAGAGGAATAACACTTGAGTCCTCAGGAATGGCAACGCATGGGGAGTATCATGGGCGAAACAGTATACTCTGTTATGTCCATGGTACTGCTCATGTCTATAGTCGACGGTTACCACTATATATATATATATATATATATATATATATATATATATATATATATATATATATATATATATATATATATATATATATATATATATATATATGAATATTTACCGACTTTCATGAAATTTTGTATGCATATTCGGTAGATCTGAGAATCGGCCAACATCTATTTTTCATACCCGTCAATGACTGAATGAATGAATGAATAAGGGTGACCCTCCCCAAAATTTTTTTGTATTGTTTTGACAATTTTTTTATTTTTATTTAAATATGATTTAGCATTGAAAAATACACACAACTTTAAGTTTTCATCGTTTTACGATCAACCCCTGTATTTTAATCGACATTTTTATATTTCGCAATAAGTAAAACAACGTTTGCGGGGTCAGCTAGTATGTATATATATATCATGTCGTATAGGGAGGTCAAGGATATGGCCTGGGATAGAGCTGGCTGAAAGAAGATGCACGAATTAGTTGCATCGACAAGAGGAAACTGTTAAATAAAAAGGAAAAAAGATTGCCACGCAATGTAGGTTCTTGTTATTTCATCACACCAGATATAAACTGACAGAGTTATGTGGTGACAACACCGAATTGGCATCCACCTTTTTTAAAGTCGGCTGTAAAATATTATATAACGAATCAGTAACATGGGTACTAACCTCTATAACTGCTATGTAGTATGGATGTTTTAGTTTCATATGTGTTCGCAGGTCGGACCGTATACGGAACCTTTTAGGGCACCGTGCGCATGCCCACGCTCGAACTCCCGTGTGGATTAGTCTATGGTTACGCATCGCTGTCGACCTACAAGCAGAATAAAGTCAGTGCGAATGAAACTACAGGAAAGAGAAAGGTAATTGTTAGTTTCTATATTTTGTTTTTTTTTTTTTTTGTTTTATTGCTTGTTATAGTAGATACCTGTCAAGTATTACGACACACCCTCAACGGCGATCGGATTGGACCACCTAGCATGACGCATAAAGGTGCGCTACCGAGAAAGACACCTGCGTCGAGTCAGCATTTCAATTCCCGCAACAAAAATACCCATTTCCTTTATGTTTGATTCGATATGACTTCACTTACCGGATCACACATCGATCTGAAGACACTTTTATTGTTGTAACAATTAATTTTAGAATTAAATTTAGTTATATTTATAAAATTGTTTTTTTTTTGGGTCTTCCGCCAGCGACTTCAATAACTTGCTTTTTATTTTCATTCTTTTATCTCTTTTGCTGTGTATTATATGTATGTTTTTTTTTATTCTAATTTGTGTGCTGTAAGTAATGTAAATAAATTATCTATCTATCTATCTATAGTTTGAAACAAGTTGAGTTCGTGTGGATTAGTCTATGGTTGCTCATTGACGTCGACCTGCCGTAGACAAGCGGAGTTTGGTCAGTGTGAATTAATCTATAGTTATTATTATATGAAAGGATAGCACCGTGTGAATAAGTTTATGGTTGCCATTGACCGCATCGCTGTTAACCTGTCATAGACAAACAGAACTTTTTTTTATGGGTAAAAAATTGTTGCGGGGTTACCATCCCCGCCTGCGTTAACGGGATACGCTGGCGGAGCACCAGTGAAGGGTGATAGATGAGAATGAAATCAGGCCAGTTAGCCCATCATGATGAATTCATCAGGAATTAACCATGATAGTTTCCAGGGGGAACCGCGAGGAGGTCGACCTGGTTGGGTATATTGCTAGCAATGGGATTCTCAGTCTCCATTACTAACAATCCCTTTCCACCCTAGACAAACAGAACTGAGTCCGCAGGTAATTGAGACCGACCTGAATAGGCATAGACAAACAAAATTGAGTTCATCCATACGTCTATGGAGTTTATGGTTAAAAACAACAATAGATACATCATGGACAAGTAATGCGCAATTAGTTTACAGTAAAAAAAATAAGATCGATTTTTCATAGACAAACAAAGTCGAGTCTATGGACATTAGTCTATGGTTAAAAACCCTGTCCCCTCACCTGCGGAAGGCGACCCCGCATAAATCACAGGGGTACGGCCGCTCGCCGGTGTGTACACGCAAATGTTCGTTATACATGGACGCCGTGCGGAATGACCGTCCGCACACGTCACAATGATGGGACCGCAGCATATCGGCTTGTCGCCCATACCAGAATGTACCTGCAATATATATATTCATGCCTCCGATCAAACCGTTTATAATTACTCCTCTCCATCCAAAGGTTGCCTGCAAGAGATCGCTCTTAGCGATAAGGTCGCCCATTGTTTTCTCATTGTGATTATTTCTTGTAATTGTTTATATTTATAATAAGTTTACTATTGTAATCTTTTGGAGGAAACAATAAAGAGTATCTATCCTTATCCTATATAAGAGCTGTGCTCTTGTCGGTGAAGCTCTTGCCATTCACTACGATTTTCTACGAGTCTCTTCACCTCTTGATACGACACGACACTAACTCCTACCTTGATCTATATATGTTATAAGAAAGACAATGCTTCTTAAAACATCTCCAAAGCCTATATGGAATTTCAAATTCCACAGTCATTTACCTGATTTCTCATCTCCAATGGACAAATCACTGTGTTCCTTCTTCCTATGTTTATAGAGTGCAGTTTTGTTTGGCAATATCTCGTCGCAGTCACGGCATGGGATTCTATAAAGAGAACAAATATATTCATAACTATAATACCTTATGGTATAGCCAGAGCTGTCTGTCGACTGTTTCCATTGTGGTGAACATACCCCTCGACTCGCCCACATTACGCCGAGCATGTTGGAATACAACATGGCACGGGCGAGCCTACCGCAGTCATTCGAATTATTTTGGTTTATTAGAATAAAATAGAAAAATATTTATTGCGAGAAAATACAGTCATTTTATATATAAGAAGTATTTTTTTTTATACAACTTAGAATGGCAAACAAACTGACGGCCCACCTGATGGTAAGTGGTAACCGTCGTCTATAGACATAAGCAGTACCGTGGACATAACATAGTATACTGTTTCGCCCATGATACCTCCCATGCGTTGCCATTCCTGAGGACTCAGATGTTATTCCTCTATATACTGTAAATTCACGCCATATCCCACCCTTCAAACCGAAACACAGCCATGCAAACACAACTGCTTCACAGTTGAAACACGAATGGGACAGAGGTACCTAAGCAATCGACTTTTGTACAAAGTCTCCCTCTGGTAAACATTAGTTTACATTAGTTCTTCATTATCATCATTATTTCAGCCATTACCCGTCCACTGCTGGACATAAGCCTCCCCCATAGACTGCCATAAAGAACGGTCCTGAGCCACCTGCATCCACTGACTCCCTGCAAAGCATTTGGGGTCGTCACTCCATCTAGTCGGGGATCGTCCTACATCTACAGGCGTTTCCGCGAACGGGGTTGCCACTCAAGAAACTTTCTTCCCTGATAGTTGTCGGTTCTTCGAGCTATGTGACCAGCCCATTGCCACTTCAGCTTGCTCATCCTTCGGACTATGTCGGTCACTTTGGTTCTTTTGCGGATATCCTCAATTCGGATTGTCTCAGGCAAAAAAACTCCGAGCAATAGCCCTCTCCATAGCCCGCTGAGTATTTTGAAGTTTTTGAAGGCAATCGTATAGGACTGGGGACTAGAAGGGATTGTTAGTAATGGGGAGGTTAGACCCAATTGTTATCAATATACCCTATCAGGTCAACCTCCACGCGATTTCCCCTGGAAACCATCGTGACTAATTTATCTTTGAATTCACCACTGGGCTAACTGATTTACTTTATCATTCTAGTGTATACCATTAGCTCAGACAGGGTTTTTTTTTATCTATGAGAATGGTATGGTAACGCCTGCGCTAACGGGAAACGCTGGCGGAGCACCAGTGATAGATGAGAATGAAAACAGGCCAGGGCTAACTGGCCTGTTTTCATGATGAATTCATCAGGAATTAATCATGATAGTTTCCAGGGGGAACCGCGAGGAGGTCGACGTGGTTGAGTATATTGCTAGCAATGCGATTCTCAGTCTCCATTACTAACAATCCCTTTCCCCCCGCTCAGGCAGGGTTAGCATTCCATTATCATCCATTAAAAAAAATCGTGTAGAACCATGTTTCGGTTTTATAAATCATGACTGGCAACACTCGCTAGTTGAAGTCCTTCGTCTTTAAAATTAAAGGTATTTTTTACGACAAATTAATTCGTTATGATATCAAATTAAAATTTTAATATTAGACATAGGTTTAAATAAAGACACACAGAATCAAAACCTATCGTCGGTACTTACTTGTAATCCTCCTTGGTAGCTTTCACAGTATTGCCATCTTCTTGTGTACTTTTGCCATGTATTTTCTTTTTATGGTAACCCAGACTCCAACTGAAATGATAGGAATCGCAATATGATAAAATTGTAGTGTATGGGGTCAGCTAAGCCGTTACACGTGGGAGAAAGGGATTGTTAGTAACGGAGGTCTTATAAACCCATTGCTAGCAATACGTCCTATCAGATCTACCTTCACGCGGTTTCCCCTGGAAACCATTGTGGTTAATTATAGTGGATTTCGTCACGATGGACTAACTGACCTGCTTACATCTTCACCTATCATCCCACACTGGTGCACCGCCAGCGTATACTGATAGCGCAGGCGGGGTTACCATTCCATTATCACCCATTAAAAAAATGGTGTACACGTTTACCCATTGGGATCTTTTATGCTTCTCCCTGCCTTGCACCACTATTTTATAGATCCTATGTGTTACCTTAACGATATCCGGCAGTTTAAGAATCTATGGTCCTCTAGGTCCGGATAAACCGTTCGTTCGTTAAATAAAATTGTAACTCTGTACATGGGAGCTCATCATCATCATATCGGCCTTTAACTCTCCACTGCTGTACATAAGCCTCCCCCATGGGAGGTTTTTCCAGTAGTTGCCACACTTGGCAATGGATTGGCAAACGCAATTAAGTTTTGGAGATGTTTTAGGAGGGACGCTGCTACCCATCCCTCGCCCTCCCTTAGTCGTTTCTTACGACACCTATGGGGTAAAGGAATAGGTGGCCTATTCTATGCCGGAAACAGGATTTAGAGATTTATAATATCATGGTCGACACAGTATACTCTGTTATGTCCATGGTACTGGCTCATGTCTATAGGCGACGGTTACCACTTTCCATCAGGTGGGCCGTCAGCTTGTTTGCCATTCTAACTAGCATAAAAAATATGAGTTTTTAATAAAATCAAGTTTACCTATTAGGGAATGTGAGTTCACACTGACTGCATTTGTATAGATAGTTCTGGTTGGCGTGTTTCATACGTCGGTGCACTTGTAAATACGTCCAGTGTAAATAGGATCGGCCACAGTCCTGTAATAATACATAAATAGATAAATAAACCAATAGACAGACATACAAACAGGCAAATAGACAAATGATATGTGAGAATAAAAGGGCAGGTCAGTTAGCCCATCGTGACGAATTCATCAAGAATTAACCACGATAGTATGTAGAGGGAACCGCGTGGATGCCGACCTGATAGGGTATATTGCCATTACTAATAATCCCTTTCCCATACTAGTTTTTAATACTATTTTTTTAATACCTAAAATTTCTTTTTAAAACTTAAAATGTTCATATAATAATAATATATTCTATGTTGTTTTTATTCAGTAAATTAAAAAAAAAATAATGATGGGTCAATAACCTCGCACAAGAAGTGTTTGACGACCGGAAACCCTCCGTAGCCGAGGATCCCTGTGGAGGAGGGGCCACCCTCCGGTCCTTCAGACCTCGACTGCTTCGCGTCAGCCAATGGCCGCTTGTAGAATCCATGGGTTGTTTTATGGGTCGTGCATCTGTTAAAACATTCCATTACTTTTATACCATACCTCACTGAAGTCATTTTTATGCCTACAGCAATTTCTTCCATCTATTCGATAACCAAGTTATACATATGTTCAAACATTTTATTTAAAACACAAATTTTCTTAGTTAATTGAAAACATTTACATACATATACATTACCAGAGGGAGACTTCGTACAAAAGTAGATTGCTTGGGTACCTCTGTCCCATTCGTGTTTCAACCGTGAAGCAGTTGTGTTTGCATGGCTGTGTTTCGGTTTGAAGGACGTGATATGGCGTGAATTTACAGGGTACAGAGGAACAACACCCGAGTCCTCAGGAATGGCAACGCATGGGGGGTATCATGGGCGAAACAGTATACTCTGTTATGTCCATGGTACTGCTCATGTCTATAGGCGACGGTTACCACTTTCCATCAGGTGGGCCGTTAGCTTGTTTGCCATTCTAAGTTGCATAAAAGAAAAACCTCCAAGTTGACTATCTTACAAAACAGTGGTTGTGGCAGAGTAATAACTGTAATGGAATTAGCAAAGGTAGTAATAGTAGTAGATAGTAGAATTAGAATTAGAGCATGCATTCCACGACCACAATATGTAAAGTACTAGGAAATACAATAATTACTCTAAACTCACAAGGTACACCAAATCACACCACTACAGACACGCACACACACGTATAGAGCTATGAAGCATGAAAATAATGTTTATGTAGTAATATATATGTGTATGCATATTTGCATACATACACGCAATAAAAGGGGTTGGGCTCTCAGCTTTCTTTTTTCCAAAGGTTTTTGGGACGGGTTGTCTGAGAAAACCGAGAGTGAAGTAAATAATAATAATAATAGTGGAATCAGCAGCGGTAGTAAAAACAGTAATGGAATTAGCAGAGGTAGTAACAATATCGTACTAACCTGGAGTATGTAGCGAATGTAACTTTACAGATGTGACAGGTGAACGGATTTTTGACACCTTTATGTATCAAAAACAGTAATGGAATTAGCAGAGGTAGTAACAATATCGTACTAACCTGGAGTATGTAGCGAATGTAACTTTACAGATGTGACAGGTGAACGGATTTTTGACACCTTTATGTATCAAAAACAGTAATGGAATTAGCAGAGGTAGCAATAATATCGTACTAACCTGGAGTATGTAGCGAATGTAACTTTACAGATGTGACAGGTGAAAGGATTTTTGACACCTTTATGTATCAAAAACAGTAATGGAATTAGCAGAGGTAGTAACAATATCGTACTAACCTGGAGTATGTAGCGAATGTAACTTTACAGATGTGACAGGTGAACGGATTTTTGACACCTTTATGTATCAAAAACAGTAATGGAATTAACAGAGGTAGTAACAATATCGTACTAACCTGGAGTACGTAGCGAATGTAACTTTACAGATGTGACAGGTGAACGGATTTTTGACACCTTTATGTATCAAAAACAGTAATGGAATTAGCAGAGGTAGTAACAATATCGTACTAACCTGGAGTATGTAGCGAATGTAACTTTACAGATGTGACAGGTGAACGGATTTTTGACACCTTTATGTATCAAAAACAGTAATGGAATTAGCAAAGGTAGTAACAATATCGTACTAACCTGGAGTATGTAGCGAATGTAACTTTACAGATGTGACAGGTGAAAGGATTTTTGACACCTTTATGTATCAAGCGGTGTTTGTTGAGCGCGTCTTCTAAATAGAATATGCTGTAATAAATCATTAATATATTATCATTTTTTAACTGACATTCTTATTTCAAAATTATATATTTATTATGTGTTTTTGACATTGACATTGACATATTAACAAGACTTTGTGGAAACAGAAAGCGTAATGTTCCGATCTCAAATAAATGGGAAAAGGCAAGGCAATGATGATGTTTGTGTTCCGTGATGATCCGATTTTGACAATTATTTTTACAATTAATTGGTTTTTGGAAGTGTCGCCTCCATTGCGTGGTGGTGGGCATGTTGCTGCGTTTAAATGTGGACCCGGATACAATTCCTGGTCGGACTAAATAAGAAAATGAACTATTCTGAATTGGCTCGTGTCTGGGGATTCCGGATTGGGCTGCCAGATGTTCGTTGCCTGGTCCCTTATAACACAAGATATCCTAGCTTGAGAACCACGCGATCTATGATTAAATCACTGTTAATTAATTCGCTAACTTTGCCACTTGGAGAATACTTTGATAAACAATCACATTCATTCTATCTTTCCAATTTTGTTTAAATATAAAATATATATATATATATATATATATATATATATATATATATATATATATATATATATATATATATATATATATATATATATATATATATATATATATATATATATATATATATATATATAAATATATATATATATATATATATATATATATATATATATATATATATATATATATATATATATATATATATATATATATATATATATATATATATATATATATATATATATATATATATATATATATATTAGAAGACTGTCATCATTGTGTTCTCTTTTATTTGATATTTATGTGTTGTAGTTAACATGTATATAAGTATATATATTCTTATTTATCTAGGTTTATATTCATAGGTATACTTTGACGGGGCACCAGTGAGGGATGATAGGTGAGAATGAAAAGGCAGGTCAGTTGTTAGCCTATCGTGATGAATACACCTGGAATTCAGCACGATTTTCAGGGAGGCCAATAGAAGTCGACCTGACAGTTTCTTTTTTTTTTTATACTACTTAGAATGGCAAACAAGCTGACGGCCCACCTGATGGAAAGTGGTAACCGTCGCCTAGAGACATGAGCAGTACCATGGACATAACAGAGTATACTGTTTCGCCCATGATACCCCCCATGAGTTGCCATTCCTGAGGACTCAGATGTTATTCCTCTGTACCCAAAAAATTCACGCCATATCCCATCCTTCAAACCGAAACACAGCCATGCAAACACAGCTGCTTCACGGTTGAAACACGAATGGGACAGAGGTACCCAAGCAATCGACTTTTGTACAAAGTGTCCCTCTGGTACAGTATATATTGTTGGCAATAGAACTGTTAGTCCACACTACTAACAATCCCTCCCCCCCTCCATTCTGAAGTCGATTGAAAAGCCCGTAAATACTAACTCCTCGCAGTATTCGCACCGGAACGCCTTCTCGATCTCGACCACGCGTATTATTGTGCGCGCTTCGTCAGCCAAACTGGACAGCATGGGCTCGGCTAATTCACCATCCACTTGGCGTGCTATGGGTTCGTTTAGTTTTGGAGAGTCTGGAAAATAATTAGTACATTCCATCCATCATTATAAACATCATTGTTGTATGTTGGTGATTTTTTTTAATGGGTGATAATGGAATGGCAACCCCGCCTGCGCTATCGGTATACACCAGTGAGAGATGATAGGTGAGGATGAAGCAGGTTAGTTAGCCTATCGTGACGTATTTAACAATAAATCCATCACGATGGTTTCCAGGGGGAACCACGAGGAGGTCGACCTGATATAGTATTATAATACACTGCAAGCAATGGGATTTACCCCCATTGCTAATTGGTTGGTATTGTATATGTATACATTGGTATGGTAACCCCGCCTGCGCTAACGGGATACGCTGGCGGAGCACCAGTGAAGGGTGATAGATGAGAATGAAAACAGGCCAGTTAGCCCAACATGATGAATTCATCAGGAATTAACCATGATAGGTTCCAGGGGGAACCGCGAGGAGGTCGACCTGGTTGGATATATTGCTAGCAATGGGATTCACAGTCTCCATTGCTAACAATCCCTTTCCCCCTTGTTGATGTATTAGCTGTTGACTGTACAGTGCTGAACCCTCCTCCCCCATATATTATTAAGATGATATATGTAGGTGTGTCGGTCCCGACATAGATTAGACTACCCCTTTCCATGGGTGTCATTCCATTCCATTATGATCCGTTAAAAAAAAAACTACCGCGTTTGTAGATCTCCGCCCATCGTCGGTACTGTTTTTTTTTATTTTTATACAACTTAGAATGGCAAACAAGCTTACGTCCCACCTGATGGAAAGTGGTAACCGTCGCCTATAGACATGAGCAGTACCATGGACATAACAGAGTATACTGTTTCGTCCATGATACCCCCAATGCGTTGCCATTCCTGAGGACCTCTTAAAACATCATCGAAAGGCTAACTGCTGTTGCCAACCCGCCTGGCAAACGTGGCAACTATTGGCAAAACCCCTTTTATGGGAGTTTACCATAAGGAAGATCCCCAGTCTCCCTTTGATGTAAAAAGTTTCCCTTTAGCAAAAAAAAGTTTATATTTAGTATAAAAAGTCTCCCTTTGATTTAGAAAGTCTCCTTTTAACATAGATTTACATTTAGTATAAAGTCTCCCTTTGATGTACAAAAAGTCCTTTTAGCATTGAAGGTTTATATTTAGTATAAAAAGTCTCCCTTTGGCGTACAAAGTCTCCCTTTCACGCACAAAGTCTCTCTCTTTGCTGTAAGTCTCCTTTGATTACACAAAGCATCTCTTCAGTATGTAGACACAACTACATACCAACACTCTGTACACTGTGCCGCACAAGTCCGCTGGTTGGTGACAATTGCACCATCACGTCCTCTTCCTCTTTCAAGTCTTTGGCGAATTCTTCTATACACTCAGTGGATCTCGTTGCATGCTCCTATAAGATTAGAAGAATTGATTCTGAAGAAGAACAAGCTATCAATGCACCTGGTGGCTATTAGTAATCGTGATGTTTTTTTATGCGAATTAGAATGGCAAACAAACTGATGTCCCACTTGATGGGAAATAGTAAATGTCGCCTATAGACATGAACAGTACCATGGGCATAACAGAGTATACTGTTTCGCCCAAGATACCCCCCATGCGTTGCTATTCCTGAGAACTCAGGTGTTATTCCAGTGCACCCTGTAAATTCACTGCCATATCCCATCCTTCAAACCGAAACACAGCCATGCAAACACAACTGCTTCATCCCCCTGCTTCTTCACCCCCACGTGTTGCTATACCTGTACTGGTGTTTTGCTAGCAATGGGACTACTAGTTCCTTCTACTTCTTCTACTACCAGGACCATCAGTTCTGACCTCACCTGAGCGTCCTGCTGATCCCTGAACGCTCTGCTGCAGACGGCGCAGACGAGCACCAGCGTGGGCGTCAACTCCTCCTCGTGAGCTCGGAGGTGCATCCTCAGCCGGGATCTACGCGTCAGCTGCTTCAGGCATATGTGGCATTGGAAGGGTTTGATCTATTGGAGTATTGTTTGGGGGCAATAAAGAATTGTTTTAGTTTGCGGTTTAAACCCTAATATTAATAAAGGGGGGGGGGAGGAAGGGATTGTTAGTAATGGAGACTAAATCCTATTGCTAGCAATACATCCAACTAGGTCGACCTCCTCGCGGTTCCTCCTGGAAACTATCATGATCAATTTCTGATGAATTCATCATGATGGGCTAACTGGCCTGTTTTCATCCTCATCCATCACCCTTCACTGGTGCCCCGCCAGCGTATCCCGTTAGCGCAGGCGGGGTTACCATGCCATATTCATCCATGTGGTCCCAGCATAGAAAAAGCCACCCCTTCCTTTCCCATGAGTGTCGTAAGAGGCAACTTAGGGAACTTAACGGTCGAGGGATGAGCAGAAGCGTCCCTCTTAAAACATCACCAAAGCCCAACTGCGTTTGCCAAGCGTGGCAACTACTGACAACATCGTAAGTAGAGCATTTTCAAATAAATAGTTTTTCATATAAATACAATAAGATTGATGAATGCGGAGGAAGCGAAAGAGGTTTGTTTGAATCGAAGCATTTGGCGTTCCATTGTTTCTGCCTACCCTAATGGGAGACAGGCGTGACAGATATGTATGTATGTAAATACAAATAAACGTATCACAAAACGCCATCTAGTTTTAAACTAAACAGAACTTGTATTATGGATACTAGACAATTGATAATCAAATAACTAGGAACTTAATTAAACTAAAATCTATATAAATATACATACCCATTAATACACACGAAGGTGATGAGACGATGATGGTGATGATGATGAAATAAACAATATCACCTGTAAATGCGTAACGCCGTGCTCGTCCAACGTTTGCTTGTCCAAAAATCGCTTGCCACATGTCACGCACACATACCGCCGCGTGTCTGTGTGTGTGCGACTGTGCTTTGTTAGTGTTGCCCTGTATGTAATTACGTTAATATATTATTACTACTAGTCGTGTAAGAGCAGTATCCTCTGATTTCCAGACTGTCAACATTATACCTCTACGAGACTTATTGAGAGAGAAGATAATTATTAGCGTGAGATACATATCAGTGACCTAACTGAGATACAAGGCAGAGTCCAACCTAAGATACAAGTCAGTGACCAATCTGAGATACAAATCAGTGACTAACCACAGACAAGTTAGTGATCAACCTAAGAGAGAAGTCAGTGACCAACCTGAGATACAGGACATAATTCAACCTAAGTTACGAGTCAGTGACCAATCTAAGTTACAAATAAGTGACTAACTTCAGACAAGTTAGTGATCAACCTAAGACAGAGGTCAGTGAGTGACCTGAGATACAGGATACAGTTCAACTTAAGATACAAGACAGTTACTAATCTGAGATACAAATAGGTGACTAACTTCAGACAAGTTAGTGATCAACCTAAGACAGAAGTCAGTGACCAACCTGAGATACAGGACAGAGTCCAACCTAAGATAGAAGTCAGTGACCAATCTAAGATAAAAATAAGTGACTAACTTCAGACAAGTTAGTAATCAACCTAACACAGAAGTTAGTGAGTGACCTGAGATACAACTCAGTGACCAATCTGAGATACAAATCAGTGACTAACCTGAGATAGAATGTCTTCCCGCAGCCAACTACCGGGCACTGCCATCGTTTCCGCTTATCGTGCTGGAAGTGCACGTGGTCGAATAGCTCCGTCTCAGTGTCGAAACTCGTGTTGTCACACTCTAAGCAAGAATATTTCCCATCGACTAGCATGCTTGTCGATTCGTGGAACTGCCTACAAATAAATAAAAAAATTATACATTGGGTTACATTATTTTCATTTTCTTAGGTATTTCTGTTTTTTTTTAATATATATAATATATAACTTATATTAATCATTGATAATGTAGCTTTCTACAGAAGAAAGAATTTTTAAAATCGGTCGAGTTGTTTTTGGGTCTGTCCATTACAAACAAATAAACATACAAAAAAAAACAAATCTTTCCACTTTATAATATTAGTATAGATGTATCTATACATGTGAATTGACGTGTGGTCCCGGCATAGAATGGGCCACCCTTTCCAGTGGGTGTCGTAAATGACGATTAAGGGAATGTAACGGTCGAGGGATAGACAGCAGCATGTCTCTTAAAACATCAAAGGCCGACTGCAATTGCCAATTTGTCTGCCAAGTATGGCAACTAGTAGTAACACCCTTCTTGTGGAGGAGGCCTATATTCAACAGTGGACAGTTACGACCTCGTACGAGCAAACGCAGTGTAGGACGACCCTGTACTAGATGGAGTGACAACCTCAAATGTATTGCAGGAAGTCAGTGGATGCAAATGGCTCAGGATCATTCCTTATGGCAGTCTATGGGGGAAGCCTATGTCCAGCAGTGGACAATATAATAGGTAATAATGCAAGCAAGCTGGCGGCCCACCTGATAGAAAGTGGTAACCGTCGCCTATAGACATGAGCAGTACCGTAGGCATAACAGAGTATACTGTTTTGCCCATGATATCCCCCATGCGTTGCCATTCCTGAAGACTCAGGTGTTATTCCTCTGTACCCGGTAAATTCACGCCATATCCCACCCTTCAAACTGAAACACAGCCATGCAAACACAACTGCTTCAATATAGAAACACGAATGGGACAGAGGTACCCAAGCAATCGACTTTTGTACAAAGTCTCCCTCTGGTATACTTACATGTGGAACTTAAGTCGCACTTTGGAGGTGAACGATTCGTTGCAATTGTGACACGTCACGATCTGAGGGTCTGATGTTGGCTCCTTCCTCTTCTTCTTGCGAGGTCTCTAAAGTTAACAGATTTCATCATTAGAGCACAAATTGCTATAAAAAAAAAATTATAAAAAAAAAACAAATGTAACCCTTTGCACTCCGTCGTCGGCGTATTTGCGACATTAGAATGTTAACATTAGCTATCCACTGTCGCATCTACGGCGACATAGTTGTTTTACTGACTCAGCGCCCTTTATAAAATAACTAAGTAATATTTTCTTTTTATACAACTTAGAATGGCAAACAAGCTGACGGCCCACCTGATGGAAAGTGCTAACCGTCGCCTATAGACATGAGCAGTATCATGGACATAACAGTATACACACATACTGATTCGCCCATGATACCCCTCATGCGTTGCCATTCCTGAAGACTCAGGTGTTATTCCTCTGTACCCAGTAAATTCACACCATATCCCACCCTTCAAACCGAAACACAGCCATGCAAACACAGCTGCTTCACGGTAGAAGCACGAATGGGACAGAGGTACCCAAGCAATCGACTTTTGTACAAAGTCTTGTTCAAATGTTTTGTTTTATTGCAACGACGTCATTTTTCTTTTACATCACAGGTTACATACCTGTAACTAATACAGTGCTGGAGTTATTGGAATCCTCTATACTAGGCTGGAGTACGAAGGGTTAACCCTTTTCCAATGGGGGGAAAGAGATTGTTAGTAATGGAGACTGAGAATCCCATTGCTAGCAGTATACCCAACCAGGTCGATCTTCTTGCGGTTCCCCCTGGAAACTATCATGGTTAATTCCTGATGAATTCATCATGATGGGCTAACTGGCCTGTTTTCATTCTCAACTATCACCCTTCACTGGTGCTCCGCCAGCGTATCCCGTTAGCGCAGGCGGGGTTACCATACCATTTTCACTCATCAAAAACAAACCCTTTTCCAATTAGTAGCCTTAAATAATAAATTCCGAATTGCCGTATCAATAATAGTTACTATTAGGTGTCAATTTCATATAAAAATAGCCGATTCTCATGTATCTTTTTTTACCTACCTCCACCAATAAATCATTGGTGGGTTTCTCCACTGGACGTAGTCTACCTTGTGCTCTCTGAAAACAAAACAAAATATATAATTTTTATTTTCTCGTATGAAAAAAGATCACAGTGAAAAAAGATAAAAAAAATAATATAAAAAAAAATTACTTACCTTTATAAAGTCTTCCTTTGTAGGAACACACAACACGTTATCAGGTTGGCCCTGAGCTTTCGGTCTCCTCCCTCGACGACGACATTTGTGAGAAGAGAGGCCTTCTGCTGAAGAGAATATTTGGCTGCAAGATAAAGCAAAGAAATAATTTCATATGTAATAACTTTTAAACGTTCGCGTTATGTGGATTAGTGTATTAGTGTATTTTTTTTTTGATGGGTGAAAATGGTATGGTAACCCCGCCTGCGCTACCAATTTCACCCATCAAAAAAAAAAACCGACACTTTATGGTAATTCACCTGCACTTTAACACAAGAAATCCTCAAAACTTAGTACCACCTTATAAAACTACAACTTTGTATAGTATGTACTAATAATATAAAAATTTAAAATATAAGTATATGTCACTCTTTACACTTCTTCTCACGTCTTTTCATTCCTTCCGCGTATTGTCTTTGCTATAATACACTCATACACACATATCATATTAAATTTATTTTTCCTTTGCATGTATATAACATATTTTGTGTTGTCCTCCTTTCCAGAGAACTCAACTGAACGATTTATCTTCATTACTGAAAAATGTCATAATATAAAATACACGGAGTCTTCTCTAACCCTGACATTGGCAGAAAATCACCGTTGCTTCTACGGTGGAAGCCATATTTTTAAAAAGAAGAAGAAGAAGAACTTTGTATAGCAGAAATGCCTACTGTATGACAATAAGCATTTATAATAAACTAACGGACGAAATAAAAAAAAACACTACCCTTGAATATATTTAAAAAGAAACTAAAAAGATGGCTGGTAGAGAAATGTTTTTACTCGATTAATGAATATTTTAAAGCTTAAATATGTGACTCAATTAATGTAATTTGTAAGCTGTATAATTTATTATTAATACGTAAATATGTTGACATTTATATAATACGACGATATAAGTAAAATAGTATTAGCATAGTATAGTGGCACAGTTAAATAATTTTTTCTCAAACAAGCTTGGAAATGTGAGCATTATTTTGACAGTCTTCATAGAGATAAATCAAAATTGCCATACTGGCCTGATACATGCATGCAGCGGCCGGCAAAAGTTGTATGAAAATCCATATCTGTCGTGTTTCGCGGCCAGATAAATTACTATGTAAACTCATATCTATCCTGTAATTTAAAAATGGAATGACCTTTTATTTCGAAACATAGCTAGCTACCAAGGAGGTAACTAATAAAAGGTTTTATTTAAACTTCGAACTGACTTGTAAATAGAAAGCTATTTATTGAATAAAAAAAACAAAGGAACATTATGGCGCGTGAAAAATTATTATTGTTCGTTATTCGTCATTGAACTTAAAACGTAAAATTGTGTTTTTTATTTCCGCGCATTGTTTGAGAAAAGTACTATACAAGCCTTGGCCACAACTAGGCATTGATGGACTCACGTATGTGTGCCTCGGCTACGCCTCCGCCCACATTTGGACGTTCGTCCAGCAATGCCTCAGTTGTTGGCCGCTGCAGTAATGTACTATTATATGCCAGATTATGATGAAAAGTGTGAACAATATTTAAATACTATATACCATCCTTTATACCACTTTACAAACAAAGCTATTTGTATTTTAAGCTATCTGCTTTTTATATTAAAAGCTACTACTCGAAACTACTAGAAACTCTGTAACTTACTTAATGACAAAATATGAATGAATAACCGACACTTTATATGAAATACCTGCACTTAGTACATTTGAAAGTTTCCTTCGATGTGTTCTCTTGATCATTATTTTTGTTCTAGACAAGAAAAATACGTCAAAACAATTGTGTTACATACATCAAAATATTGCCATGTGGTCCCGTCATAGAATGAGCCACCCCTTCCTTTCCCATAGGATACCGTTAAGAGTCGATTAATGGAGGGCGAGGAATTGGCAGCAACGTCCCTCTTAAAACGTCTCCAACACCTAACTGCGGTTACCAATCTGCCTGCCAAGCGTGGCAACTACTGGCAACCCCCCCCCCCCCAAGGGGGAGGCTTAGGTTCAACAGTGGAGAGTTAAAGGCTGATATGGTGATGATGATATATCAAAATAACAAATGCGTAGTAGAACAAAATAGAATATAGCAGAGTAAAACAACCAAGAGCTCTACACTGCGCTTGACTGTACAAGGTTACCACTCGAGAACCATTCTCAACCAATAGGTGGTTCTATAAGAACGTTTTTATAAGTGAAAGAATTTCTACAAAGGTCGTCTGCTTAAGTAACTCTGTCACACCCGTGTTTCTATAGTGAAGCAGGTGTGCTTGCATGACTGTACTTCAGTTTGAAGAGTGGGATCACCATCATACCAGCCTTTAACTGTCCACTGCTGAACATAAGCCTCCCCCTTGGGGGGTTTTGCCAGTAGTTGCCACGCTTGGCAGGCGGGTTGACAACTACAGTTAAGCTCTGCAGATGTTTTAAGAGACACTGCTGCCCATCCCGCGCTCTCCCTTAATCGCCTCTTACGACACCCACTGGAAAGGAAGGGATGGCCTATTCTATTCCGGGACCACACGGCCTATTGAAGGGTGGGATATGACAGTCAAATTACAGGGTATGGAGACATAATAACATAGTCCTCATAAATGGAAACACGTAAGGGGTAAGGTCCGAAGCGTCATCGCTTAGGATGGATAATTAAATGGTACCGGAGTATAACAACTTAATCCTCAGGAATGGCAACACAGGAGAGCTTTCAAAGACATTAAGGTATATTCAGAGATTCCCATGGCGCTGTTCAGGTCAATAAGCGACTGTTACGAGTGCATCCCTTCTCACAATCAGGTTATGGAACGAGCTCCCTGTCGAGGTTTTTCCAAAAGACTACAACATGGCGTTCTTCAAAAAAGTGGTAAAGAGGTTTCTTCAGGGTCGGCAAAGGGCGCGTAATGCCCCTGGTATTTTAGGCGTACATAGGCTACGGTAACCGCTTACTATCAGGCGGGCCGTATGCTTGTTTGCCACCTCAGTGATATAAAAAAAATAAAAAGGTGGGTCGTCAATTTGCTTGCTGTTTAAGTCTCATAAATCAGAATCTAAAGATAAGTAAACTCACTTTAGCACCAAGTAGTTTATCTAACTCTCCGTCATCATCAGCGGCCTGGACTATCCAGATCTCATCATCGCTGCTACCCTGGGACTCTTGTTTCACCTCCACTTTCACTGTAGTCTCAATTTGGCCACCCTCAGTCTACCATTACAGTTAGGACTCGTTTTAATAAATCGCACTCAAAATTGTGAGTATTTCCAGAAATTGGTTTCCAGACTTTGTACAAAAAGTTTGCTTGGGTACCTCTGTCCTATTCGAGTTTCTACCCAGAAGCATTTGTGTTTGCATGGTTGTGTTTCGGTTTGAAGGGTGAGATATGGTAGTGAATTTACAGGGTACAGTGAAATAACACCTCAGTCCTCAGGAATGGCAACATATGGGGGGTATCACGGGCGAAAAAGTTTTATCTGTTATATCCATGGTACTGCTCATGTCTGTAGGCGACGGTTACCACTTTCCATTAGGTGGGCCGTCAGCTTGATTGCCATTCTAAGTTCCGTAAAAAAAGTGACCTGATTCTACCTTCACTTATCACCCCTCACTGGTACTTCGCCAGCATATATTTTAGCGCAGGTGGGGTTACCATTCCATTTTCATCACAAACGTTAAGTCATTCCTTTTCCCCGCGACGTCACAAGCTCATAAGAAGTAATTATTAAAGCAAAGTTTCGTAAGAAGTAACTATGAGGACAAAGTTGATCAGTAGGGCAACATATCAGTAGCAAAAACATCTCGAAATAAAATTCTGTATCTAACCGACTGGGCAATCCCTTACCCATCAGTGATACTTTAATAGTTTGTGATGATGACGCAGTACTTTGCAACCGACTTCAAAAACGGAGGTTCTCAAATCAGTTGTACTTCTTTTAATGTTTGGTACTTCATAATTCCGTCATTTATAAACCGCTTTGGAAAATTCTTTTTTTATCTGAAAGGATATATTTTCTATTGGTCCCATAGACATTTTGTTAAAATCGATACAGTAGTTAGATAGATAGACACTCTTTATTGTTTCCTCTAAAAGATTACAATAGTAAACTCATTATAAATATAAACAATTACAAGACATAATCACAATGAGAAAACAATGGGCGACCTTATCGCTAAGAGCGATCTCTTGCAGGCAACCTTTGGATGGAGAGGAGTAATTATAAACAATTTGATGGGAGGCACGATGAAAAATAGTAGTTTAGTTTTTAATTTAAAATAAATGCTTTTGTCACATTTTAAGCCAGTTTTTTTATAAAGAGTTTATATGGCTCGACTAGATAGTCCTTCTACCTTAAAAATATTTAATTTGTTGTTTTGACCTAAAAAATAATTCATATAAAACATTTAGAACTAACCGGTCCGCGGATCAATTCTATCTGCTTCGTTTCTTCTGACTTCGAATTTTCTAGAACATATAAGATTTTTAAGACCATATTCTATCTTCTGTCAGATACTACCCTATATCTACTTTTATCCCATATCCCTTAGAAGATAGTCAAAAAAACATATCTAGTATCTCTATCTACCATTGCATCTCTCTCATGCTTTGTTTCAAGCATGCCAGTTCTAGAAAAAGACTGAAATCTATCCAGTCTTCAAAGAAGCGTCCACAAAGAACCTAGAAACTCCAAAACTCTAAAACGTGGCCGTGTGGTCCCAGAATAAGCCACCCCTTCCTTTTCCGTAGGTGTCGTAAGAGGCGACTAATGGAGGGTAAGGGATGGGTAACAGCGTCCCTCTTAAAACATCTCTAAAGCCTAACTGCGGTAGCCAATCCGCCTGCCAGGGTGGAAAAGGATTGTTAGTAATGGAGACTGAGAATGCCATTGCTAGCAATATACCCAACCAGGTCGGTCTCCTCGCGGTTCCCCCTGGAAACTATCATGGTTAATTCTTGATGAATTCATCATGATGGGCTAACTGGCCTGTTTTTATTCTCATTTATCACCCTTCACTGGTACTCCGCCAGCGTATCCCGTTAGCGCAGGCGGGGCTACCATACCACTTTCACCCGTCAAGAATAAAAAATCCGCCTGCCAAGCGTGATAACTTCAAGGGGAGGCTTATATCCAGCAGTAGACAGTTAAAGGCCGATATGGTGATGATGAATTAACTGAATACGTAGAATACGAAATAAATATTACAGCAGTCTTAGCAAGAATAAGCGTGTGTGCCACAGTATTTGCCAAAACCAGGCTCATTTTGCTGTAGTATCAGGGACGCTGCAGCGCTGAATTTCAGCACGAGCCTTGGCAACCGTAGTTATAGCTAGCAGATAACACCTAATTTAATAAAACAAATAACAAACCCGTTGGATTATCATCATTCTTTTTATTGGCACTCCTGGTCCTTCTTGCGATTGGTGATGCTGATGGTGATTTGATGGTATCTCCTGTTATTATGATGATATTACTAATGATACATATATATTATAAGTATAGGCGGCGTGATGGGGTAGGTCGTTGAGTTCCCTAAAATATGCTTGAGCGCAATGACCAGTCAGCCGCTCATCCGTCATACTCGTGAACGGGTGCTGCTTGTAGGGGTTGCTCATGTTTTTTTTATTATTATTATCTATTTAATCAATAGATATAATAAAATCGTAACTGCTCGCTGTCTGTACATGGAAGTTAGTTAAGCTTATGAACGCAATAGAACCCAAAACAATGATTCCTAGATTTTTTGTCTGTACGTTTGTGTACGCTAATCTCAAAAACGGCTTAACCAACTTGAATGCCGTTTTCACTAATACGTTGCGGTTTGCTCCACTTTGTTTTATTTCAATCGGTTCATAAATAAAAAAGTTGTATCAATCTAAAGATTTACATATAAAAAGCTCCCTTATTTTTTTTACACAACTTAGAATGGCAAACAAGCTGACGGTCTACCTGATGGAAAGTGGTAACCGTCGCCTATAGACATGAGCAGTACCGTGGACATAACGGAGTATACTGTTGCGCCTATAATTCCCTCCATGCGTTGCCATTCCTGAGGACTCAGGTGTTATTCCTCTGTACCCAGTAAATTCACTTCATATCCCACCCTACAAACCGAAACACAGCCATGCAAACACAACTGCTTCACGGTTGAAACACGAATGGGACAGAGGTGCACAAGCAAACGACTTTTGTACAAAGACTCCCTCTGGTGAATATTTCCTCTTTTAAATGGGAAGCTATGTTCAGCAGTGGACAGTTACAAGCTAATACGTCACTTTATTAGACAAACTATTATCTATTTATTTACCTTCACCATCATTTGTAGCGCTGTTATTTATTATACCTTTCTCTTTCTTTTCGTGAGCAGCTTTTAGATGCCCTTTTAGCCATTTGGGGTTAGCATAACCTATAACGTATTATTGGTAAATTAATTATGATATATATTTTTTATAATATTTTTTAATTGAATTCACTTATATCGTATTTTTTGATATCGCTCACGACTTAGGTTACATGTTTATCTCTGTAACTAATAACGCAACATTTGAAATATTTGCAGTCTAGTGTTATTTAATTCATTATAATTGTTACTTCATTGTCTCGCACTGTATAACTATGTTAAAGTGAATGCTGCGAATACCTATAATAGGCGTGTGCATTAATATTGTATTATATTTATTGTTTGTTATACCTATATGTTATAAAGCAATATGCTGTTGGTGTTCCTTAAATAAATAAATAAATGAAATGATCATAACGGAAACGACATTAGCCTATTGTTATTTCATTTTGATTTTCTTTTTAGGGTTCCGTGTCTACCAAAGGAAAAAATGGAATTCTGTCCTGTTACATAGGGTACTTCCCGTTGACCTAGAATCATGTAATTTGGCAGAAAAGCAATGTCATGTAGCACAAGTGAAGGAGAAAATCCGAAAACCGTAAATTTGTAGTTTTTTCACAAAAAAAAATAAATTTGACAATTTTGTACAGAACCCTCGTTGCGTGAGTCCGACTCGCACTTGACCGGTTTATATTTTTTTCTCTCAACACTAAACCAATTTTGATGAAATTTATATAGGACCAATAAACTAAAATTATATCCCTTTAGGTACTTAATTTTGTAATGGATTTATAAATAACGAAGTTCCGAGGTAACAAACAGAAAAAAATTACAATTGAATTAAGAACCCTCTCTTTTTTAAATCGATTGACAAGTAGAAAACCCCGGCATAAAAGAAATCATGGAAATGTATATTCAGCAATGCAAAATTGTCCACAAGTCTGAGCTGAGCACTGAAGAACAAAGCCCAAGACCGTTCCAAGACTCAAGTTTAAGGTAGGTCAAAAGAACTTTATGGTAGGGCAGAAGCCATAACACTGTGACTTCGAAAAAGCTAATTTGTCTAATTTTTTGGGGCCTTTCATTTTAAGAGCATTGGGCCTTTTAAGATAAGGCATTTCTTCGCTCTAGCTATGGCCAGGACAAAGCCAAAACTAAGCCCAATACTGTAGAGCAAGTCACCAGCCATTTCACTCACCATAGTCACATAGCGGACAAGGGAACACAATACCATCTTCGTACTCATGTTTATGTGTTTCACTGTGATCCATTAGGTCTGTAATTGTCTCAAATATTTTCACGCAGAATCTGAAAAAAAAAACAAAGGTCATTACTCCATCTTGTGAGGACTTGTCCTACACTGCATTTGCAACCTTTCTTCCCCATCAGTTGTCGATTCTTCGAGCTATTTGACCAGCCTATTACCACTTCAGCTTGCTGGTCATTCGAGCTATGTCGGTCACTGTGGTTCTTTTGCGGACATCCTCATTTCGGATTCTGTCACGCAAAGAAACTCCGAGCATAGTCCTCGCCAATACCATCGCCTCGAGCAGTACCATATACATAACTGTATTGTTTTGCTCATGATACCCCCCATGCGCTGCCATTCCTAACTAAGGTTATTCCAGACTAAGGTGTTATTCCTCTGTACCCTATAAATTCAATGGCATGTCCCACCCTTCAAACTGAAACACAGCCATGTAAACACAACTGCTTCACTGTAGAAACACCAATGAGACAGAGGCACCAAGCACAAGACTTTTGTACAAAGTCTCCCTCTGATAAACTCCGATGAGTAACATGATACTTTTGCATACGCAATACAGTTTTAGAAACACTATATAGTCTCTGTATTCAATAAATAACTACTACTAGTAGTTATACTACTGCAAACTTCTGTCATCCTAGTACTTAGAAATTGCAATACTTTAATTTTAAAGCAATTAATTAAAATATTCTATCTAAATAGGTATTTGGCATAGTCTAAGTGCATCATTCGATTTCTACATTGTAGACAAATGTGTATTCATTAAAGAATATACTAGTAAATCCAATAATCCACAATCGATTACTAAGTAAAAATACACTACTTCCACAACTCTTGGAAAACGATAAGGTAAACAACAAATCTACAAACGATAAGGTAAACAACCGACCGGCATTTCAATTCATTCGACTCCGTGTTCTCATCACAATGATATTTCCCCAAAAACTCCTTAACTTCCTCATCAGCTTCATCCAAATTATCTATGACACTATCATCTGTATCCTGAGGCTCTATGATTTCAACGTCACTGGAACTATCATCTTTGCCGTCATCTTTAACGATAATCACATCATCAGAGTCAGGATCATTGTCTATGGGTTTAGTTATAATTTCCCCATCAGATCCAATTTCCACTTTAACAAACTCGTGTTTTTCTTTCTCTTTTGAAGAAGGTGCGTCTTCATCTACAATTGCGTCTACAGAAGAGCTACATTTATAAGTGAAATCTTTCGTTTTTTGAAATATATACTGTTGGTTGTTTTTAATTACTAAATACTCATCGGGATTCAAATATTGGTTCGCTCCTTTCATCCGGCACGGTTTGAAATTTTCCCCTAAACAACTCTCGCATATAATCTTTAACTGTCTGGATGTTTTTCTCTGTGGTGAAGATCTATGTATTTTCTGATCCTCATTATCAAACAAATATAACTTGTCCATGTTATTTTCCACGTATTTTCCACAAATGAAACAATCTTTATTCTCATCATCACCTATAAGAACTACATCGTCGTAGTTTTGAGGATTACAAGACTTATAAATTCTGGAAGGATCAGTTTTTCTTACATGCCGCCTTTTCTCAAATACAGGACTCTCATAAGGCAGTGACGCAAGTGGAGAATCTTTAAACATATTAAGAATTTCATCTCTCGTGTAACCAACATCATTTCTATTAAAATTATCATCGTAATTCTTATAATTCTCACTTGTAACACTTCTTGGAGACTTATTTCTATTAGCAACAGGGTTTAAATTTGTATATGTTTTAGAATTGGCCTCTAAATACTTGGAGAACTGCGCTTCGAAAGTGGATGTATTGTTACAAACCAATTTGAAAGGCAAACTATTGACAAAGCTTTTGGGACTGGATGTTTGGCTAGACCATCGTGATACGGGACTTTCGACTATGTTATACATTTTAATATCATCATCGTTAACATTGTCTAAGTCTAATTCATCAGAATCATTGTCTGCATATTTGACGAATGGTATTTTTTCAGCTGTCAAATCTACAGGTGGATCTTCGTTATCGAAATGTATTTGAGAGGCCCTTATTTGTGTGCCGTCGTCTAAAATATATACAGAGTCGTTCGAATTTAACGTTGGATCGAGATTTTGCGACAAAATTGTATCAGGTTCGATCTGTTCAGTGTTTATAAAGAATTGATAAATGTTCTCATCTAAGGAAACCGGTTGATTGCGTGTAATCGTATTTATGTCGACATCAAAACCGAGAATTGATCTGAAATAATACAATTGGAATAATTATAAAGGTGAATTAAAATCACGCTTATTTAGCCGATTCATGTATTTCTTTGCAGAATTCATCACTATTGGCATTGCCGTATTCAGAATTATTCTCTGATGGTGGGAGGAGGGGTGTGTATTATTTTCGGAGCAGAACATATTTTCGTTTATTACACCGCGATATATGTGCCATAGCTGTATGGTCCCGGCATAAAATGGGGCACTCCTTCCTTTCCCGTGGGTGTCATAAAAAACAACTAAGCGAATTTAACGATCGAGGAACAGGCAACAGCATCTCTCTTAAAACACCACCAAAGCCCAACTGTGGTTGCCAACTTGCCTGCCGGGCGTGACAACTGTTCGAAAACCCGCCATTATGGAGGGTTCAGCAGTGGACATTAAGAACTGATATGATATGTGACTATACCATCTTGAACGAACACAAAGACAACATGGACCCTGGGGGGAAAAAGGATTGTTAGTAATGGGGTCTAATGAACCCATTGCTAGCAATACACTCTATCAGGTCGACCTTCACGTGGTTCCCCCTGGAAACCATCGTGAACAATTCTTGTTGAATTCGTCACAATGGACTAACTGACCCGCTTCATCCTCATCTATTATCCTTCACTGGTGCCCCGCCGGTGTATACCGATATCGCGGGCGAGGTTACCATTCCATTATCACCCATTAATAAAAAAAAAACATGGACCCTGAATACGATCAATCGAAAAAATCTCTCCGACTCACTGAGTGCTTTTCACGCTACGTTTGAAAGAACCAAATATTTGTATTTGTTTAGTACATATAAAAGGAGTATTGCATACTTGGCTTTATCAAGGAACGTCCGGAAATCATCTTCCGGTTCAATCCTTAGAGCAATCTCTTCGCCAACAGCATTGGCCATGCAGAGTATTAAAGGAACTTGCGGCTCCAACATTTTGACGCTGAGAAATTGAATTAAGATGCACTCGTATTTATTTATTTTACACTTTATTGCACCAAGTAAAAAAATAATAAATACAGTAAATATGAGAAGTGATACAATAGGCGGCCTTATCGCTAGGCAATCTCTTCAAGACAACCTTTGGGTAGAGGACATTGAGAAAAAGACAAAGAGATAGGTGAATTATATAAATATGTATCATATACAAAATTATATAAAAACAAATCGGTATACATAGAATCATACACATTTTCATAACACACATACAACAGAAGAGAAGGACGAAGGAAAATGAAGTGAGAACACAGGAAAACAGTTTTTTTTTATTTTTAACAGATTTTTTTTATTTTTATATTATTATAATTTAGTTCCACAGGCGAAAAATACATACAACTTTAAATTTTCATCGTTTTAGAAAAGATCAGAAGAATGAGTATTTTAGAGAATTTGATTTTTATATTTCGATTTAATTCTTTAAAACATTTTCATATATATATATATATATATACAGCATGTGTGTGTACATTATCAACATGCATCCATGGAAGGCGACAGCAATCACATTAATTAATATTACAATACATAAAATACATAGCTTCATTTTTATATTATACATGCATAAACAAACAAGACAAAACATAATAATTATTAAATTAAAACAAATAAGTACAAATATAATTTTCTCATTGAAAATTCACACAGTATATAATAACTTTTTATAATTAAATATTTCTATAAAGATTTTTTTTATACAACTTAGAATGACAAAAAAGCTGATGGCCCACCTGATGGAAAATGGTAACTGTCGCCTATAGACATGAGCAGTACCATGGACATAACAGAGTATACTGTTTCAACCATGATACCCCCATGCGTTGTCATTCCTGAGGACTCAGGTGTTATTCCTCCGTACCCAGTAAATTCACGCCATATCCCACCCTTCAAACCGAAACACAGCCATGCAAACACAACTGCTTTACAGTTGAAACACAAATGGGACAGCTAATTCAAACTTTTTAGAATCATTAGAATTTTTTAATTTTAGTGAAATTTTATTGTAAAATTTACACACATAATTAAAGATTATGGCAGAACCAGTTATTTTGATTTAAAAACTAAACTACTGGACCAATTTTGATAAAATTTCTATGGGTCCAATCTGTAAGTATAACCTTAAAGATAAAAAGGGATTTCTTAAATCAGTTTTCAACTGACAGAGCTAACAAACATAAAAAAGTTTAAACTAAAAAAGAACATATTTTTTTTAAATCGGTTAAAAAAATAAGGATATCTAAAGGAGAGTAACTAAGTTGACTAATATCTACAAATTAAAGGATCAGCAAGATGGAGTAGCATAAGAACATGATACGAAGTCACATAAATGTAATGCCTAGAAACAAATGTACTTCAAAGCTCATGGAAGCACACAGGCTATAGGCATCGATGACTATATGTGTCTATGTTTATTCTATGGATTTCATTTATAAATACAGCACAGTGATACTGTATCTAGTTGGAATGAAATCCAGAAACAATAAGACAGCTCAGACTAACAAAAACAATAATAAATTATAAACTAAAAAAAAATAATAACCTTCTTGAACCTTCTTCTAACTGAAAATCTTTGTTTAGACAATATATGAGTTAAGAACTGAATTCTTTTTTCATTTTTATTAGACTTACTATTATAAATTAAAAGGTGTCTTATCAAAATTTAAAACTTTTTAATCATTATATATGTGTAAATATATACATATATATATGTGTGTGTAATATAAAAACAATAATTGTGTAATTACACAAAAAAAACGATTCATGGCTTTAAACATATAAATTTGATTATGTATACTGTAATTCACCTTTTTCCCATCTAAAATAAATAAATAAATGCAAAAAAGTTTCTTTTTTAATTTTTTAGTTATTTCTTTATTTAACCAAATTTTATTTTTTAAAATAATGATCATGAAACTTAGCACATACATATAATGAATTTACAGGATTACATTATATCTATAATAATATTTGTTTGTAATGGATAAACTAAAAAACTGCTAGACTGATTTTAAAAATTATTTCACCTATAGAAAGCTACATTATCAGCAAGTACCATAATTTATTATATTATATAGTATATATTCCTGTAAAAATAACAATAATACCTTACCAAAAATTTGCCTATTATTAATTTAAAATAGTAATTTACCTTTCTATCTATCCATCTGCATAAAGCCCAGTTATAGCACTAATGTAAAATAAAAAAAACTGAGAGGAGAGGAGTAGCAGTGATACAGTGTAATAAGACCAGCTAATAAATTATAATTCCCCAATTCCCTAACCGATCAACCCAGACATGGTCCCCCTAGAAACCATAGTTGTTAACTGCTGCTTAATTCATCACCATAGGTCAACTGACCTAATTTCACTTCACCTATATATCACCTACTAATACCCTGTTAGCATACACTAAACCTGTTTTCATATTTTAAAAAAGTGTTATTATTTTATTTTTGTTTGTAATAAAAGTCAGTAAAGTAATAAAAATTAATATTATTGACAGAAAAAATAAATCCCTTTACATTATGGAGTTTTATCATGTCTGGGTACAAAGTTGCAGGCATAAGTGGTAAAGTAATAAAAAAATAATTATATGGATAAGTAATTTATTTCCTATAAAATTTCAAACTAGGTATGTTAAAAAGATTTCTACAAATTGTAATTAAAATACTAAATAATAATAATACTATATAATTCAAATTCTAATTAACTATTTTTATTTTTTTCTAAAAAGCCTATTTTTATACATTTATTTATGTTGTTATAAATTTGGAATCAAATAAAGTTAAAGATAGAAGTTAAAGTTCCAAGTTTCTTTTTTACTTTATTTATTTTCTTAATATCTATTATTACTCATAAAATTTAAGCCCTTCAATTTTTAATTTTCCAGCCAAGCCAGGATTGAAATGAAGCGAAAGGAAAAATGAAAAAATAGTACTGGCCATTATAAGAAACAGCCAGTTACTTTATTATTAGTTATTGACAGTTATTTTCCAAAACAAGTCATAACGTTAAATAAAAAATAAAAAAAAATATGCATACCTTTCTCAGAAATTCGCACCAAAAAAATTACGTTTCTATAAGAAAACTGGCACGTCTTTAGATATAAGATAACAAATGAATTCACATTAAACAAACTATTTGATTTTATGTCAACATTCAAAATTCCTTTCTATTCAGATTTTCAAATGAGCAGATTCGCGACTGCGCGTAGAATACCTAAATATTTCAATTTCAATTTTCAAAACAATGCATTTAATATATTCGATTACCATAGACAAAGGATGTAAAAAAAAATCTTCAAAGTCAAAATTAATTAAATTTTATTACAAATTGTTGATTTTATGAAGATTTCATTTTTATTTTCTTGCTTTTATTTCTCCATATCTAAATAAAAAGTCAGCAATCTATTAACAATGAAATTAAATGCATATTGTATACAGAATACAGTAAACAGGTAAATAAAAATATTATAAAATACATTAAGGGTGCACACTGTTAGATCACAATCCAGTAGATTCAAAGTTTTTATCAATTTGTCTAAAAAAAACTTTATATTAAGAACATTATATAGTATAGCTGAAAAACTAATAAATTATTTTCTAACCCATTTTTTAATTGTCTTTATACATAAATTTTAAAATAATAATAATAATAAAAAAGCATAAGTCATCTTTTTCTTTCGCGTGAATGTCACAAGATGCGATTAAGGGAACTTAATGGTGGACGGATGGGCAGCAACGTCTTAAAAGATCACTAAAAGCCTAACTGCGATTGCCAACCTGCTTACGAAACGTGTTATTGGCAAATTCAATAGTGGGACGCCTAAGGCTTATGTTCAGTAATGGACAGTTAACGGCTGTTATGATGATAATACTTAAATTTAATTCTACAACTACTAATTTCTCATAATATAACAAAATTCATCGAACCAGTAAAAGTCAAGTCAGTGATTATCCTTCAATAAATGCACTACTTCTATAAAAACTGCCAAGCTGGAGAGTTTGATAAAATATAAACTAATAATTTCAGAGTAATATTAACTTGAAAAAGAAGCCATTTAAAAAATATTCTTCGACAATTTTCTTAAATAATTTTGATACCGTGTATCGTTCAGACTCAATAGTTTTGTTTAGATTCAAAATAAAACTATGGTGTTATGAATTACAAACTAAATTAATTAAAATAGTATAAAAAAATTCTATAGCAAGCAGGCTCAGATAAAGGTATATAAATATATAAGACCATGGATAGAAGTTGTCTATTACCATTTCTGTAGCACTATACTTCCCTGTACTCCGGGCGAGTGTTGGTGGTTGTCCGCGTTGATGCAAAAGTAGGTAAGCAGATACTAGGTAGTCAGATTAGTACAACATATCATCTCTCTTTCTCAACTATAGAATTAGGACATCCAACAGCCCGAAGTCAAAATACTACGGTAAACGTTGATGCCAACTCCTAGTTATTATTTCCATACATATACATATGTATTAATTATTATTGTTATTTTTTTCCGTTGTTGGTTCCTAAATCGGAAGCATTATTCACTTAATACAAGATTATAATTATTTTTATTAAACTATATTCTTGTAAGAAACTAATTGTATTTTAAAATTTTATATTGTAAAAGAAAGAAAAATTATAAATTAATAATTTTCTATTGTCGACTAGTACGCGTGACCTCTCAATGAACTTCAGCGAGTTTAAAAATAGCCATGACTCTTTCAGCAAAAGCGATAATTTCTTTATGTTATTTATAGATAAAAGTATTGTTATACATTATATTTGTTTTATTACTTTTTTATGTAATAATCGTAACGAAAAACCTAAAATATATTTTTTTATTTTTTTGACATTTCTCGTTTTTGTTGTCCTCAAATTTTTAGGTGGAATGAAGAGCCTAAAATCATGTACATATGTATGCCTTTATGTATCCCTTAGTATTATTTTAAATTTAAAGGCAAAATAAGTTTTATATAAATCACGTAAGTAAATTCATAACTGAATGGTTGTATATAATTAAAAATAATTTTCATGTTAAACTGATTATAATTTATTGATTCTTAATCATTGATTTATATTAGAAAGATCAACACTACAATAATACTGGCTGCTCGTACAATTGTCTATGAAAGAAAAAAGGAAATAAATCTTTTAATTATGGAAAAAAATTGGTAATTCAAATTTTATAAATAAAAGGGAACATATTTGGGCACAAATGGAGCATTTACAAAATTTAATGCAACATATTTATATGCAAAAAACATAGAGAAGGAAGAAGACAGATATATTTTAATTTCTTGATTGACTGATGACACATTTCATCTGTCAATGCTGTTGTGTTGTTCCTGTCATTCTTATTAATTTCTCAATATGGCGGACAGTTTATCTAAATACGGAACGTAGTATTTGTGCGCGAAATTAATTTGTTATTCAAATTATTATTTTGATGACTTAACAAGTGAACTGGTGCGGCATGTTTCCGCTTACGCCTCCAGTAGTGAAAAGACTTCTAGGTTGGAAAAAAGGTCCTGAAGGATCATCCGCAGCCGAAGACAAGTGGTCCGAAAAAGCTGTAAAAAGTTTAGTTAAAAAATTAAAGAAGAGTGGTGCTCTAGAAGAATTAGAAAAAGCTATATCTAGCCAAAACAGCCATACTAAATGTGTTACTATTCCTAGGTCAGTACATTATTGATTATTATTTTTTTGATAATACTTGGAATTGTGACATTTCCGGTCATTGTAGTTTGTCAATTTTGCGATATTTGAATAGCCTCTATTCTTCTGGCGTAGAGTTTAATTTTAAATGTAGAAATATTGATAATGCAGCATGAGGATGCAAATAGATACCTAATGATTTCGTTCAGAAATATATACCTGCTGCTGATGTGACTTGAATATATATATTTTTTTTAAATCAATAAGTATTTTTAATACTTAAATAGTTAGATGAAAATAGAAAAATAAAATTGTATTATTTCTTGCAACCTACAAATAAAAAGATAAATCTTTATCTGTGCTTGCATATTTTCGCGGATGTATAAACCAGCCAAATTTTGTAGTCGCAAAAGTTTAATGACCCACAGGTCGATGTGACCTCCGCAATTTAGTTACATAACCATAGACGGAGGTCATTTTGGCGTCAAAACAAATCGAATCTTTTATGTCAACATGGCGCCTGGTTTTTAGTAATTTGCCATTTTTCCACTATAATTCACGTTTTTAAACTGAATTATAGTGTTTGGCGTGTTTATCTAGTCAACATTATTAATTTAAATTATTATAAAGTCTTTGTGATTACAATATATTATACGATTCAGCGATATTCGAAGGCTACCAATTTTATACATAAAGGTAATTGTAAATAACAATATCTTGGTTAGATAAGATTATAGTAAGCTAATGTTTTTATTAATATCTATAATTATCTTAAAAAATGATATTTGAATAATTATTTATCGTCGATTTTTATCTACATTTGTTTCCAAATGTAGTGACAAGGAAGTAGGGAAATATTTTTATTCTTACTCTGTTAATTGGCTCTTAATTAAATATTCTAATTGGAGTCTTGTTGGAATGTATTGAATTTTTTTTAAATATTTTTGTTTTGATTATTAAATAGAGATAGCAAACATAAGTTACATATAATTTGCTACTCAAAATACCTACATTATATTTTGCTTTAGATGAGTTTAATATATTTTTTGCAATAAAATGTAAATTTTCAAATAGTGACTTAATAAAATTTTTATTGCATGATGAACATTAACATTTTAGTTCTGTTTTTTATATCACTGAAGAGACAAACAAGCATATGACCCATCTGAAGGAAATTACCATAGCTTATGAATGCCTGCAATACTAGGGGTAATACATGCACAAGCTTGTACAATACTAAAGTATTTTTTCTGATATTATTTCCACTGTGGAATTTGATTTACACATGCTATACTAGATGGAGAAGAACATAGGCTATGTTTTATGCCAATTAGTAAACATATCTCAGTCACATGCATGAAGTTATGGATAAAAGCTAGTAGGATTTATAATCCTACCAAATTAAAAGTACCCATAACCGGTGTGTGTGTATGAAAAGATTGCTGAATGTGGAGGAAGCTAAAGAGGTTTGTTTAAAACGAATTAACGTTTAACGAATAAAACACCAAATATTTTTATTTGTATTTGGTGTTTTGTTTGTGCCTACCCTAATGAAAGACTAACGTTACAGATATGTATGTATGTATAAATATGAGATTGATTTTACATGTTACTTGTTCACTAATCTGTTGTGGTTTGCTTTACTTAACATTTAGTGTTTGATTTATTTATTCCGTTAATAAGTAAAAAAGTTATATCAAACTAACGAATCACCTCAAACTACCCGTATTCCTGCAATAAAGAATTTAATTTGAAATAAAACATAATTGGATTTGTTGAAATTGAAATTGAGTTTATTTGCATTAAACAGTCTTAAATTTATTACAAAAGCCATGTGGTACTATTTTGGCATCTGTTTAATTGCTTTAAAGGATGTAGACATGCAAATTTTTTATATTTCATGTTGCAATCGAAGTCGTCTTTTTTTATGGGACACAATCTTTAATTATTTAAAATATTATTTATTTATTTAAACTATAATGCACTGTAAAATTATATGTACATTTGGTGGACTTAATGAGTGTTCTATACAAGTCAACCATTGAGTGAACCCAGATATACATAGGGGGTTTATTATTGAATAGAGGAAAAATAAAGTAATACTTAATATATACATCTAATCATCATCATCAAATGAGCCATTATGCATCCACTGCTAGACATAAGCCTTCCACATAGACTGCCATAAGGAACAATCTTGAACCACCTGTATCCACTGACTCCCTGCGGTGGGGGAAAGGGATTGTTAAAAATGGTTTGGGACAACGCCCTATTAGATCAACTTCCATGTGGTTTCCCTTGGAAACATCGTGGTTAATTCTTGTTGAATTCTTCACGATGGACTGAATGACTTGCTTTCGTCCTCGTCTCTATCATCTATCACTGGTGCCTCGCCAGTGTATACCGATAGTACAGGCAGGGTTACTATACCATAATCACCAATTTAAAGACCTGACTTCGTCTAGTCTAGTCTAAATCATCACTCCATCTAGTGGAGGGGGGTCGGTTGCAGTGTAGGACTGCGTTTGCCTGTACGGGGTCGCCACTTAAGAACCTTTCTTCCCTGATAGGATATTCATATAATATAATCATATAATTACACTAATATAGACATACACATAATTTTTTATTATCTTTACAGAGTGAAACCAAACGATAACGTGATCAACGGACAGTACAGAAAGGGGTTGCCGCATGTTGTTTACTGCAGGCTGTGGCGGTGGCCGCAGCTACAGGTCAGTACAAGTTATATCATTTTGAGTCCTGCATTTGTGGGCATTACTCAAAATGCCAATGGAAAATATGTAATCTAGCACAACATTCAAATCATCTTTAATTAAATAGATTTGTTTACAAGCATTTTGAAATCGTAATTTTTTGTTTAATTTACTACAGGGTTCGGAAGGTCGTTATCTGTTGAGAAGAGCCCGCAAGAAACTCAACAGTTACTCTTTTAAATCTCTGTTAACATTATGTGTATTTATTTAAATGTACTATGTCTAAAATTACACGGTCGTTAGAAGCCCGCGCATGATGCACTAACACCATGCACGTTTGTTATTCAAATAATCGTTTAGTGTGTAATAGGCTTTGTTCAATAAGTGTTTTTTAATAACAGTTTTAAACTTATTAAAAGGTACATATAAGATATCCATCGGTATCTTATTATAACATTTAATGCCCCATGTTTGCATTATTGGGCTCAAATTAAACGTGTTTCATTTTTTTTTATACAGCTTAGAATGGCAAACAAACTGACGGTCCACCTGATGTAAAGTGGTAACCGTCGCCTATAGACATGAGCAGTACCATGGACATAACAGAGTATACTGTTTCGCCCATGATACTCCCCATGCGTTGCCATTCCTGAGGACTCAGGTGTTATTCCTCTATACTCAGTAAATTCACGCCAAATCCCACATTTCAAACCGAAACACAGCCATGCAAATATAACTGCTTCACGGTTGAAACACGAATGGGATAGAGGTACTCAAGCAATCGACTTTTGTACAAAGTCTCCGCTTGTAAATTCTGCGAGATACTTGGCAACCAGCCCGTACTCCCAGTAATAAAGCCAACTATATATTGAGTAGTAAGTCGAAATATATAAATAATTATTATTATGCAGAGTCAGCATGAACTGAAGCCGGTGGACCACTGCGAGTATACTTACCAGTTCAAGAAGGACGAAGTGTGCATCAACCCCTACCATTACATTAAAATTGACACACCTGGTGAGTGTAGGTTTTTCTTTTAATGGATGACAATGGAATGTGGATGACAATAGCCCCGTCTGCACTAACGTTATATGCTGGCGGGCCACCAGTGAGAGATGATAGGTGAGGATGAAAAGGCAAGTAAGTTTGCCCATCATGATGAAAGCTCTAGGAATTCAGCAAGTTGGTTTTTAAGGGGGGGAGGGCATGTGGAGGTTGACCTGACAGGGTATATTGCTAACAATGAGACTAGTAGTCTGCATTAATAACAATCACCCGGGGGGGTGAGAAAAAGTGGCCTATCGTGACGACATAAAGAATTAACATGGTTTCCAGGGAAACCACTTGGAGCTCGACCTGATAGAGTATATTGCTAGCAATTGTTGTTAAATTAAATAAAATTGGCTGTTAGATTACCAATTACAACAATTCTATGCCCTTCTGAAGAAGGGGGGGGGGGGGGGGAGTAGGATATAAGGATTAGTAAAGAGGTCTCTTTGGAAAATCTCTTAAAACAGACATATTTTTTTGTTAACAGCTCTGCCTCCGATCCTTGTGCCTCGCTGCGGGGAGGGGGAGGTCCGCGCCCCGCCGCCCTACACCGACTACCTGCATCACGACCATACAGACAGGTGGGTTCTTTTTTAATGTTTGACAGTGAAATGGCAACCCTGCTGGCACAGAGGGCCTACCATGAAATCAAATTTCGTATTTTCGTACTCAATTTCGTGTTTTTGTTCATAACGAAATTAACCTAGTTAATGGAGCTTAACATTTCGTTCGTCATAAATCTTAATATAAAAGTCCAAAGGAACGATATTTTAGTATTTTTAATATTTTTTAAACGGTACATATCATCTGATTTTAATATTAAAATTGTGTGTCGTTCGAACCCGAAATTTCGGAAAATATTTCATGGTAGGCATATTCAGTACGATGGTTTCCAAGGGGAACTGCAAGGAGGTTGATCCAGCTGGGTATATATTTTTTTTATGCAACTTAGAATGGCAAACAGACTGACGGCCCATCTGATGAAAAGTGGTAACCGTCGCCTATAGATATGAACAGTAGCATGGACATAACAGAGTATACTGTTTCGCCCATGATATTGCTAGCAGTGAGGACTAGTTCCCATTACTTTACATCCCTTTCCCCCGACAGGTGGGTTGGATACACATACACTATCTTATACAGTCATCATCATCTTATCAGCCTTTTAACTGTCCACTGCTGGAACATAAGCCACCATTAAATATAACCCCCCCCCCCTGCCTGCATTGTCGGTATAAGCTGGCGGGGCATCAGTGAGGGATGATAGGTGATGAAAATTGGTCAGTTAGTCCATCGTGATAAATTCCACAAAAAGCGCCCATGATGGTTTCCAGGGGGAATTACATGAATGTTGACCCAATAGCAGTGGAACTGTTAGACTCCATTATTAAAAATCCCTTTCCTCCGAAGTTTACTAGCTAGTTACTTTATAAGAGGGATGGGCAGCAGCGTCCCTCTTATAACATCTCCAAGGCCTAACTGCGGTTGTCAATCCGTACTGCCAAGCATGGCAACTACTGCTATAACCCCCAATAGAGGCAGGTCTATGTTTATTTATGCTTGCGGCATACTAGTTTGCCCCATCTCTCGACCTATGAGATGATAGGGGAGAAGAGATCAGTTCAATTATCCCATAACATTTCACGAGAAATTATTCACATTGGTTTCCAGAGGAGATTAAATGTATAGGATTTCTTTATGTATAATAATTGAATGTATGAAAGTTCTATGATGGTATGCTAACCCAGCCTGTGCCTATTGGACTCCAGCGACGGATGATAGGCGAGGATGAAGTCAGGTCAGTTTACCCATCATAATTAATTTGCCAGAAATTAACCACTATGACACCATCTGTAGTCGAACTGTTTATAGCACATGGCAAGTGTCAATCACTTCCTCCCGCCGTGAAGCCAGTAAATTTAAATGAGGGTGGTGTGTCGTGTTGCAGCGTGATGCAGACGGGCGGCGGCGTGGTGAGCGTGGTGGGCGGCGGTGGCCACAGCGCCATGTACCTGGAGGCCACGCTCGCGCAGCAGGTGCCCAGCAACACTACCGTGCACGTGTTAGTATATTATACACTCTTCAATACTTCTGCTTTCCTGGTACTCGCGACTCGCAAGTCATTATTAATTAAATATAATTGTGTCAAAATCTGTAAATACTAAAACTGCTCTTTAGTTCTTCTGTGCGCCTAGTACTCGCCTATTATTTACGGTTCTTTCTTATTTGACGTAATGTCTGTAATTATGTGATCGCTTCAGTACTTCTGCAGTCCTAGTATTCGTGATTTGTACAATGATAGAGAGCATACCTAATATTTTAATTGCTCTTCGCCATTTCTGCATACCTAGTACTCATCATGTACTGTTCTTGTTCATGTGATAATCATTGTCTGCAAGGGCATGCTGGCGCAGCAGTTCACCTACATTACTGGACTCATTGGTCCACATTATTCATATTTACAGCGCTAGGGTTCTTTGAGAACTCCTTTGAATTCAGCTATGAAGCGTTCTTTGGTCTTTTTGCTTGCTTAGTATTCGAGACTGAGGTTGTAGGTTATTCTATTTCTTTTAAAAGCAGATTTATTTAAGACCAAGCTTGATCAAAAGTGGTAACCGTCGCCTATAGACTTGAACAGTAACCATGATCATTATAGAATATAGTATTACGCCTATGCTATCCGCTCGTGAGTTGTCATTTTTGAGGACTATGATATGCCTCCATACCCCGTAATATCACTGCCATATCCCACCCTTCAAACCAAAACAGTCATGTAAACGCAGCTGTTTCGTGGCAGAAATACTTTTTTTTTTATACAACTTAAAATAGCAAATGTGTACCTAGTACATGGGGCTTTCTCTAGGTCATCAACATCAATGAATTCTAATAATCCATGACTTCATTTCAGGAATTCGTCGTCAGTGGAGACCCCACCGCCCGGGTACATCAGCGAGGATGGAGACCCGATGGACCATAATGACAACATGAGTGAGTTGGCTGTTTGTTGACAATTTTGTTATTATATTTTTTTTTGTCAATTATGTTATTGTTATATATTGTTGGGCCACATGTAACAGTTCTGTGTATATCTCATTTACTTCCTTGTGATTAGTCTATGGTGTCATTCATGACTATCAGATGATGACAATTACTATTTTCCATCAGATAGCCCATCAGCTTGTTTGTCATTCCAAATTGCATTAAAAAGTAATTTTGAATAAAAAAAATACTTAAACCTGTTCACAACTTGCCCAGATATTTTTTTCTTCATCCAACTTATGGCCAACAAGCTGATGATCCACCTGATGGAAAGTAGTAACCATCGCCTATAGACATGAACAGTACCATGGACATAACAGAGTATACTATTTCATCCATGATAAGCGGACTGAGGTTTTATGCTACTGAATTTACAGGGGTAAATTCACTGCCATATCTCACTCTTCATACCGAACACAGCCATGCAAATACAAGTGCTCCACAGTAGAAACACGAATGGGGCAGAGGTTCCCAAGCAAACGACTTTTGTACAAAGACTCTCTCTAGTAAATTGATGCAAGATGAAAAATGTATATTACGAAAAAGATCATCAGTTGTTAACAGTCCCCCTCTTCCCTCCTCCCTACTGGAGGTTATTGGCAGTAGTTACCACACTTGCCAAGTAAAGCCTAATAGCTGTTGCCAGTCAAGCGTGGCAACTATTGGCAAAACTCCTCAAATAGGGGGAAGCCTATATTCAGCAGTGGGCAGTTATTAGGAATGGCAACGCATGGGGGGTATCATTGGCGAAACAGTATACTCTGTTATGTCCATGGTACTGCTCATGTCTATACGCGACGGTTACCACTTTCCATCAGGTGGACCGTCAGCTTGTTTGCCATTCTAAGTTGTATAAAAAAAAAAAAGCTGAAATGATGATGATAAGTAGCCATTTAGTAATTCAAAAGATATAAACGTTACAGATTTAACTCGTCTCACACCCTCGCCGCCCGGGCTGGCGACGGAGGCGGCGCCGGTGCTGTACCACGAGCCGGCGTTCTGGTGCAGTATCAGCTACTACGAGCTCAACACGAGGGTCGGCGAGACCTTCCACGCTTCGCAGCCCTCCATCACCGTAGACGGCTTCACCGATCCCAGCAACAGCGAGAGGTAACAATGACGTTTCAATTTACTTATTACTAGCTATCTGACACACAGCTTCACACAAAGATGATTGGTGAGAATGAAATGGCAGGTCAGTTAGCCCATCGTGATATATAAACCTGGAATTCAGCATGATTGTTTCTCGGGGAACTAATGTTTTGTATCACTAACATAAAAAAAAAACAAATTGAGAACCTCCTTTTTTTAAAGTTCATTAAAAATATTATTTTGAATCATCGAGGGTTGAGTCAAAGATGAAGAAACCAAGCAGTGAACAGCAGTACATATTTTTTCTGTTTAAAAATTATCACAATATTGTACACTTCTGTATCCGTTGACATTGATGCTCTTTTCCACTTTGGGTTTGATGGAAGAAAACTATCAGAGTTAAGCTCGCCTTTGTACGCCTTTTTTTTATTACCTCTGTCATACTTTTATACAATAAAGAATTAAATAAATAAATAAATAGGGACAATAAAAAATAATAAAGTGACAGATGTTAGAAAAAGAATAAAATCCAAACTATATATATAATCATCCCACACTGTGGACAGAAATTACCAGAGGGAGACTGTACAAAAGTCGATTGCTAGGGTACCTCTGTCCCATTCGTGTTTCTACCGTGAAGCAGTTGTGTTTGCATGGCTGTGTTTCGGTTCTGAAGGGTGGGATATGGTTTATATTTACTGGGTACAGAGGAATAACACCTGAGTCCTCAGGAATGGCAACGTATGGGGGGTATCATGGGCGAAACAGTACACTCTGTTATGTCCATGGTACTGCTCATGTCTATAGACGACGATTACCACTTTCCATCAGGTGGGCCGTCAGCTTGTTTGCCATTCTGAGTTGTATAAAAAAAAAAACATCTTAAATTATATTATTTCCATTGTCAACAGATTCTGCCTCGGTTTGCTGTCAAATGTGAATAGAAACGAAGTGGTGGAACAGACGCGCCGCCACATCGGCAAAGGCGTACGACTGTATTATATTGGCGGTGAGTTTTAAATTTTTTTTTATGCAACTTAGTATTGTATATATGTTACGGCCTATATGTTACTGTAAAAGCGTCTTAAATTCTACCAGTAAATCTTAGGTTATACCAATGCGAGTTGGTAATTGTGAGCATTTTATAAAAGATGTTTTACAAGAGAGTTTTTGGCCAAAAACAAAACCATTATCATGCCTCAACCACCGTATTCACCGGACTTGGCCCCCGCTGACTTTTTTCTCTTCCCAAAACCGAAGACACCGATGAAAGGAAAGCGTTTTGCTACGATTGAGGAGATAAAAGAAAAATCAAAACAGGAGCTGTTGGCGATACCAAAAAGCGCGTTTCTGAAGTGTTTCGAGAATTGGAAAAAACGCTGGCATACATGTATTAAATCTGAGGGGGATTTCTTTGAATGGGACAAGCTAGTTATTGATGAATAAATAAATACTTTTTGAAAAAATTGAAAATAACGGTTATATTTTTATCAAATCTCGTACATGCATAGACACTATTACTAGTCCTTATAAATAATAAGCAGGTGATTACCACAGTTTTCCAATATTACATTTATTACATTAAATTCCCTTAGTCGCCTCTTACGACACCCACGAGAATGGACGGCGTGGCCTATTCTATCCTAGAATCACATAGCAAATGTTAACAATATTAGTGGGGAATTAGTAAAGAAATTTATTGTTATTTGTCCGCAGGTGAGGTGTTTGCCGAGTGCCTCAGCGATTCGTCAATATTTGTGCAGAGTCCCAACTGTAACCAGCGTTACGGTTGGCACCCAGCCACCGTCTGCAAGATACCACCAGGTCAGTATGCATCCTCTTTCCATAGCCACGTCCGAATGTAACATCATGGGATGTTGATTATCGGTAACCGTGCTTACGAGGAGGAAAGAGATTGTTAGTAATGGACTAACTACCCTATTGGAACAGGAAGGGATTGTAAGTAATGCGGAGTACCATTTTCATTGCTAGCATTATATTTTGTCAGATCGACCTTCATGTGGTCACCCTCGGAAACCGTGGGGAATCCTAAGTGTATTCATCAAAATGTCCTAATTGACCTACCTTTTCATTCTCACCTGCCATCCCTCACTGGTGCCCCGCCAGTGTATGCCGTGGGCGGGGTTGCCATTTCATTATAACTCATTAAAAAAAAGTTACGTTTACACGAGTTTTGAATGCGATGTGGTGTCAGTGGTCTCAATGGTGGCTCGCTATATACATATATAATCTACACTAATATTATAAAGAGGAAAGATTTGTATTTTTGTGTGTATGTATGTTTGTAATGAATAAACTCAAAAACTACTTTGCCGATTTCAAAAATTCTTTCACCATTAGGAAGCTACATTCACCCTGAGTAACATAGGCTATATTTATTGTTAGAAATGATTAGGGATCCTTACTAAAACTTTAGTAACGTAACTCAAGGTGTAAAAAAACGCTATAAAATATCTTTCGTCACGTGCGCTGCGGAAACTATTGGTGATGGAACAAAAGTATGTTCTACAATATTGAAGAAAATATCGATAACTACAAAAAACTTAGCGATACTATATGTCCAACTATTATCGTTATGTCACAATAACCACTTTTTAAAATGTTGTAAAAATGTCCACCCGTGCGAAGCCGGGACGGGCCGCTAGTAACTGTATAAAATGTAGTGTTCCACACACGATATATAGTGTCGTCGTGTCGGCAGGTTGCAACCTGAAGATCTTCAACAACCAGGAGTTCGCGGCGCTGCTCTCGCAGTCGGTGTCGCAGGGCTTCGAGGCGGTGTTTCAGCTCACGCGCATGTGCACCATCCGCATGAGCTTCGTCAAGGGATGGGGCGCTGAATACAGGTGACAGGATCAACTTGACCAAGGGTGGCTCGACTAGACTAGACTAGACCCAAGATCTACTGTACATACTTCTTGAAATCACAAATGAAAAAACTTTCTTTTTTTATGCAACTTAGAATAGCAAACAAGCTGATGGCCCACCTGATGGAAATTGGTAACCGTCACCTATAGACATGAGCAGTACCATGGACATAACAGAGTATACTGTTTTGCTCATGAAACCTCCCATATGTTGCTATTCCTGAGGACTCGGGTGTTATGTCTCTGTACCCTGTAAATTCACTGCCATTTCTGACTCAACCTTCAAACCGAAACACAGCCATGCAAATATAACTGCTTCACGGTAGAAACATGAATGGGATACAAGTGCTTTATCAAGTTTCAAAGGGTCTTATCGCTAAAACAATCTCTTCCACATCACCTTTATATTACCATATGTCTAGTAGTTTTATTTACTTATTTATAATTCTATTTTTATTCACAGACGGCAAACAGTGACGTCGACGCCTTGCTGGATAGAGCTACACCTGAATGGTCCACTGCAGTGGCTCGACCGTGTCCTCACGCAGATGGGCTCGCCCCGGCTGCCCTGCTCTTCCATGTCCTAGGCAGCGCCACCACCAGAACCTTCCTCCAGGTTGGTCATCATCTTTTTACTATTGGTGATTTTTATGCAACTTTAAATCAAAAAAATTAATGGTACAAGTTCAAACTTGATAGAAAGTGGTAACCATCAAATGCATCATAAATTTTATTATAAACGGGAAAGATTTGATTGGAGACATGGCGAGATTCTTTCTATAGCAATCTGTAAGTATATCTTATCAGATAAAAAATTATTTTCCAAATTGATGTCTAGTGTATAAAGAGGAAAGATTTGATTTTTTTGTATGTTAAGTTGTAATGGATAAAGTCAAAAACTACTCAACTTATTTTAAAAATTCTTTCACCTGTAGAAAGCTATGTACATTGTCAGCAAATAACATAAGCTATATATTATTATAGAAAATCCTATCTACCCATGCGAAGCCGGGCGGAATTGCTAGTATACTAACACCCATTGAATCCCTTATACGTTGTCATTCCTGAGAATATAGGCTTTTTTGATGGATGAAAATGGCATGATAACTCTACCCTCGCTATTCTAACAGCCTCATTGCATTCAACACACTCTGTCAGATCGAACTCTACGCGATTCCCCGTTGAAACCAACATGGTTAGTTCTTTACTTCGTTAACGAAAATTTACGTGAAAGTAACATGTTGTTAATGGGGAGTAACATTCCCATTACTAACAATCCCTTCCTCTATAAATGACAGTTACCACTCAATCTGGTGGTAGAAGGACAAACAAGCTCATCAGATTGTTACATAAATCCAAAATACACCATTTATAATTTAGGGTATACTTCGAAAAACTAAAAAAAACAATGTTATTTCTCTTACAGGACAAAAGGAGGCAGCCAGAAGTATAAATCGATAAGTACATACCGTAATGTAAACGATAATACCTCCACACGAGTCTTATACTGTACGTACTATTGGCGTCGTTGTTAGCAATGTTGTCGCTCTAAATAATGTACCGGCTCGAAGGACTATAAAGACAAAAATTTATGGTCCTTCGAGCCGGATGTTTGACTCCTATAATATTTATCTTATTTGAATGCCACAATCAGCAGTTTCCATCAGGTGACTTTTTAATTTGTAATTGGAGGTCATACATTTGTATTGAAAAATTTCAAAACAATCGTTTAAAATAATATTATAAAACTACAGTGAAAGAAATAACCAGTGATTCAACGTTTTGTTTGTGTCCCGAACGATTACATGACAATTCGGGACGCAGACAGAGCAATCTCTGTCTAATTGTTAGACTGGCATTGACAATATTGCTAACAAAATGCATTAGGCCTTTAGATTCGTCTCGACTTTCGAATTCAAAATGGTGTCTAATTCAAAACCATAAGTGTCGAACAAATAATTTGACAATTTCATGAAATTACTATTTTATAAATAATAATTTTAATTTAAATGTACTAGAAAATTACTTGATATTAATCCTTACAAAAAAAATTACACTGTGATATTAAAACGAAATTTTATGTTTATTACTGCAAAGTTGACAGCCCTGATTTAGTAGTACGTGAAATGGACGCGAACGACCAGTACGCTAACGTAATTATAACTAGTTTTCACCAGCTATTTCGTCAGTAGCCTGTCTTTCTCCATCCCATATAGTACGTATATTTCATAGTGATTGCCTTTAAGCTAAATGGTAATAAAAAAAAATTAAACTTTCAGCTAATATTAATACAGTGTCGATTCTGCATGGTATTTATTCTTTTGCTTTCAGACTTTTATAGAATGTAAAAATAAAAAAAAAACTTGTTTGTATTTATCAAGATAGAATAATAATGATTATTATAAGAAGTTAATACACTGTCGGTTTTGAATTAGTCCATAGACAACGTAAGAATTTCGAGCGCAATCGGTATTATACAGATATTTAATTGAATAGAAAACTCGTGTAGACATATGTGATACCTCGAGAGCATGCATGAGGGGTACCATGGTCGCCATAACGGATACTATGACATCAACGGTGTTGTTCGTGTCTACAGGCCACGGTTACCGCTTTCAATCAGCTAAAACAGCCGCCAACTCCAATGTTAAACTGTTCCAATTTTAAAATTTGGCGGGCTTTATCCAACATGCTATACGATAAATTTTCGTTCTCTATTCAAATTAATATCCTCCGAGGGCATAGACAAATGGCAAATAGTTTCACGTTTAAATATATTTCGGTACGTTTTACAGTTAGAAAATATAATCAGCTTATTAATAATAGATAAAGAAATATAGAGTTATGAATTTCTTTTTAATAAATATTAAAAAAAAAATTTTTTACACAAAGCTGGAAGCGCAAATTAATTTGAAAATAGAATCGCCCGCCACTTGTCTATGCGCCCCCAATGTTAATGTATCGATGTAGATATACTATATGTTAACGTAGTACTTTTGTGTAAAAGTACCCTATACGGAGGCTCCCCTAAAATCACTAATAACTAGTTTTTCACAGAAAAAATCCTCTTTATAACGTTAACAATGCAGCTTTTTAATATTGTTCACATTCAACATGTTATTTGTTAATACACAAAAATTAACCGTTTTTTATCACTAGTTTAATAACGTTATAACGTTATTTTGCCATTATTTGCATTTATATCAACGACGACCGTTTTTTTTAATGTCTGACATAATATGTAATCACATTTTATATACGTAATATGAAATTGAAAATATTTTTTTATTTGTTGACAATGTTAAATTTTTGTTTGTTTTTTTTTATCAACTATTTGTAAAAGTAACTGGTTTTGATAAACTTTTTTATTTAATTGATATTATCTACCCGTTACGGACATTTGAATATACAGTATATTTTTTGCAACTATATGCAATGTACAAATAGCAGTGCAAGATTGTAATAATTTAGGTCTTTGCATTAATATTTATAAAAAAAAAAAAACACGCACTTAGTGGGAGTCGGCTTTGGACTGCGTTTCGTTCGCACGTTAATTTGTAATCCTTCATAAATTCAAAGCTGGTGACTCAAATGTATGGTCCTTCGAGCCGGATGTTTGGCCCCTATAATATCGATCTCATTTGAATGCGATTTATTCTGTGACCATATAGTGATGTAACCGGTTAATTATTAAGTAGCTAATTAATATATTAGTGAAAACTGTTGATATAACCGTTTAGAGACACTAAAAGCTGTTATTTTATGATAACTAAAACTGTCGTTCGGAATGAACATTGCCCCCCCCTTATTGTCTACAGGCGGAAAAGCATGAAAGAGACAGAGCTATCGTACAGCTGGTAATGTCTTTAGAATTGTCTAATAATCACGGAGTGGATTACAAATTTAAAAAAATATTAAAAAAATCTTTAACAAATCCATAGATAGGGGAAGAAGTTGGTCACGTGGTTCTAAACCTGGATACTGTCAGTGGGTATAGACAAAAATATGTATAGAATAAACGCAGTCCAAAGCCGAAGTAGATTTGGCACTGAGCAAACTATATATCCCATGACCGAGGGAGCCGAAAGATAAAGTTATTTTGGAAATGTTTTAAGATAGAAAGAGATAAAAAAATTATAAAATGTTGACTGTTGTTCGGTTTGGAATGTTGAGTGAACGATATTTTAGATTTACAAAGAAAATTTTCTTTTTAATAGGCGTGATTATGAAAACAGACGTACATTGAACTAGCTGTAACCCGCGGTTATGTCCATGTGAATTAGAATAATATATCCAAAATATTAAACCAAGACATGAACTATCTTTGTACAAGAGTTTCATGATTCATTTGAACCCAATCAATTGTACACTATTTATATAAGGATCTTTTCCAAAACACATTCGAACTTAAAATACCATTTTCGGAAATGTTGCTCCATTTTCTGGAACAGAGGAAATTCAAAATTTCACAATTGCAACACAAACATGGTGATACATTAATGTCATTTGATTGACGGTGATTTGTTCTCATTTTTATATCATCATCATCACCATCACATCACCCGTTAACTGTTTACACATTTTTTTTATATATTTCTTCCAAAATACTATTCAGTAAATTAATTTTACTCTAATTTTAAATTTTCTCGTTGATTTACACATATTTTAAATACACTATTGGGACTTGAAAGAATTTTGCAATAAAATTGTTTCTCGATTGACATGGTGCAATCTACGTCGAAACGTCGGCAAATAAAGAAGCAGGTATGTAGGTACTATTTTTTTTTTGATGGGTGAAAATGGTAAATATCTGCATGTAGTCCCAATACTGAGTCCTCAGGAATGGCAACGCATGCGGGGTATCATGGACGAAACAGTATACTCTGTTATGTCCATGCTACTGCTCATGTCTATAGGCGACGGTTACCACTTTCCATCAGGTGGGCCGTCAGCTTGATTGCCATTCTAAGTTGCATAAAAAGAAATAGAAAAAAGAACATGGCATAATGTTGTCATATCTCCAAAAACATTATAGCTAGTTTTTTTTAATGTTTTATTTAAAATAGCGTTCACTCATAGAGAATAGAAGACATATGTTTATGCTATAATTCTATTGCTAGGTATGTGAATTAATGAGATTGCGTACTTGCTTCACCTGTAGCAATAACAGCTTTACTCATAATAGTTTGCCTCGGGAATGACATGCGATGAGTAGATGCAGCGGGCATCACAGTATATACTGTGTACGCGTATAACTGTTCATAACTAGGGGCATTTTTTTTTTGATACGTGTAAATGTATTGGCAGCCCCGCCTGTGCTAACGGTACACGCTGGCGGGGCACCAGTGAAGGGTGATAGGTGAGGACGAAAAGGCCAGTTTGCTTATCATGGTGAATTTATCAAGGTTAAGCATGATAGTTTCCAGGGAGAACAGCTTGGAGGTCGACATGTTTGGGAGTATTGCTAGCAATTGGATTCTCAGTGTCCGTTACTAACAGTCTCTCCCCCCTAACTAGGAGACGATTGTAACTCGCCGTCGATTGGGCCATCAGCTCGTTTCCCATTTTATGTATTATTAAAAAATATATTATTAAAAAAAAAAACTATGAAATGAAATAGGAAAGATATTTATTTATATATTAATGGTGTAACAGTCGTATACTGTCCACTGCTGGGCGTAGTTTCCCCCATAAGGAGGGGGGAGGGGTTGATAGTAGTTGCCACGCTTGGCAGGCAAGTTGGCAATCGCAGATAGACTTTTATGTTTAAAGACGGATGCTGCTACTAAATATTAACTTTCCTTAATCGACTCTTGGACGCTGAAGAGAGAAGTTGCTGCCCATCCCTCGCCGTCCCTTAGTCGCCTCTGACGACACCCACGGGAAAGGAAGGGGTGGCCTATTCTATGCACAGTACGTAATCTCAACTAATTCTGTATCTGGCATTAGAAATATAATATACATATAATATCGAGTATTGAAATATCATGGTATGGTGCTATATGGTGTAGAATGATTTGATGGTGTGAGATCGCTTCACCTCTTGTTGTGTTAAACGAAACAATGTAATAAAACATATCGTCATAGTCGTAGAATACCGACGGATCTGACGAATATTACATATATAGATCCGTCAGTATTCTACGACTGTGACGATATGCTGAACGTTTTTTCAAACGACTTCAAAATTAAAGAGGTTCTCAGTTCGTTATCACTTTCCGTCAGGCGGGCCGTCAGCTTGTTTGCCGTTCTAAGTTGCTTAAAAAAAAAACTATTTTGAATTCTGCTTTATTCTCTGATTGGTAAATTTGCAACTTATAAACTTGTCTTGGGTGTTTTTTCTATATCAGTGTCAATTAAATCTAATTCATTTATTTTTATTTAAATAATTATTCTAATTTATTAAAAAAACAAAGTTTCCACAGAACCTTCCCTCTTTGAAGTCGGTTTGAAAATCTGTACAGTACAGTACAGTACAGTAGAGCGAAATATTAATATTTCAATTAAATATATTATAATTTATAAACACACTTATGGGGAAATTTACGCCCTTATTTATAAAAGAAAAGAGTCTAATAAACTTATTCTGGCTATTTGGGTGTTTTGTCTTTTTCTTTCGCGCTAAATTCACAATTTGAAAGAAAGTGACAGAAGGCTTGAATAGTTAAAATGAGTTTTTAGCTCTTAGTTGAAACGAGATATTTAATCTCGTAAATTCATTAAGAAATAAACATAAGAATGTACGATATTTCTATTTTTTTTTTTCATTAATAAAATGTATTATTATATTGTTTGAAACATATTGAATTCATTATGCATTATATAAAAATAACAATGTTTAATTTTTATATTATTATATATAAATAATATACAGGGTGGTTTTAAAATATTCGACAATGAGAGACGTGTCTAGAACATATTTTTTTTATACAGTCCGTTTCGATAGAACTCGATGGAAATGTAAACAAACGGATAATCGACCCGACCACGAGATAGTTCGCTGATGTCCAATAGTTGTAGAAATGAATCGATTAATCGATTGAATGTTTCTGTTCGTTACCAACTATATCGCTTTAAGGATCGTAAAAAAAATATGGGTCGATAAATGACGAAATATTTTGAGTTTACTAGAGGGAGACTGTACAAAAGTCAAATGCTTGGGTACTTCTGTCTCGTTCGTGTTTCAACCGTGTAGCAGTTGTGTTTGCATGGCTGTGTTTCGTTTTAAAGGGTGGGATATGGCGTGAATTTACTGGGTACAGAGGAATAACACCTTAGTCCTCAGGAATGGCAACGCATGGGGGGTACTCTGTTATGTGCATGGTACTGCTCATGTCTATAGGCGACGGTTACCACTTTCCATCAGGTGGGCCGTCAGCTTGTTTGCCATTCTAAGTTGTATATAACAAAAAATCACAGTGTAAAGAATTAGTAATCCAACCCCCCTTTGAATCGTTCCGAATTATCCACATTACAATTCGGGACGCCTTAGTCTGTCTAGACGTGTGGTAGGTGATAGCTGATAAGACCTAAAGTTTAGAATAATATATAGCATCTTGATGTGAAGTTAGTATGGAGGACTCAAAATATTTGTAACTCAAAATTTTTGGAAAATACAGTTTCGTTGACAAAACATTCACGTCCCCATAAAAGGAACACGCCCTGTATAATAATTTCCGTTTGATGTCAGTTGTCGTAGTTAAAATGTGATATATATATATATATATAAATGTGTAGTTTTAATATAAAAATGTCAAGATGCGATTAACCACCTTGTATATTATATATATATATATATATATATATATATATATATATATATATATATATATATTTATTTATATATATAAAAACACAATTTTTACACTATATTTTACGATTGCCATGGAAATTTAGAACTAATCAAGTTTAAATAACATTTGTTTCTTTATATAAGTTATCATTTGAGATCTCTAAGTATAATTTCTGCTCGTATGTGTGCCCGGAACTGTCCACATTGTGTTATAATATTTTTCTCAAACATGCTTGGAAATGTGAGCATTATTTTGACAATCTTCGAGATAAATCTAAATTGCCGTACTGGCCAGATACATGCGGGCAGCGGCCGGTAAAAGTTGTATGAAAATCCATATCTGTGGTGTTTTGCGGCCAGATAAATTACTATGTAAACTCATATCTGTCCTGTAATTTAAAAATGGAATGACCTTTTACTTCGAAACATGGCTACCAAGGAAGTAACTAATAAAAGGTTTTATTTAAATTTTGAACTGGCTTGCAAATAGAAAGCTGTTTATTAAAAAAAAAAAAACAAAGGAACATTATGGCTCATGAAAAATTATTATTATTCGTTATTCGTCATTGAACTTAAAAAGTAAAATTGTGTTTTTGATTTCCGTGCATTGTTTGAGAAAAGTACTATACAAGCCTTGGCCACAACTAGGCATTGATGGACTCACGTATGTGTGTGTGCCTCGGCTACGCCTCGGCCCACATTTGTACGTTCGTCCATCAATGCCTCAGTTGCTGGCCGCTGCAGTAATGTACTATTACTTGATGAAGAGCGAATCGAAGCCATCACACTAGTGTAAATCGGGCCCAATATAGTAGTTTTATGAACGGTCGTTTCTTTTATATTGTTAAAGGTTTCATAAACACATTATATATTTTAATATAATAACTACCGTTTTAACTTCGTGTAATTAGATCGGGAGAGCTCGACTAGTGTCGTCAGGCTCGCGCTTCCGTCACAGCCGCTCATGTGTCACGAATTGATCACGAAACTAGTCGAGCTTTCTCTATCTAATTGCACGTGAGTCGTTTCTTTTATCTCTAAATTACCCGATATTCGAGAATGAATCGAATGACATTTAAGTTTACATTTATATTTTATATAATAAGTTTTAACATATTGTAAAAGTGTTATGTATTTACAATTCAAATTATTTGGTTTTTTAAAAATGTATTCGGCTGTATAAACGTTATCGTTGCTTTTGTTTAAAAGAAAAAAAAAAACTAGTCTATGGACAACTCTGGATCCTAGTGGGATTTATAAATATGGCTTCCATGTTAGTTTATTTGCTATTAGCGGTCTCACGCGGTCGATGACGAGATGCGTAGGACGTAAAACGACACTACAATAAATATGTGTGGTTTGTAATATATTATTGTGTTTTATTCCAATTATCCCGTGGGGCGATCGGCTCTAGGCTAGCTCGCTACACCCACTGCCCATTTCTATCTGTTCTCCTTTAACCAAAGGTTGTCTGTAAGAGATTCCCCTAGCGATAACACCGCCTCTCGTACCTTTATGTGTATATTTCAATCTGTATTTATGTTACTGTATTTCACTTGAATTATTCACTTGTCATTGTATATTTTTATTTATGGTGCAATAAAAAGTTAAATAAATAAAATAAATAAATGTTTTTTTTTAATGGGTCAAAATGGAATGGTAACCCCGCCCGCGTTATCGGTATACACCGACAAGGCACCAGTGGAAGATGATAGGTGAGAATGAATGCAGGTCAGTTGGCTCACCATGATGAATTCGACAAGAATTAAACATGATGGTTTCCAGGGGGAACCGCATGGAGGTCGACCTGAGAGGGCATATTGCTAGTAATGGGAATATTAGACCCCATTACTAACAATCCTTTCCCCCCGGATAAATGAGTTTATTATCTCCATAAATTAATGACCTACATAAATTCAATGAAAACGACGCTGCAAATTCGAGTTATGCAACAGACGCTATGCATATGATATATAAACGCTCAAGTGGTTAAACCTTAATAAAACTACATAAATATCTCTTTTAATGACAAGACAGATTGGACCTCCACTATGCGTTTTTCAAGGCACTTTCTTCCACGCACAACCACGCTTTCACGGAATTAACTTCCAGCAGCAGTATTTCGACAACAACATAACCTTCAAGAAAAGAGCATATTCCTTTTTAAAAGGCCGGCAGCACACCAGCAGTGCCGTTAGTGTTATGGGTGATCATGGACGGCGGTAGTCACTTACCACCAGGTGAGCCGCATGCTCGTTTAACCCATGTGTAAAAATAATGATAGGTAACCTCACTTACACTATCGGTATAGGGGGGGAGAGGGATTGTTAGTTATGGAGACTGAGAATCCCATTGCTAGCAATATACTCAACCAGGTCAACCTCCTCGCGGTTCCCCCTGGAAACTATCATGGTTAATTTCTGATGAATTCATCATGATGGGCTAACTGGCCTGTTTTCATTCTCATCTATCACCCTTCACTGGTGCTCCGCCAGCGTATCCTGTTAGCGCAAGCGAGGTTACCTTATATACATATGGTGGTGGTGGTGGCCACGTTGGCAATAAGAAATGTAGTTTTTTTTTTCTATTGATAATTGATGTAACTTTTTTTGTTGTTGGCAATAAATGTTTTCTTTCTTTCTTTCAACTGAAAGCGATATTTTTGTCGAACACAACCTTAAAGTATTCCATCATACTGCATAGTCATATCTAGTGGGAAATAAAAAACTGTTCCTGTTAAAAGTACTAGTCTATTACAATACAATATACGACACACAGACGGACAATCATACATGTATAATCTTCGTTCCAGGCTCCCATTTATAACCCCCTCGGTTCACGAAACTCCCTATGGACGGTTTGGTCGTTTCCAGAGAAGTATAGTACACTATATTGGTCGATGGGTCGCACGTTAACGATTCATCTGACCTTCTAGAAGTTTCTAAGTCTTGAGTCAACGTTGAACACGTGTTAACGCGTCTTATGGTGGACGCTTCATGGTCTACACTATGTATACTGATCTTGCCACGTTCCGAGAGCATTTCGCTGCGCTTGGAGTTGATTATTCCGGCACAGCTGTGGAACTTGGAGTATTTGTCGTGAATGCGGTGCTCCAAGTCCATGTGGAGACTTAGTTGGCGTCTGAAATGAAATTGACATTGGACTTTTAAATAATTGTCACACACCAAGCGCGTGGGCTTCAAGCTAGGATAACACTGTGTTATAAAGAACCAGGCATCTTGGGCACAATTTAGAATACTCAGACCTGAGCCAATTCTAAATAGCTCATCTCCTAAATTGGTCCGGCCAGAAATCGAAACCAAGACCTCATTTTACCCAAAGCCTAAGAAGTCCTATATCCAGCATTGGATAGGAGAAGATTGATAATGAATGAATGAAACTATATGCAAAGTAACGTGCCTACTATTGCACCCCGGGGGGAAAAGGATTGTTAATAATGGGGCTTGACAGCCCTATTTTCTACTATTGCTAGCAATAAACCTTATCAGGTTGATCTCCACGTGGTTCCCCCTGGAAAGTATCCTGGCTAATTCAATCCTTACAGATATATCATCACTCACTGGTGCCCCGCCAGATAACGCAGGCAGGGTTATCACTCCATTATCACCCAATTAAAAAAAACTAATGCATCCTGGAGACCACCATCATCAGATTTGAATGATAATCTTAAGATTACAAAATTATTTTACCTAAATTCAAAGTTTTCTCCACAGAAATTACAAGTTACTGGGGTGAATGGAACTTGCGATGTAGCGTCCGAATCGCCAGACGAAATATAATTATTATAAATCCTATTATTTTTTCTACGTAAATTTACGCAGCTAACCGTCCTCTTATCACCGTCTGAACTGTTCTCTGTACTTGTCATATTATCTGTGGTCGCCGCCATCTTGGATCTATGACTTCGCAAGTTCGATTCGGAAAATCTATCCTTCTTAATCTGTGCTATCATTTGATCAGCATCTGTTATTTTATCAAAAAACGACACAATCTTCTTCAATTTCTCTTCTTGCACATTGATTTTCGTTAGTTCCGGATCTGTCTGTGTGATACTAGCCTTTTTACTAGAGTGTCTGTCAGTTGACGGCGTGGAGGTTATGTTTAGTTTGTTTATGCCAATGTGATCATTCTCGTGACAATATTTATCGTATTCCCGCTCGAATCCCTCGTGACAGTAATGACAAATATATTTTTTGTCAGTAAAATGGCATAGATTCAAATGATCATTATAGTTGATAATACCTGTAAACAAGTTATTTTGTATTAGTTTTATCTTTCGAGATTGACAGAGTATTGAATGCCAAAGGCCACTCTCCATACATTCCTCTCTGGTTTCATCCAGTTTCTTCTCTTATCATTTACTTAAGACACTGGTTTTGAAGACGAGTACTCGCTCTATAGTGGAGAGAAGGGATTGTTAGTAATGCGGGCTATCAGTCCCATTACTAGCAATATAGGATATATTCAGGTCAACCTCTAAGAGGTGCCCCTTTAAACTATTGTGCTGAATTCCAGGTATATTCATCATGATGAGCTAATTAACCTACCTTTTCATTGTCACCTATCATGACTTTTATGCAAAAACCGTTAACGCAGGCGGGGTTACCATTCCATTACCGTCAATTAAAAAATTCACTTTAGTAATATATTTGCTGTTATATTGATCATAGATTATTTCCGGTACCCTATGGGGTACCTCTTTTCCCAGTAGAACTTGCCAGCATGTTTTTACTTTCTTACGTACACTGTACCTCTAACAAATAAAATTAAACATAAATTTCGACCTCAATGTAATAAACTAGTTACTTACCATAAAACATCATTTGACAGTCCACAATTGGACATTGCCTGGAGGTTGTATCCATTAGGCAATTCCGTTGAACGGACTGCACACATGTCAGTATGGTTGGACTCCTTATATTCCTCAATGCACTCTCAGACTGAATCTTCTTTGGCTTTCTCAACCTTCGGAATCTGAGCCCGCGCCTTTTCCGTTTTTCGCGGTAATTGTGACATATATTATTATCGCTGGCTGCATATATTCGGCCATTCGAAAAATGTGTACATTCACGGCGCATACCAAAGATTCTTTGGAGGAAACACTGAAATCTCGTCAGCTTTGGTCTCTCATTGACTATCATATATGGTATGGGATTTACATGAGTTTGTGTGCATTCGCATTCTCGCTCCCTAACCATGTTCTCTTTGGAGACTTGGGTAGTTGCGTTTGTGTCGTACTTGGACGCTAAAGTGCCATCGTATTGCGTTGAGGTGCAGGAGCATTGGGTGATTTTTAGGTCCCGCATGACGGCGGTGGCTATTGTTGATGCTGAAATATGCCTGATTTTATTTTGTATTACCTATTCTGTAGAGAAAGGACTATAGGTGTATTTAAGGCAGGAGAGCGAGCCGTGTCTTCTCCTGAATTGGTTGACGCCTATCTCAAGATGCGAACAAGCTTCGCAAAGACATATCAGGTCAGGCTCGTCCTGGAAAATAATCTTAAATACATAGTGGAAAGGACTTGATTAGGTCAGATTTTAACACCAACTCCGAATACACTGTTTAAACGACCAACTGTTTTCCGACATTGCTTACTTAAATGCAATCTGTTGCTAGGAAGTTTCTTTAAACCGCCTGAATGTTTCATGTATGCATGATACGCTATTCTTTGTCGATTCTGAATTTGGGACTGAAAAAATAATTTATAACAATGGACCACCCCTTTCTCTCCCGTGTGTGTCGTAATAGACGATGAAGGGAAATTAATGGTCAAGGAATGGGCAGCAGCATCCCTCTGAAAACATCACCAGAGTCCAACTGCGGTTGCCAATTCGTCTGCCAAGTGTGGCAACTATTGGCAAAGCATTCTTATGGGGGGGCCTATGTTCAGTACTAGACAGTCAACAGCTGATATGAATACTAATAGTGTAATGTGTATACTAATGTAGTAATTTCTCGTATTTTAATTCTATATTTCTAGTCACCTCTCTCAGATTCAGACTGTGCAGTGACATCGCCGTTAGATACTTCTGCGGTGCCTGCGCACGCGTCGGTCTTCGTTCTTTTCGAGCGCTTTTTCCGTTTGCATTCCTTTACGTCTATTTCTGTTCCGCCTATTAATTCCGCATCTTGTTGGCATGTTTCCGGTAGTATACCTGTCACCAATTTAATTTTGCTCATATAAGAATTAAAAAATAAATAAATGATTTCAGATGACTTTGTGTCCCATAAAAAAAGCAGGCACCAGTCGACATATGGCTCTGATGAGGAGAATAGGGATTGGATCTAACTGCCCCATTTCTAACAATATACGCTATTAGGTCGACCTTTACGCGGCTCTCCCTGGATACCGTGGTGATTAATAATTTATTGTTGAATTCGCCACAATTAGCTGGGGAGGAACCTGCTTTATCCTCACCTATCATCCCTCACTGGTGCAGCGCCTGAATATACTGTTAGCGCAGACGGGGTTACTATTTCATATTGCCTTAAAATACACCTTTCACTAGGCGGGGAGCGGATTGTTAATTTTTTATGCAACTTAGAATGGCACACAAGCTAACGGCCCACCTGATGGAAAATGGTAACCGTAATAATGGTGACTGACGACCCCAATGCAAAACAATATTCTGTCAGGTTGATCTCCATGCGCGCACTCTCTGGAAACCGTCATGGTCAATTTATACCAACAATAAAGTTACCTATTACACTGGCATCGTAAATTTGAAATAGTTTCTTCAAACATTTATATTTCGCTTTTAACACTTCGTGTTTCTTTTTAGGCACCCATTTCTTAACCTCATCGGCATTTTCATTCCTTTCAGGAATACTCGTTAGCGTCGTGGCCCGTCTGTTATACATCGGATTACAGAACTCAAACAATACACTGATAAATTTAGATAATAAATAGAAGAAGAAACTGGCGAATACTTCAGAATTTTGAAATGGTACCATGCCGATTTAGAGACGTTTTGATTTGATGTTACTTGACTTAGCGCGAACATTTGCGTGCTGTCATTTTAACGTTTTGAATGTGGAACTTGTTTTTTCTTTTGCGTGCGAATCATAGACTAAAGCGTGCATTCTTTTTTAAACGTCTTCCAAAAGAAAGAGGTTTTAAGGCCGAGTCTACATTATAGTACCGGTATCGGTTTAATAAAATATTTATTCTTGCGTAAGAAACAATGTGTGTATTCACATTACAGTCCAGTCTCGTTCAGATCAATCTCGAATTGTTTGTATTTTTTTTTAATAGTTAAGTCGAAGTATGAACTCTCTCATGAGTGGTATAAAAAATCACTCATGAGAGAGTTCATACTTCGACACACGCTTGGTCGGCTGTTGGGTGGCTATGACCACAACCTTTTTTAAGGGCTGTCCGCGCTAGAACGGTTGGTTTTTTAAATAAAATTCTTTTAAACAGATAATTATTTATATAATAAAATAATTTAATACAAAATTTGGCACTTAAAAAATATATTTTACATATTTTACGAGTAAATACATTAAAACATTTTTTACAACACTTAAAGCTAAAATATTATATAAATACATTTTATAAATACATTATATAAAATATTTACACGAGTTTTTATATACAAAATCAATTACGTCATCATCACCATCATTTCAGTCATTACCTGTTCACTGCTGAACACAGGCCTCCCATGGGGGAGTCTATGTAAGGAGTCTATACGGGATAAGGAGGAGTAACCTCCTTATCCCGTTCTTTATGGCAGTCTATGGAGACTGCCATAGGAGACGAGATCATACCTTATGGCCGTTAACCATCAGGGGAATTTTTCCAGTAGTTGCCACGTTTGCAATTTTACATTCATAAGTATTTTATGTACGAGGTCTGAAAAAACCGTTATTTTCAAATTTCGTGAGATACGTATGTTCGATTTTCGCATTTTTTTTTCTGTTATGTTGGTACACATGTCTGTTATATATGTTGGCAATATCAGCCATTTTGGATTGTCAGTTTGTTTTTGACAGTTAAAAAAGGTTAGTCGTGTTTTGATGTGCTCTTCGATTTTTTACTATTCAAAAAGAAATGGATCAAAGAAACTGTATTGTTTATACTATTTTACGTATTGAGGTAAAATTGACACTTTGTTTTCTAATCCTTTAAAATAACTCCTTTACTACTAATAGGGTTTAGCAACCATATATAGCAATATGACCTATGAAACAGGCCAACTGGCCTGCCTTCATATACCACTGGTGCTTCGCTGTACATATATGTATATTATATGTATGTATGTATATATATATATATATATATATATATATATATATATATATATATATATATATATATATATATATATATACACAATATACACCAATGTATATTTATCATTCTATTATTCTATCTTAATACATTAATTGTTTACAATTCATTTTAATTTTCTATTTAAGAGCTGCACTCTTGTCGGTGGAGCTCTTGCCACTCACTACGATTCTCAACGAGCCTCTTCACCTCTTGATACGACACGACACCAACTCCTTCCTTGATCTACCTGGTGTTTCTATTTTACCTTCTGTTATAATGTTCATAAGTCTGTCGTGTTGTATCAAGTGTTCTAACATTTTCTCCCTTCTGACCTCAATAGGTCTTATAATTTGTCTCTTTTCCTTAACTCTAAGCAGTACCTCTTCATTACTAATTCGATCTTTCCAATTAATTTTCTCCATCCTTCTCCAGCACTACAATGTTCAAAGTATACTCTCTAAATGAGGCCTACAAAATCAAAGGCAGCTAAATACCATAAAATTAATTAAATTTTTACTCTGTACTCAAATATAAAGGGAGTTCTATTAATTAAAATTCATATTATTACTAATATTTTAATATTTTTCATCCTGGTTTAATATATAGAATATCGTTCCATATCTTTGACAATATATTAGAACATTTGACAGACTTGGAGCTTAGCTGTCTTTGATTTTATAGGTCTCAAGTATACTAAAACAGCAGTCATACTTATTTAAATACTAATTTTGAATTCAGGTCAGGATTTAAGATGATTGGTCACACAAAATTAAAAAGAACTAGATGGCGCGGTATCAAAACTTGTAGGTTTTGTTGATTATATTGTAATGAAAGATAATTCGAAGTAAAATTTCTTAATTGACGAGTGATTTTTATTATTATGTATAAATGTGAAGTGACAGATAATACACAATCTTTTCCTGAATGAATTATAACCCACACAATCGGAATATTTCTTGCTAGTGTGTATATTTTTTTTTAAAGTTATACAATACAAGAAAATAAAGGCAAAAATTATGATAACTTATTACTATACCGGTAAAATTCGCCAATTTAGAAATTTTGTCTCCAATTACGACAATCTTTAATTTCAAATACCATAATCAACAAAATATACAAGTCTCGATTCTAGCGTCATCTAGTATTTCAATGTTTAATTTTGTTAAGTGACCAACCTCCTAAACGTGACGTGATTACATATACAGGTAAGCAGTACCTACATATTTGATTTTACTATTTTTTTATGTACTAAATACTAATTAAAGTTTAAGTAATACCACTGTTTAAAAAGATCCTTCTGGCATCAGGATAGCTGTAAAAGAAATAACATTATATTATAGGCCTATATACTATATTGTATACTCCCTTTTGGGGAGTTTTGCTAGTAGTTGTCACACTTGGCAACCGGGTTAGCAACTGCAGTTAGACTTTGATGTTTCAAAAGGGACGTTACTGCCCATTCCTCGGTCATTAAGTTCCCTTAGTCGCCTCTTACGACGCCCACGGGAAAGGAAGGGGTAGCCCTTTCTATGCCGGAAACACAGCAATTATTATAAATTATAAGTGAAAATGTTATTAAGCAAGGAAACTGTAGTGAGTTTATTTATTTATTAATACTAGCTATCTCCCGTCATTTTATTTATTTATTTATTTAACGCTTTATTGCACCAACATGACAGGATTTGTGGAACAATTACGTATAGTGTAGTATAAAAGGCGGTCTTATTGCTAAGCAATCTTTTCCAGATAACCTTTGGGTAGAAGGAGTTAAAGCATAAATAGGTAGGCGGCGCCTTAAAAAAAATTACCCGCATGAATCAATATATGAAGTTACCAAATGTCAGTAAAATCCATTCAACAATTTAAGCAAAATTAAGTAACAAACATACAAATGGGGAGAAAAGGATTATTAGCAATGCGGACTATCAGGCCCATTGCTAGCAATATACCTTGTCAGGTCGGCCACCACGTAGTTCCCTCTAGAAACTATCGTGTTAAATCCCAGGTGTATTCATCACGATGGGCTAACTGTCCTATCTTTTCATCCTCACCTATCACCCTTCACTGGTAGGGCACCGTACCATTAGCGCGGGCAGGATTACCATTCCATTATCATCCATTAAAAAAAAACAAATTCAGAAATATTTTAACAATCACTTTGGTTTATAATTTTAGTAAGGATAGTCAATAAAGTGAAGTTCGTTAAAAAAATTGAATTAAAATAATACAAAATTGTTTCTTATTCTAAGTGGCAATAAAAAACTCACCAGCTATGCAAGCCGTCATAAAACAAATGCCACATCCAGCAAAGAACGCGCGCACTGCCAACTGTAACAAATATTTAATCTATACTTATAATAAATCTGTAGAGAGGTCAATTCTGTACATGAAATATATTTACAAAATAACTATCAGGGGCTAATTAGTGATGCAAACACAACTGCTTCACGGTTGAAACACGAATGGGACAGAGGTACACAAGCAATCGACTTTTGTACAAAGTCTCCCTTTGGTGAAGTGAAGTGGTTGAACACAAACAAATATTAAAAGGTACACAAACAAATATTGCACCCGTGCGAAACCGGAGCGGGTCGTTAACTGTCCACTGCCTAAACATAAGCCTCCCTTTTGACCGGGTTTTCCAGTAGTTGCCACGCTTTGCAGGTGAATTGGCAACCGCAATTAGGCTTTGTAAATGCTTTAAGAGGGGCGCTGCTGCCCATCCCTCGCCCTCCTTTAGTCGCCTCTTACGACACCCCACAGGAAAAGAAAGTCTTGGTTATAAAAAGTATTTAATTAAAATTAAGTATTTCCGTAAATACTCACACTAGATAATGTTTCCCTCTGATTAGGGGCCATTGAAGATATGGCGCCGATCATAATGGCGGCCGACGATGGATTCGTGAAGCCGCACAGCGAATACGTGGCGATCAGCTCAGAGCGGGCCTGTAATTACAAAAGAAATCCACTACCACTTTCTACGACAGTACTTCTAAAAAAATAGTCAATATATTTATTTATTTATTTAAACTTTAATGCACAGTAAAATTCTATGTACATATGGCGGACTTAACACCGGACGGTGTTCTCTACCAGTCAACCGTTGGGCGAACAGAAAAATACGTAGGCGGTGCATTTTTGAATAGAGAAAAAATAAAGCAATACTTGATAAATTCATATAATATAAACATACACATAAATAAATATATAAATACATAAATAAATACATAAATAAATACATAAAATATTACTATATAAAACAATTAAATAAAACAACTGCAATAAAAGAGCAAATAGTAATTTATCATATCATTTCTGCCGTTAACTGTCCGCTGCTGAATATAAGCCTTCCCCAGAAAGGAAATTCTGCCAGTAGTTGCCACGCTTGGCAGGCGAGTTCGCAACTGCAGATAGGCTTTCATTGATGTTTTAAGAGGGGCGCTGCTACCCATCCCTCTATCGTTACATTCCATTAATCACCTCTTACGAAACCTATGGGAAAGGAAGGGGTGGCGTATTCTACGCCAAGACCTACATTCATATTCTTTTTTTATTTTATAGTAATCCAAATGGCTAATAGCTGACTGTCCATCTGATGGAAAGTGATAACCGTTGCCTATAGACATGAACAGCACCGTCGACAACATAAAATATACTGAAAGGCGCATGGTACTCCACATGCGTTGCCATTCCTGAGGTGGTGAGCCGTGTGGCCCGTACACAGACCTGAATTGTCTACTACCCACCCCAAGATACAAATAGAGTTTTTAATAGTTAAAAGACATGTCTGAGAGTATACAATATACTTTTTTTTAAGACGCGAAGCCCTCTTTGGAATATAGTATTAAATACGCCAATAAATGTTATGTCTGCGTGCCTTGTAACTTCACAGCCATACCCCATTCTTCAAACCGAAACACAGCCAGGTGCTTAGAAGTAGAAACACGAATGGGACAGAGGTACTCAAGCAGACGACTTAATTAAACTCACCGAAAGCAATCCAGCAGCTTTCATCTCGCCCATTTTCTGATACGCCACGAATTCGTTGATAACCGTCTTCAGTCCTATCAGAGTGGCCACATGTTGACACTCCTCCCATGGGACACCTAAATTGTTTCACATATTTATCTAAAATGCCTATAAAATATATTACATATAAGTGCTATATAATCACACAAATCCGCTTCGTCCTCAAAATAGAATACCCTATATTAGGAAGAAACAAAACACCCAGATCCGAGCGAGTTCAGAAAAGTCTGTTTCCTAAATTGACCAGACAAGTAATCGAATCCAGGACCTCGCTTAAGAAAACTATGTACCCTACTGGTGGGTACGTAGTTCCATTATGAATGTTGTCAAAAATAAGGTTTGATATCATGGTATTTGCTTTTTCACTAAATAGTATACTGATTGCTTATCATTAAATGGACTGTATGCTTGTTTACCACCCTCATGGTATATAAAAGAAAACCATATCGTTTCTGTTTCTAAAGACAAATTGTCAAAAGTATACTTACCCATTACCCAACACAATGGAATGAAGACCTTCCCAAAGATCCACTCCAGATTAAGATCCTCGTGGCCTAGTAAGTTACCGCAATACCCTAATATACCATTGACAAACGCAATGAAAGCAATGAAGGCCACCAGATTAGCTATGATGTTCAGAACCAAAGCTATGCCATTAGTCGCTCCACGAGTTGCAGCTGAGAGAGCCGATTCATCTTGACTGAAAAGGTAAAAATATTTCGTCGTTATAAACGATAAAACTTTTGTCATCATTTCAGCCGTTAACTGTCCACTGCTGAACTAAAGCCTTCTCCATAAGGGGAGTTTTGCCAATAGTTATCATGCTTCGCAGACGGGTTGGCAAAAAAAGGGGTGGCCTATCCTTTGCAGGAACACAAACTGCCAAAAACACTTGTACTTAGTTACAAATTGGCCAGCAGGTTATTGTGAATGACTCGACCCTGAGACAGCGGGGGGAAAGGGATTGTTAGCAATGGAGTTTGACAGCCCCATTGCTAGAAATATGCCCTATTAGGTCCATCTCCACGTGGTTCCCCCTGGAAACTATCGTGAACAATTCTTGTTGAATTCGTCACGATGGACTAACTGACCTACTTCATCATCCTTCACTGGTAGCCCACCAGTGTATATCGATAGCGCAGGTGGAGTTACCATATCATTATCATCCATTAAAAAAAAAAAACCTTGAGACAGTCTGATGATGTTCAATAGTAGTACAAATAAAAATCGATTAATATCGATTAAATTATTCGATTTTATTTCAATTAGAGAACGTTGTTTAAATGACGCTCTTTCAACAAAAGTTCTTTATATTTTTATCAAGTTATAGAATATAGTTTCTAACAGACTCTAGCATTTTATCAGGTCGACTTTTACATGGTGCCCCTAGTCATCATATCGGCCTTTAACTGTCCACTGTTGAACATAAGCCTCTCCTTTAAGAAATTTTGCCAATAGAGACAACGCTTGGCAGATGGATTAGTAACCGCGGTTAGGTTTTGAAGATATTTTAAGAGGGATGCTGCTGCCCATCCCTCGCCCCTCCATAGTCGCCTCTTACGACACTCATGGGAAGGGAAGGGATGGCTTATTTTATGCCGGGACCACTCGGTTCCACTAGTAACTATGTTTGATTTCTAGTGAATTTATCAGAACAGTCCAGCTAATCTGACTTCATTCTCACCTATCATTTACTGATATCCAGCATGTACTGGTAGTAAAGCCAGGATTAACATTTCAGCACACATTTTACCTTCCAGCACACTGTCACTCCTCAACACAAATTTCAAACTGTATCTGTCAATCACAAAAATATCAGAAAGCATACCTAGTGACTGGCTGTATATTTTCGACAGCAGTAAGCGACCTCTTGGTTTCCGGCATCATTAGTTTGCAGAAGCAGATGGCAGCGGGGGCCGACATGACACTGGCTGTGACTAAATGGGCTGGTTCTGCACCGAAGTTGATGTACGCAGCCAGGATCGTACCTGTGGTTAACGAATCTTTAATTTACACACTAGGGACTTGTTGAAAATTAAAGTAGAAATGGAATGTATATTTGGCTAGATAGACTGGTAAAATGGTCAAAGATGGTATCAGAGTAATGGCTTACGATGACAATGGACCTGATCATTTTCGGTCAAGGCGACCGCTTGACTCTGTTATTATTGATTAATTGTTTGGCTGTTGTTGGCATTGGTGTGGCTTGGATATGGTTTACATAGCCAATCTTTTTCATAAAGATTCTTGCACACAGCGGGCATGCAAGCACACCATGGCTTATAGGAGAAATTTTGAGTACCAGGTATATTACCAAGCATACAGGACGAATTGCTCACGGATAAAAATGGCTGACTTTGGTATAACACCATACATCATAATAAAAAAATGTTCCACCATTTAACAGTAAGGGCATGGAGGCATGAGGGAAGCCTTCCCCAGTTTGCTTTTCTTTGACTTCAAGATACTGAAGATACTGGAAAACCTACAATGTATCTCAGAAAACGATATTTGCTATTTCCACTAGATTGTTTTATGGATGAATCTGGAATAAAGCATCATTTTATGTACAATGTATATACGATAACGGGCCACCAGTCTTAGTGGAGGATAATGGAATGGTAACCCCGTCTGCGCTATCGGTATACGCTGGTGGGGCACCAGCGAGGGATAGCCATCATCATTTCAGCCATTATCCGTCCACCGTTGGACATAATATATACCGTTGGACATCCCCCATAGACTGCCGTAAAGAACGGTCCTGAGCTACCTACATCCATTGACTCCCTGCAATGCATTTCAGGTCGTAACTTCATCTAGTGGTGGGTCGTCATATACTGCGTTAAGGAATGGTGGATAATAGGTGAGGATAAAACTTTCCATGGGAGATCTGGTGGAGATCGACCTGCTAGGATATATTGCTAGTAATGGGAATAACAATCCCTACACGACCCAGTAAGTGAAGAAATATTGAGGATGAAGCTAGGCCAGTTGGCCCATCGTAATCAACATCACAGGAATTAATCATATTTTCAGGGGAGATTGCAAGTAGATCGACCTGGTGTAACGTAATCCCTTCTCTTAGGGGGAAAAGGATTGTTAGCAATGGAGTTTGACAGCCCCATTGCTAGCAATATACCTTATTAGTTCGACCTCCACGTGGTTCCCCCTGGAAACCATCGTGAATAATTCTTGTTTAATTCGTCACGATGGGCTAACTGACCTACTTCATCCTGACCTATCATCCTTCACTGGTGCCCCGCCGGTATATACCGATAGCGCGGGTGGGGTTACCATTTCATTATCATCCATTTAAAAAAAATCCCTTCTCTTTTTTTAAGCCTTTTCCCCCTCTCTTTCTTTTAGGAATATTGTGCAAAAAACTTCACTATTCAATTACCAGATACTGTGGCGAATCCAGACGCCATCACGACGTGCATCTCGGACGGGGTGAGCAGAGGTAGATATGGCTTGATTAGCAGCGCTGATTCTGTCTATGGGTTAAATAATATATTCTTATTAAAAAAACTTCCACCAAGCAGCTATGGTTACATGGCTCTAAAGAGTGTTTAAGGTTTGATGGGGACAGTGTATTTTGATATGTCCATGACGCTGTTTATGTCATTAGGGTAGAGGATTACCACTGTCCATCAGGTGAGTCATCAGCTCGTTTGCCATTCTGAATGAAAATGTCGTAAAAAAGTAAGCATAAATTTCAACAACTAAATCATAGAACCACTGCAAGCTATATATATATATATATATATATATATATATATATAAAATTCGACGATTATTTTGGAATTCAAAAAGATAAGAAACGTGGCTACTGCTTAAAGGAGTATTTAAAGGGGGGGGGGGGGGGGGGGGAGCAGAATTGTGTACCAGAATCTTTGTGTATTCGTCACGATGGCCCAACTGATCTGCTTTCATCCTCACCTATCATCCCCCACTGGTGCCTCGTCAGCGTATACCGATAGCACAGGCGGGGATACCATTCCATTATTATCCATTTAAAAATCCCTTGGCTTAATACAGGCCTAATTCAAACCATCATATAGTCTATAGGCTACAATGACCGTTCACCATCAAACAGGCTGTATGCTTGTTTTCCATCTTCGTGGTATAACAAAAAACCCATGTGGAAATTAGGTTTTTAGCTTTATTATATACATTATTTTTAGATTTTGTTTTTGATGGGTGAAAATGGTATGGTAGCCCCGCCTGCGCTAACGGGATACGCTGGCGGAGTACCAGTGAAGGGTGATAGATGAGAATGAAAACAGGCCAGTTAGTCCATCGTGATGAATTCATCACGAATTAACCATGATAGTTTCCAGGGGAAACTGCGAGGAGGTCGACCTGGTTGGGTATATTGCTAGCAATAGGACTCTCAGTCTCCATTACTAACAATCCCTTTCCCCCCTATTATTAGTATTACATCAACTGTTTACTGTCCACTGTTGATAGGCCTCCCCTATAAGGGGGTTTTGTCAGTAGTTGCCACGATTGACAAGCGGATTGACAACTGCAGTTAGCCTTTGGTAATGTTTTAAGAGGCTGCTGCCCATCCCTCGATTATTAAGTTCCCTTTATCGCCACTTACGACACAGCTTTGTTTGTTTGACTAGCATCATATTCATAGATGGTACTCACATTGCCCAAAAATACGTTTCCAACTGCGATTACACTCTCACATACAGTAATGGAGGTGGCAGACTTCAGGACCTGTCCCAGCTTGACACAGAACCACTGGAGAGCTCCCCAGTAGAAGAGAACTTCCACCAGCATACTGAAGAAGAATATCACTGGCAAAACCTGGAAATAGACACGTCACGTGACTACAATCATAACTTTGCGTGGATATCATCATACCGCATGACGAGAACCTCGTGGAAGCTGAAACCTAGAAGAAGAAGAAATATCTCGGTATTCAGCTTAAGGGGTGACCGAAATGTGGGGGTTACATCCACTGAAAATCGACTGCTTGGGTACCTCTGACCTATTCGTGTTTCTGTCATTTATTATGTCTGGGAATACTGGACCAAAATTAACAAATGACGTGTCGTTCTCGCTCTTCGCCTTAGGTCGAAATGACTTTACTTAAGTAGGTTGTGTACTAAACTGTATAAGTTACTATAGTTTTTTAACTATCCCACGGGAACCTTTCAATTTTCCGTGATTAAAAGTGTCTAAAATGTGACCGAGGATGTAAGGCACTACCGTGCAAAATTTCATTTAAATCCGTCCAACAGTTTCAGAGATTAGCCCGTACAAACAGAGAGAGAAACAAAATTTTGATAAAATCTGGATATGTTCTATTTCACTTGACTCGGTTTTTAGCGCTTTTTTTTTCTATGTACAGATATTCGACCTCTATAGTTTTATTTTATATATATATATATAGATAGAAAGATAGATAATTTATTTGCATTACTTACTTACAGCACACAAATTACGAGTACAACATAGATATACAAAAAATCGAGATAAATTATTAAAAAAATGCATAAATATGTATGTATTTACTTTCAGGATGCCCCACATCGAAATTAAACGCAAAAGAATCCTTTGTTTTGAAGAATGATAACAATGATAGATTATCGATAAGAACACATATTCCGCGGTAGCCTATCACGGTATTTTCCCTTTTTATAATAACTCTTATGAATCACCTATACTTCTTTATTTACTTTTTATCGCATCATTTACTTACACTAACACTTACAGAGGAATAATACACTCACTTACAGAGGAGGTATCATGGGCGAAACAGTATACTCTGTTATGTCCATGGTACTGCTCATGTCTATAGGCGACGGTTACCACTTTCATCAGGTGGGCCGTCAGCTTGTTTGTTATATTATATATATATATATATATATATATATATATATATATATATATATATATATATATATATATATATATATATATATATATATATATATGCTTCACGGTAGAAACACTAATGAGACACATTTACCTAAGTAAACGACATTTGTACAAAGTCTCCCTCTGGTAGACTACTATGTCTATATCTTTTAAATGCTACATCTTTTGAAGTAAATACTCACACCGTAGCTTCACAATACATATACGCAAACATTTTGTATATACGCAGGAATGTTCAACTGTTTTTTTAAAAACAGCGATCTGAATAATCTTAACACTAGATACAAATATAAACTTGTTCCAAAATATCGTTTACAAAAAGTTAACAGGTCTTTATGGGAATGGGCATTAAATGTTACAACAAGATACCGAAGGATATTTCGGATCTACCTTTTAATAAGTTTAAAGCTGTTATTAAAAAACACTTATTGAACAAAGCCTATTACACACTAAACGATTATTTGAATAACAAACGTGCATGGTGTTAGTGGATCATGCGTGGGCTTCTAACGACCGTGTAATTTTAGACATAGTACATTTAAACAAATACACATAATGTTAACAGAGATTTAAAAGAGTAACTGTTGAGTTTCTCGCGGGCTCTTCTCAACAGATAACGACCTTCCGAAGCCTGCAGTAGATTAAAATAAATGACGATTTAAAAGTGCTTGTAAACAAGTAGGTATATTTAAATAAAAATGGTTTAAATTTGAATTTATACTTACACTAAAAGCGAAGGCATTCTCGACCCTAACAAGGTGGTCTCCAAACACGAATGCTGCTCCATCTACACCGTACAACAGGAACGTCGCCACCTGCCATCAATATAAAGAGTTTACCCGTCATACTCGGGAACACTGTTTGTAACTACTAAACAAGTAGGATTTCCCATCGACCTCAAAAAAGGAGGCACTTCTGTAACACAGGCCATGACACCATGTTTTTTAATAGGTGATAATGGAATGGTAACCCCGTCCGCGCTATCGGTGTACACCGGCGGGGCACCAGTGAGAGATGATAGGTGAGGATGAAACAGATCTGTTAGCCCATAGTGACGAATTCCACTAGAAGTAACCACGATAGTTTCCAGGGGGAACCGCGTGGAGGTCGACCTGATAAAGGTTATTGCTAGCATTAGACCCCATTACCAACAATCCATTTCCCCTCAGACTATGATACCGTACCTCTTTCCGTGTTATGTGTTATTTTATTTCTTACATATATCCATGGTATCAGAACTCTCCTTAGTTCGGGGATAGATGTCGCTGTGTACAATTGTATGTATTATAATTACATAATTAAAATTAAATAATATATAATTTTTAATTTGTTATCATCAAACATAATCGTCCCCAATAAGGAGGGGTTTACCAGTAGTTGCCACGATTAGCAAGCGGGTTGGCAACCGCAGTTAGACTTCGATGATATTATAAGGACACTGCTCAGCCCTACCTCTCCCTTAGTCGCCTCTTACGACACCCATAAGAACGAAAGGAATGGCCCATTCTACGCCGGGACCACGCGGCTTAGAATGATACCTACTTGTATATTACTCGTGCCTAATGGATTATAGAAAATCGATTATAAATACTTATTACTGGGTGGAAAGGGTTCGTTAGCAATGGATTTTGACGGCCCCATTGCTAGCAATATGCCTTATTAGGTCGACCTCCACGTGGTTCCCTCTGGAAACCATCGTGAACAATTCTTGTTGATATCGTCACGATGGGCTAACTGACCTACTTCATCCTCAGCTATCATCCTTCACTGGTGCCCCGCCGGTATATACCGATAGCGCGGGTGGGGTTACCATTCCATCATCATCCATTAAAAAAAATACTTATTACTACTATTTCTACTATTACAAACATGAAATATTTTGATACGCTGCCGTACCTTATCGGAGAAACACTGTAGGGCGATCCTGCCATGGTCCCACCTGATGAATATAAGCCCAAAGACGAACTGCAGCGTGAGACCCACGGAAACCGTACGCCAGTTCACACGCCCTGGATACGCGGAGAACACGAACCCTGGAGAAGAACGCAAAACATATTATGAGGCTTTTCGTTAACTGGGAGATAATGGAATGGTAATCCCTCCTGCGCTATCAGTATACGCTAATGGGTCACCAGTGAAGGGTGATAGGTGAGGGTGAAAACAGGTCAGTTGGCCCATCATGCATTCCTAAGAAAAAGGGTCTTGACAGATGAACGTAGGGATAACAAAGCGATTCTATAAGGGTTCCATTTTTTCCTTTAGAGGTACGGAACCCTCAAAATATCCGAAAGGTTGCCTTGAAACGGTTGATAAAAAAATTAATAAATACTCCTCTCCATCCAAAGGTTGACTGAAAGAGATCGCTTCTAGCGATAAGGCCGCCCATTGTTTTCTCATTGTGATTATTTCTTGTAATTGTTTGTATTTATAACAAGTTTATTATTGTAATCTTTTGGAGGGAACAATAAAGTGTACCTATCTATCTATCTACCTTTTTGTGTTTTACAAATTTTATGTTACATACATTAAATATAATAACAATTACGCATATTCTATCTAAATACTTTTAGATAACATCGTTAAATCCATGCAATAAATTACTAATGTAAGCATACTGCATAAGTAGCATGTTTGTTTTACAAACAAAAGCATAGATAACAAGGGAAAGAAACAGTTGTAAATGAATGAAATGTATTTTTCAAAGAATAAATGAAAATAACATTTATTCTTTGAAAAATACAAAGAATAAATGTTAAATTTTAAATAATTATGAAATAAACTTCCTTCCTTCCCACATACAAGAGAGTTCTTTCATTACCTCTTTCAAAAAAAGGTTAAAATTACGTTTTCTTTCCCTTGAGACGTAATTTTTTTATTTTTCTAATTGAACTGTCAAATCTTAAAATGATTAAACTGAATTTCTAATGTAGATGGTATATTAATTTATTTTAACATTTAATATATAAGAAGGTAGGTATTATTTTAATTATAGTATATATATTTATGTAATATTTTATTATTTCATTAAACTGTATATTTGTTTATGTATTCTAAATATTAATAGTTGCTGCCCGCTAACGACATGCTTCCCAACTATATTGGGTTAACTGGAAGAGATCTCTGTCAGAGATAAGTCCACCCTTGCTCACAACATTTATAAATGTATTAACTATGTAATTTACAAGGAAATATATAAAAAATATATGTATTATGAATTTAATTAATTTAACCACGATTATTTACCCAGAAACAGCAGTAGAAAGAGACCCAGAAGTGAGATGAGCCTCTCAGGAGTGTCCTTTGTGTCGAAGTACAGGAAAAGTGCTATGGCAGCCAATATTGCCAGAATAATACAATATTTGAATAGCCTGCCGACGAAATTGGATAAGTTTATTAATTATTTTACTAAAATAGGTGTTACTTTGCGGGAATCCTTATCGCTGGTTTTTTATTGGAATTATTTTTGTTTAATTTTTTTTTATGCAACTTAAAATAACAAACAAGCTGACGGCCCACCTGATGGAAAATGGTAATCGTCGCCTATTGACGTGAGCAGTAGCAAGGACATAACAGAGTACACTGTTTCGCCCGTGATACCCCCCACGCGTTGCCATTCCTGAGGACTTAGGTGTTATTCCTCTATATCCTATAAATTCACTGCCATATCCCACACTTCAAACCGCCATGCAAACACAACTGCTTCACGGTAGAAACATGAATGGGATATAGGTGCCCAAGCAAACGACTTTTGTACGAAGTCTCCCTCTGGTGAATTCCTTTACCATTAGTATGTGTGCGACTGCCAACACTCAAAGATTGGCTACTATTATTATTACCTGAAGTTTCACAACATTCCTTATTAACCATCAATCACCGATCACAATTCTCTCCATGCACGTTTTGCAACACGTGTTCTACCTCTAGAAGAGGCATCTTTAGTCAAATTTCGAGCAGCGATTTATTAATTTGCCTCAAAGATGAACGATGAAGATGCCACAAAGATGAACGACGCCAGCAACACGTGTCGCAAAACGTGCGTGGACTAAATAGCGGTCGCAGCTTGACGATTAAAATGGAAGGTCTTAGGTATTATGAAAGTGCCAAGTGAACATTAAAAAAAATACATCATACACTTGTACTTACACGATTTTCCATAAATATCCTGCGCATGACTCCACCCTTGTCCATATAATCCTCTCGAACCATTTCGCAAAGAATTTCTTTATTATTTTAAAATATATTATGAAGAAATATACTATGGACAGAAATGCTATTAAACTGCCAAATCCGTGACACAGCTCTAATGGCGCAGCCTCTAAAAGTAAAAAGAAAAATTATAATAAATTAAGAGACACAGTATTTAATCTCATATACTTTCATTTAATATCATTTAATTTCATTCCCTTTCATTTCCTTTCGTTTCATTTCGTTTCCTTTCATTTAATTTCTTTTCATTTTATTTGAAAAACAATTTCTTTTGACATTTAATATTAATTAATATCTATATATAAATAATAAAAAATGAACTGTTGCTTGTCCCTCTACCATTAAGTTTCTTTAGTCGCCTCTTACGACATCCACAGGAGAGGAACGAACTATTCTATGCCGGGACCACACGGACATTTTTATATTGGTTGTCATATCTTTTATCTAATAATGTGGCGGAGCACCAATGGGAGATAATAGGTGAGGATGAAAGCAGGCCTATCGTGATGAGTTTACCAGGAATTGAGCAAGATGGTCTCCAAGGGTGAGTTACGCTGAGAACTACCTGACAGGATATATTTAACCCTGGGTTGGGCTGTTTTTATAATACTTAGTGACCATCGCCTTTAACTTTCATTCTTGTCGAATTCTTCACGATAGGTCGACTTACTGCCTTCATCCTCACCTAATCTATCACTGGTGCCCCGCCAGCGTGTACCGATAACGCAGGACGGTCTACTATTCCAATTTCACACATTAAAAAGTAACTAAAAAATCGAATAATAAAAATAGGCCATTTTGTATTGGAATTGCTACTTCGAAATATTTTTAACAGATGGTGTTAGTGATACGACGTTCAGCGGATCATCTAGTTACGGTATAAAAAAGTGAATACTTACTCCCATTATTTGCCCAATAAATCCAGCACGCTATAAAGAAACCAATTACTAAAACGTTGATCAAAATAATGAACAATATATTTATCCCTTGTTGGTGTTTTTTTAAGAATGTAGCCATATCCTCCCTTGGTTTAGTGAATGCAGTGTGCAACCAACTACAGGACTCGTGTTCCAAATCTTCTAGATGTGGTATCTGTAAGTAAAGTTTATGAATTAAATTTATATCTATACATATAATAAAACTGTAGAGGTCGAATGTCTGTACATACAAACATAACTGCTTCACGGTATTCACAAATACGAATGAGATAGAAGTACCCAAGCAAACGACTTTTGCTACTTACAAAATATAATTATACTAATAGACATAAAAAAATTTAAAAAAAAGAATATAAAGAAAATTAAATGTCATGTTAATATTTTATAGCATTTTTTCACACTTATACTTTTTACGCCATCTGTTATTGAGTGGAGTCAATATCCTACAAGACAATAAATGGCTCTTCAGAAATTTTTATTTGAATTATCTTTAACTAGCGACGCGCCCCAGCCTCGCACGGGTGCAGATTGTGTAACATTTAACTGTATCAATTACATTTAATTAATTAGTATTAAATATGTTTAATGTATTAATTAGTTAATGTATTAATCAACACATTTTAGTAAAACTGGTATTTCGACGACTGTAAATGTACTACACTAATATTCTGTAAGATTTTAAAATGAACAGCTCGTAAAATTTATTTTACTTTTAATATAAAAACCATTTTTTCTTTTGGCTGAAATATTAAACTTAGATATATGGTGTAGCGGATTTTCTTGTAGAGCTAAAAGTAATAAATATTTTTGCTATAGATTTTATTTCTCTATTTGATCCGTTCAGACTTCAACTACATTTATTATAATTAATTATTGAAAATATATATTTACCAAAATAAAAGCACTCAGGGATAACATACCATTCTAGCAGCAAAAGAGATTTCAAAACCAGAACTAAGTACCGGAGATTACTCCCAACATTCAAACACAACTTTACCTCTTTATAATATTAGTATAGATTATAAAATAATCAACAAAATCCACAAGTCTCGATTCCAGCGCCATCTAGCATTTAAGTCATTTAAAACGTATGTATAAGCTTAAAATACTATCAATATTGACTCATATCAATTTTTCTTAGATATCTCCCATGTACAGACATCGTTAAGTTACAATTTTATTATAAGTATTAGTAAGAAAATTACTACGCAGTATAGAACGACCTCCCACTAGATGGAGTGACGATCTCAAATGCATTGTAGTGAGTTGCAACGTATGCAGGTAGCTCAGTACTGTTCTTTATGGCAGTCTGTGGGGGAAACTAATGTTTAGCAGTACTAATTATCATCATCTCAGACGGATAATGGCTTTTTTTTATACAACGGCCCACCTGATGGAAAGTGGTAACCGTCGCCTATAGATATAAGCAGTACCATGGACTTAACAGAGTATACTGTTTCGCCCATGATACCCCCCATGCGTTGCCATTCCTGAGGACTCAGGTGTTATTCCTCTGTGCCCAGTAAATTCACGCTATATCCCACCCTTCAAACCCATGATACCCCCCATGCGTTGCCATTCTTGAGGACTCAGGTTTATTCCTCTGTAACGACGATGATGATTATTAAGTAAAGATTAAGTACCATAAAAAATAACTGCTAAAAGAAAGAATTATTGATACGTACCGGACTGTTAACAGATCCATTTGTCTTTTGGACGTCCACCATTTCTAAGTCCCTCTCGTCATCTCGTTTCTGTAACTAAAACCATATAATTCGAGAGTTCAATAGATGGCAGCACAGGCGTTAACAAAATAACAGGAGGAGACTGCACAAAATCGTCTGCTTCAGTAGCTCTCATTCGTGTTTCTGGCGCTAAGCAGTATCTGCTAAATTCACACTAATCACGTATCTTTCGTGTAATGAATTAAATATGTAATTCTAAATTTAAAATGTGATGTACTCATTAAAGTTTAGACTGCAAGCCCTCCCGCTCCAGCCACTTCTCTGGGTGACATCCGGGCGGATGGTCGTGTGAGTCGCATTGTGACATATTATTGTTTATTATTTCCTACACCTACCTACCATACCAGGAGGACAGCACAAAATTGGCGACGTTATTTTTATTTGTCACACTGCACGTTTGTCACGACCCGACAATGAAATCGTTACCGTGTAAATGTTCCCACTTACCGTGCTCACACGTGTACCGTTCAGTTTATAAGCAAAATAAACTGTAAATATTCAATACTTTATGATATATTTATCAACAATTCTTGCTCTACCCTTGTCCTTACTAATATATATATGTGAAAGTGAGTTTGTTTGTCAACCCAACCATCTTCAATGATTAAAGATGTATTGGGTTGACTGGAAGAGATCTCTGTCAGAGATAAATCCACTCTTGCTTCATCATCATCATATCAGCCTTTAACTGTCCATTGTTGAACATAAGCCCCCCTTGGGGGGTTTTGCCAGTAGTTGCCACGCTTGACAGGCAGGCTGGCAACAGCAGTTAGGCTTTAGAGATGTTTTAAGAGGGACGCTAATGCCCATCCCTCGCCCTTCCTTAGGACGATTCTTACGACACCCATGGGAAGGGAAGGGGTGGCCTATTCTATGCTGGGACCACACGGTACCCTTTCTTACAATATTTATAAATGCATTAACTATGTAATTTACAAGTGCTATAAAGAATAACAAAAACAAATGTTTCACAAAAAAAGCAACTTTAATTGTGACAAAACCAATGTATTTTGATTTAAAAACTAAACTAGTGGACCGATTTTGTTAAAATTTCTAATGAGACCAATTTGTAAGTATAGCTTTTCAGATAAAAAAAAAAGAGTTGTCCAAATCGGTTTACAACCGACGGAGTTAAAAGGTTACAAACAAAAAAATACAACCGAATTGGAAATAACCTTAAATTGGAAAGATTTGAAACTTAGCTCTACCACAGAATATGAAATACTACTATATACTATGTATCACATCTCCCATATCTAGAACTAACAAAATTTTTCATCGTGCCTCCCATCAAATTGTTTATAATTACTCCTCTCCATCCAAAGGTTGCCTGGAAGAGATCGCTCTTAGCGATAAGGTCGCCCGAGAAAACATTCTCACTGCGATCATTTCTTGTAATTGTTTATATTTATAATAAGTTTACTATTGTAATCTTTTGGAGGAAACAATAAAGAGTATCTATCTATCTATCTATATACTAGGCCTCACTCACCGTTTCGTTTTCTTTCGACTCCATCTCGGTGTTAGATAAATTAATTTCGACTAGACTTTCGATTCATTAATATGACAATAATCAACACAGAGTTTTCTATTAAACAGATCTTCAACTTGTTCTAATTAAGAACTTTCGTGCACCCCATTTCAGTCTGAAACAACAACAGAATAAACCTTATTAAAATGAGAAATATTAAAATGAGAAACTTTAACCTGTGGTGTCATCATCATCATCATCATCACCATCGTCACCGTCATATCAGCCGTTAACTGTCCACTGCTGAACGCCTCCTCTAAAAGGAGGGCTTTGCCAGTAGTTGCCACGCTTGGCAGGCGGGTTGGTAACCGCAGTTAGGCTTTGGTGATGTTTTAAGAGGGACGCTGCTGCCCATTCCTCGCCCATTGGGAGAAGAAGGGATTATTAGTAATGAAGATCTAACAGCCCCATTGCTAGCAAAATACTTTGTCAGGTCGCCCTCCTCGTTATTCCCCTTGGAAACCATCGTGATTGGCTTTTTTTTTGCAATTTAGAATGGCAAACAAGCTGACGGCCCACTGGATGGTAAGTGGTAACCGTCGCCTATAGATATGAGCAGTACCACGGACGTAACAGAGTATACCGTTTTGCCCATGATACCCCCCATGCGTTGCCTATCCTGAGGAATCAGGTGTTATTCCTCCGTACCTTGTAAATTCACTGCCATATCTCATCCTTCAAACCGAAACACAGCCATGCAAACACAACTTGCTTCACGGTAGTAACACGAATACGCCTTGACAATTAAGTTCTCTTAGTCGCCTCTTACAACACCCACGGGAGAGGAAGGGCCCATTCTATGCCTCTCATCAGGGTAGGCAGAAACAATGGAACGCCAAATGCTTCGATTCAAACAGACCCCTTTCGCTTCCTGCACATTCATCAATGTTTTCATACACGCTCGCCGGTTACGGGTACTTTTAATTTGGCCCTTCTTCAGCACGTCGCCTATTTGGTCGACATAGGGCATCGTCTAGGGCGGCCCCTACCGACATCCCCATTCATTCTTACTCAAAAAATCTCTTTCGTGATTCTTCTTTCATCCATCATCTCCAACAACATACATATTTACCTTATTAATTCATTTTACACGTTATATTTATATACTATATATATATTTAAACATTTAAAATTATATTATAAATGATCATCAAATATATATATTAAAATGTTTTTTTCAATATCATAAATAATTATTTATTTATTCATTAGTACATATATGTGTACATGGCGGACTTAATGCTAAAAGCATTCTCTCCCAGTCAACCATAGGCAAGTGTCAGAATACACGAATGCGGTACTACTAATTATTGATATACATACATACTGAAATTACATATATAAACGAATAAATATATATTAATAATAAATATACATACACATATATAAGATATATTATATAATATACGAAAATGAGAATTAAATATATAGTACTTACTGCTCGGATAAAATATAAAAGTGAGTATAAACTGTTTTTTTAAAGACCGTTTAGTCGGAAGTCTCCTGAGAGTATCAGGAAACGAGTTCCAGATTCGCGAAGATTTTATTACTATTACTTTTTTTTTTAAATAATTAACAATTTTTACATTGTTTACAAGCGTCTTTATATTGCCTTCGACAATTTGTAATGAATCTACAATAGTGTTTAATTTAATCAAAAAGCAATTTAGAATTGCTGTATTTAAATGATATGTCGTAGGTACTATGTATGTAATTTAGTAGATATAATGATCGTCTCTTTGTAATGGTATGCAAATTTGTTGATACTCACAGTACTGCCTATATCTCGGTATCTAATCATATCTCCCTATCTCTGGTAGGTAGATAGAATAAGATAGAAAATTGAGATAAAATATTCTGTTTTTTTTTTTTCTATTTTTCGAACATATGTATGAATGTATTAATTTAAAAAATATCTAGAATATTTGTTTTTGTTGATTATTGATGTTATTTTTTTTTATTTTATTTCTTTGTATATATATATATATATATATATATATATATATATATATATATATATATATATATATATATATATATATATATATTCTCCGGTATCATGACCATTTCAGCTGCTATCACAGAATTATTATGTATAAAATTGTCATTTTTTTATATAACTTAAAATGGCAAACAAGCTGACGGCTCACCTGATGGAAAGTGGTAACAGTCGCGTCGCCTAAAGACATGAGCAGTACCATGGACGTAACAGAGTACATTGTTTCGCTCATGATACCCCCCATGCGTTGCTATTTTTGAGGACTCAGGTGTTATTCCTCTGTACCCTGTAAATTCACTGCCATATCCCACCCTTCAAACTGAAACACAGCCATGCAAACACAACTGCTTCACGGTAGAAACACGAATGGAACAGAGGTGTCCAAGCAAACGACTTTTGTACAAAGTCTCCCACTGGTAAAATATACTGGTAAGAAACACAAATCTGTTCCTCGTGAGACAAGGAGACAGGTACTTCACATGTCCAAGTGTGTACTTAATATCTATTTTACTAGATTTTTATAGTTGATACAGGTATTGTTATCTGTGACCTAGCTTATCATATCTATCTGTATTGCCTCATCAGAACTAGTTTTATCCAAATAATGGAACGAAATATTGTGTTTTATATCTATTCAGACAACTTTTTATCGTGACTTCGTTCGTATTTCTGGCATATATATATATATATATATATATATATTTATTACATATATATTTATTACATTGAATTCACTTACTATATTACAAGTACTTAGTAAGTAACCCTGCGGAGTGAGGCCCTGGTGAGCTGTAATACAGGTATTCTTATACCTATCTCAGGCACCAGTCTCTCACAATTATATTTATAATTCGATTACTTCAATATAAGCATGTCTCGTTGTATTTCACTGTGATGAATTGTGAAGAGAAAATAAATCTATTTATTATTATATGTCTATTTAACAATATAATATTAAACTATATACAGAATGTAAGGGACAGGATATGAAAACAGTAGGGCCAAATTAAATGTGCCCGTAACCGGCGAGCGTGTATGGAAAGATTGATGAATGTGGAAGAAGCGAAAGAGGCTTGTTCGAATCGAAGCATTTGGCGTTCCATTGTTTCTGTCTACCCTAATGGAAAGGGGAAAGGGATTGTTAGTAATACGGTCTAATTGACCCATAGCTAGCAATACACCCTATCAGGTCGATCTCCACGCGGTTCCCCCTGGAAACTGTCGTGGTTAATTCTAGTGGAATTCGTCACGATGGGCTAACTGACCTGCCTTTTCATCCTCACCTATCATCTCTCACTGGTGCCCCGCCGGTGTATACCGATAGCGCAGGCGGGATTGCCATTCCATTATCACCCATTAAAAAAAAACCCTAATGGAGACGGGCGTGTCAGACATGTATGTATGTATATATAAATAAAAATATGTATGTATGTATGTATGTACCAATGGAACTTTTTTCCGGGACATTTCAAACTTTTTTCCTGTTTTTTTTTTTCTTTTAAATCATGTAACCTATGTTATAATATAAAGAAATAATTATATTTTGTAGCGAAATACTATTAAATACCAAATAACAACAATGCAATATTCGAATTGAAATCCTGTCGCGGCACGCGGAATCAGCTGTATAAAGTTAACGCCATAAGCGTGCAAAAACTACCTACAAAGAAGCGCCAAGTGCTGTGAGTATCTCGCGTCTTGTAACTACTGAAATTTCAAATATGAGCGGCGTCAAAACTAAGAAATCGTGAATTATATGACTTTAGTGCATTTCCAGTGAGAAAACAATCTGCCATCTGATTCAGACCGTTCATCTGAATGAACTTTTTTCGTTCCTGTTTATTTATTTACATTATTAACACCAAGCCACCAACCTGTACCTTACATCCTATATAATAAAATTATATGTAGTTCTGACACCAAAACTAGCGTTAACTGTAAGTAAGGAGACAGTGTGTTCCAAAGTTGTAATTTAGTTATAACTCCTTAATTACATTAAGGAATACTATATATAAACTATATATATAGGTTTTTAGTATGTATAGTAATATACATACAAACATGCGCGCACGCATGCATCCGTGCATGTGTGCGCGCGAGCGTGCGTACGTGCGTGCGTGCGTGAGTGCGTGCATGCGTGCGTGTGTGCGTGCGTGCATGCGTGCGTGCGTGCGTTAGTGCGTTCGTGCGTGCGTGCGTGAGTGCATGCGTGCGTGCGTGCGTGCGTGCGTGAGTGCGTGCATGCGTGCGTGTGTGCGTGCGCGCATGCGTGCGTGCGTGCGTTAGTGCGTTCGTGCGTGCGTGCGTGAGTGCGTGCGTGCGTGCGAGCGTACGTGCGTCTGTGCGTGCGCAAGTGTGTGTGTTGTGTGTACACTTGTATTTTATGAGAATAATACACGAGTATAATCTTTTTCTTTTCTTTTTTTCATCCTTCTACTCTGCTAATCAATGTTTCTGTCATTATAAGTTAATTTACCTGGCAATATTTTAATTTCTTGCTTAATTTGACAATTACTAAGATTAACAGTGACTACGATACCCACAGAAAAGGCAGCGTGGCCCATTCTATACCGGGACCACACAGCATTAATATTATACATGCCTGTATGTAGCTCTATATATTTATTATTTTTATTTGTTTTATTTTTTTATTACGAATTGACTCTAATTTGTTTATCATATCTAAGAATTCATTTTTTCCGATACACCTATCAACTACTTAGGTTTCTACGTAGAAGTCGTCACAGTATAGGTAAATTACCTATTGATACCCTTTGTAAGTATGCATTTAAACAAGTATTCTTTATTTCTAACAGTCCCTTCCCCCCCCCCGGCTCTTACACTGTTACAACCTAAAGTCATGTATTGGTTATTGTAATAATCTTTATACCATTAATAAATATTCGGAAGGGAGCTTACGATGGAGGGATGGGCAGCAGCGAACCTTTTAAAATATGACCAAAAGCCAAACAGCGGTTGCCATCTCACCTGCCAAACGTGGCAACTATTCGCAATTTAAGAATACTGTTACTAATAAATATTTAATGGAGCAAAAAAGTCCGAAATAATTATTATTATTAAAACCCCCTCTTTATGGGGGGAGGCCTATGTCCAGCAGTGGACAGTTAACGGCTGATATCAGCCGTTAACTGTCCACTGCTGGACATAGGCCTCGTCATCGTATGATGACCGTATGATCATCGTCATCATATGATGAAGTTGGAGAGGCGTGCCATGTTAACGGAGACAATCTATTCTTATAATTTTATGTTTATGGTAACAGCATAGTCGAACTCTTTCTTCATCTATAGTATTTCAACCAACGTCAGAAAGAAGAGATTGTATTTTTCTTTTTTTATATATATATATATATATATATATATATATATATATATATATATATATATATATATATATATATATATATATATATATATATATATATATATATATATAACCTCATAACTCCGATACTCTCCGTTCTAAACGTATTTGGAAAATTCTTTTTTTATCTGAAACGATATACTTACAGATTGACCCCATAGAAATGTTATCAAAATAGGTTCACTAGTTTAGTATTTAAATCAAAATGACTGGTTTTGTCACAATTATTTATTAGCAATATGCCTTATTAGGTCGACCTCCATGTGGTTCCCCCTGAAAACCATCGTGAACAATTCTTGTTGAATTCGTCACGATGGGCTAACTGACCTGCTTTATCCTCACCTATCATCATTCACTGGTGCCCCGCCGGTGTAAACCGATAGCGCGGGTGGGGTTACCATTCCATTATCACCCATTAAAAAAAAAAGAAAAAAAAAAAAATATATATATATATATATATATATATATATATATATATATATATATATATATATATATATATATATATATATATATATATATATATATATATATATATATATATATATATATATATATAATTATATGTTATTATAATATACTGCGTCCGAATCGTCAAGGTCATTGGGGGATCGCCATAAGGCCATTATAGTTACACAATGGTCATTTGATGACCAATTTACGTAATTATCTAAGTAGTTCTCATAACGATAAAACAAATCTATATAGCGTATAACATACACGGTCGAAATACGAAGGTAAAGCCGCAGGACACACCTAGTGTTAAATATTTTGAAAGTGATCTTAGTAGCATTTTTTTTATTACATTAATAACAATCAATAATTTTATACACACACATTAAATAATTAAGATTTTTTTATTATTATTATTTTAAGGGCCTTCTATTATTATTCTTCAGGTATATCAGTCCTATCGTACCCTGAACTGATTTCTCAAACAAAGCTTTATCTACTTGGGGGGCAGAGAGGGTAATATTGAGAATTAACAATACAATTGCTAGGAATATACCCTTCCTATTATACCCTGAAAACTATTGTGATTGATTTATTATTAGTCACGATACGCCAACTGACCTGCTTTATCGTCTTCTATCATTCCTCACTAGTGCCCCGCCGGTGTATACGGATAGCACGGGCGGGGTTACCATTCCATTATCATCCATTAAAAAAAAATTATGTTCCACAAAATAAACCGACTTCACTTGTGGCAAAACCAGTTATTTTGATGTAAAAATTAAACTAATAAACCGATTTGGATCAAATTTCTATGGGATCATTCCGTAAGTATACCTTTTTTAATAAAAAAAAATTCCAAATCGGTTTAGAACAGACGGGCTTATGAGGGTAACAAACAGTAAACAGAAACGAATCGAGAACCTATATATGTAGAGGTTGTCGGTTTTTACATATTTATACAGATATTATATGTTTTGTTTTGAGTCAAAATTGCACAATACTCAATGTTCACCTTGAGAGAAAGATAAACTAATTTACATGAGGTGTCGCTACTGATAACGTGTTCTAAAACATTTTATACTATATTGTTAGACTGAAAGAATTAAATAATTTATTTTACACTTTACTTGCCACTTGGTGGCAAGTAAAAACAATAATAAATACAGTATATATTAATGACTCAGACAACCTTTGGGTAGAGGACACTGAGCAAAGAGACAAAAGGTAGGTGGCGCACTATTATGTAGAGTTTAACTTATACAAACATATATATATATATAGAGAGCTAATTGAGTACGAAATTGAGGAATGTGATCATATTTGCGAAGACCAAATATGAAGCGGATACATAAATTTTGAAGACGCTCAAGCTTGTTTAATTGCTCTTCAGTGAGGTCTTAATAAACAATAAAGAGTTTTAATAGTTTTGTATTGATTTTCAACCGACTTCAAACAGAAGGAGGTGCTCAATTAGTTCTTTTTTTAAATATTTTTTTCCTTGTAACTCCGTCAGTTATAAACAGATTTGGAAATTCCTTTTTTTTTTGACTAAAGAGATATACTTACAGATTGATCCCATTTTACCAAAATTGGTAAAATAGTTTAGTTTTGAAATCAAAATAACAAATTTTTGACACAATTAAAGATAAATTTAAAAAACAATGAGACTAGAGAGATGTATGGACTGAAAGACGATGTAGTGATAAAAATCGAAAAAGGAATGTTGCGATGGTTTGGCCATTTGGAGAGGACGAATGGAAGAAGAATTACAAAAATCGAGTACGAATGAAAGGAGATGCCGGTAGGGGCCGCCCTAGACGGACATAAGTCAGGCCAAATAGACGACGTGCTGAAGAAGGGCCAAATTAAAAGTACCCGTAACCGGCGAGCGTGTATGTAAAGATTTAAGAATGTGCAGGAAGCGAAAGAGGTCTGTTTGAATCGGAGCATTTGGCGTTCCATTGTTTCTGCCTACCCTAATGGGAGACAGGCGTGACACATATGTATGTATGTATGTATTGAAGACGGTTTTCTTGTGAAACACAATATTTGTTAGGGGACAGATAACGTAATACGTTAATTATTATTTCTATATTACCTACCTATTGTAAAAACCAGTTACAACAAAATTGTTTGTTATCATTCCGGTATTTTTAGGGTTCCGTACTTCCAAGGGAAATAACGGAACCCTTATAGGATCGCTTCGTTGTTCGTCCGTTCGTCTGTCAAGACGCTTTTTCTTAGGAAGGCGTGAAGGTATCAAGTTGAAATTAATATCATATACTCAGGTCTGCAATCTCTTAAAGCAGTGAAAAAATCAAGCTTCTAAGTCGACGCAATCAGAAGATACGGCCGTTTATGTTCCGTTTATATCGCATGCTTTGACATTCGCAAAGGGAATCAAAACCTACAGGGTACTTCCCGTTGACCTAGAATTATGAAATTTGGCAAGAAGCAATGTCATGTAGTACAAGTAAAGGAAAAAATCCGAGAACCGCAAAATGTGTAGTTATTACACAAAGAAAATTTGATGATTTTGTATGGAAACCACGTCGCGATTCCAACTCGCACTTGACCGGTTTTTTTGAGGAAAACAAAATATAAAAATATTACCTACTTGTATATAAAATACCGCGCAAAATTCGCACAATACCTTACATAAGTAAAATATATAATTATTTTAATCTATTAAATAAATTTAATTTAATATTTTGAATTCGAAAATTATAAAATTCGAAAATTCTGTATGAAAAATACAGGCTGATACAGTAAGTTCATGTAATTCCCGTTGTGCACGTGTATAGCTATCGTTAACTATAACATTCTTATATTAAATTAAATTATAAAATTACAGTTAAAATATAAAATAAACTGCAGAAGTATGTTATGGCAAACAATACAACTAGCTATCTCGTATTTATTATAGTATAATGCACTAAAAACAATACCACCTTGGTGCATCCTTGAATTTACATATGAAATGGCCATAACTTTATCTATATTTTTAGTACATACTCGTACCTCGTACGTATGGATTGTAGAGTTTTTTTTAATGGATGATAATGTAACCCTGTAGTCTTAGTAGTTAGTAGTCTTAGGAGAGATTTTGCCTCACTCTGCGTGTTCTACCGCTTGTACAACGGATTGTGCTCAGAGGAATTATTCAATATGATGCCCACGGCCACTTACTACCATCGTACGGCTCGCCATCGACAGGGAGTTCATCCTCATGTTCTACAGCCTCATTGGTCGCGTACTGCGCGGTTTCAGGGATGTTTCCTCCCACGAACACTCAGGTTCAAAAAAATGTAATGGTAACCCCGCCTGCGTGATCGGTATACGCTGAAGAGGCACCAGTGAGGGATGATAGGTGAGGATGAAGAAGATCAGTTAGCCCATCGTGACAAATTCATTAGAATTTAAACCATGATAGTTTCCAGGAGGAACCGCGTGGCGGTCGACCTAATAGGGTGTATTGCAATGCAGCAATGGGTCAGTTAGACCCTATTACTAACAATCCCTTTCCCCCCTACTCTACCCAGCGAGTTAGCACGATCGGTGAATCCTATTTTCTCCTTCTGGAAACCATTGTGACTAATACTTGTTGCATTGGTCACGATGGGCTAACAGATCTGCATTCATGCCCATCTATCATTCCTCACTGGCGCCCCGCCAGTATATATACCGATGGTGTAGACGGGGTTACCATTGCATTATTATTCATTAAAAAAAAATACTGCATGGTTTTTTTTTAATGGATGATAATGGAATGGTAACCCCACCCGCGCTATCGGTATACACCGGCGGGGCACCAGTGAAGGATGATAGGTGAGTATAAAGTGGGTCAGTTAGCCCATCGTGACGAATTCAACACGAATTTTTCACGAATGTTTCTAGGGGAAACCACGTGGAGGTCGACTTAGTAAGGCATATTGCTAGCAATGGGGCTGTCAAACTCCATTGCTAACAATCCCTTTCCCCGCCAAAATACTGCATGGTGTCCAGGTAAAGGTGTCATCCATAAAAAACATTTGCTCTGAAGTGTATCGGCATAATCTACCATAGTAAGTACATATTTAATAATACACACAATTGGAGACTTAAAATTTCCATACACGTCCAAAATTTCGTCGCGGATAATTGAAAGTGTCTCCATTTTCAAACAATATCGTGACGAATTGAGAAAAAATGACGCTGTTTCACGATTTTGTGATTTTAAAATGGCTGCCAAAATGTCTGCATGTTATGTCTTGTGTTATGTTATGCTATATTTTCCTTAATTCTGGATTGATTTTGAACAGTCTTTTATAATCATTATCATTTCATCACCATCATCATCATCATATCAGTCGTCTACTATCTGCTATTGAACTGTCTCCAATAAGTTTTCCAGTAGTTGCCACGTTTGATAGGTGGATTGGCAACCACAGTTAGGCTTTGGTGATAGAAGAGGGACGCTGCTGCCCATCCCTTCCCTTAGCTGCCTCTTACGACAACCACGGAAAAAGTAAGAGTGGTCCATTCTATGCCAGAAACCCATGGTGGTTGTATTTATTACTATTTATTTATTTATAAATAAATTATGTTTGGGAATTAATTCAATTTACTAATTAATTTAATTGGCTTATTTAAGGTTGTTTTCCGAGGGGGGAGGTCTTCCTTTATAAAAGGCTTATATGTACTGTACTCTCAGAGATATCTTGGGGTGGGCACAAGTAAATTTTTGGGTGGGCACGGCCTACCTGTCCCCCTTAAATATGTCAATGAAAAATATTCAGTATTTCTTTTACACTGACATACGTATGAATATATTGAGTTGAGTTCACGTAATTGTCATTTACCTAATTATATATTTATTTTATTTATTTGATCCTTACTACCCCTTTTCATCCCCAGGATATTATTGAAATGGGTGAAAGTTAAATGGTAATTGGCGAGAACAACAGTGAGGGATGATAGACGTGTCAGTCTGTCGGTCCATTGTGATGAATTCATCAGGAAATAACCGCGATGGTTTTAGGAGTGTTCGCGTGGAGGTCGACCTGACAAAGTATATTCCTAGCAACGGGGAATAGAAATCTTAGATCCCATTACTAACAATCCCTTCTCTCCACATGGGGACACCAGACCCTATTATTAACAATTCGTTCCCCTCCTTCTGGTGTTACAGAGTTCATATGCGGCTATAACTATTTTCCATCAGGCGGACCGTATACACCTTTGCCATTGAGTGGTTTAAAAAAAAAACATGAATTAACGCACTTAGTTGATAAACACAAATTTATTAAAGTTAGCAAGAGTAACTTACCTTATATAAAAACTTAATTTTCACTGAATACTTAATTAAGGACAATTAACACAGATAAAAAAAAAACGATTTTTCTCAACATTTATATACTGTGGCGTATAACGATTACTGTCTATGGCAACACTATTCATAATCTTCCCGCCAAATTCCCGAATCTATTCGAGTTTATTCTTTTCCAAATTCGAATTTTTTCGTCGAATCACGCGACTTGCTTATCTTTATGCCACAACCGTGCGCGCAGTTCACTGTGCAAGGACTGTCACTCCACCACCACAACTATTATACGTCGCAGTGTTACATTACGTAATAAATAATAAGACATTGTAAATAACGTCTAGTTAGTTTTGTTCTATCTCATGTTGGATCTTTAATTAATCCTCAATCAATATGAGAGATATTGCAAGAATAGTTAGGTACATTTTTAATTGAAGTTTGTACCGAATCGCAAATTGTTATTCCAAGGTTTCTATTCAGTCTTTTGGTGGTGTTATTCAAAAAATCCTACTACCAATATACGCAGAATTAAAGTAGTTAAAGGTACGTAAAACTTAGAATCTAGTCATAAATACATAAATAATATAAGGGTAAAAATAACGTAAAACAAAAAAAAAAACGTGAAATAAACAGTTCTGTTTCCATAAAAAAAAACACCGGTTTCAAAACGTGGCTAAACTTATTATTTTAATTCTAAAACTAAACAAGTAAACAAAAAAAAATCTATGTGTATATTCTTCGATTTTTTCTACCGACTGCGGCGGTGGCAGCAGTAACGGCATTCTGTGGGCATTGTGTAATAAATACGATAGCCCGATCCTGTCATTGTGGGCCAAAATTATTATAGGGGCCATAAAATGATTTTTGTATTTTTTTTTCTACTAACATAGTTTAATTGGGGGGAAAGGGATCGTTCGCAATGTAGTTTAACAGCCCCATTGCTAGCAATATGTCTTATTAGGTTGACCTCCACGTGGTTCCCCCTGGAAACCATCATGAACAATTCTTGTTGAATTCGTCACCATGGGCTAACTGACCTGCTTCATCCTCACCTATCATCCCTCACTGGTACCCCGTCAGCGTTTACCATAGCGCAGGCGGGGTTACCGTTCCTTTATCATCAATACAAAATACCTAATTACTGTCCCTTCCCCCCGTCAGCTAGTTACTTTTATTTGATCGAAAGTGAAAGTAACTATTTTACACCTTATTTACTTTCCAATCCTGTTCATGTTGAGACTAAGCAAGTATAATACATAACATAACAAACTCCTTACTACAAACAAAACAAATGTCCGTCTAATATATATATAATATATATATATATATATATATATATATTAGAGGGAGACTTTGTACAAAAGTCGATTGCTTGGGTACCTCTGTCCCATTCGTGTTTCAACCGTGAAGCAGTTGTGTTTGCATGGCTGTGTTTCGGTTTAAAGGGTGGGATATGGTGTGCAAAGCCGGGGCGGGTCGTTGGCTTGTAAATAAATATACCGACATTTATATTCTGTATATATATATATATATATATATATATATATATATATATATATATATATATATATATATATATATATATATATATATATATATTATACAACTTAGAATGGCAAACAAGCTAACGGCCCACCTGATGGAAAGTGATAACCGTCGCCTATAGACAAGAGCAATACCATGGACATAACAGAGTATACCGTTTCGACCATGATACCCGCCATGCGTTGCCATTCCTGAGGACTAAGGTGTTATTCCTCTGTACCCAGTAAATTCACGCTATATCCCATCCTTCAAACCGAAACACAGCCATGCAAACACAACTGCTTCACGGTTGAAACACGAATGGGACAGAGGACTGCAAAAATATGTTTGGCCTCGTAACGATTTCGTGATACATATGTAATTCTTTAAATAAATATTCAAACATAATTTGCGATCTTTAAATAAATATTTTAAAAAGAGAACGTAACAGAATGATAAAAAAAAAAATACAACGCCATTTATTCGTTGAATCAACCTGCCAGTATTTAATGAGATAAAATATTTTTTTTTTCATACTCAATTAATAACTCTTGTTATCGTAAGAATCAAAATTTGTAGACACTTCAAATAATAACCACTTTTTATTTTATATTATTAATTAGTTTTCCCGAAAAAATAAGTTGCAATTCATGGAGGGGGGAGGGGGGGGGGGTTATGGGTGAAACAGTATACTCTGTTATGTCCATGGTACTGCTAATGTCTATAGGCGACAGTTACCACTTTCCATCAGGTGGGCCGTCAGCTTGATTGCCATTCTAAGTTGCATAAAAAAAAACCTGTTGTAGAAAATTAACAGTATGCCCAAGTCTTTTAACGGACAGCGACTCGAAAAACCTGGCCCGAAACTTGAAACTGTAATTATGAAGCGCAGAGGAATCTCAAATTGTTTTGGTCCGGGGGAAATCCAGTCTGATGAATTTTTTTTTTATTCAACTTAGAATGGCAAAATAATATAAAATAAGATCTACACTTATAATAAATCTGTAGAGAGGTCAATTCTGTACATGAAATATATTTACAAAATAACTATCAGCCTGATGCCAATAATGCAATCAGTAAAATTTATGTCTGTCTGTCTGTCTGTAGGTTCGTTATAGAAACAAAAATTACTCGACGGATTTTAACGAAACTTGGCACAATTATTCTTCATACTCCTGGGCAGGTTATAGTATACTTTCATCATGCTACGATCAATAGGAGCAGAGCAGTGAAGGGAAATGTTAAAAATGACCACCCGTGCGACGCTGGTCGGGCCGCTAGTTGATAATAAAATAGAAATATATAGGTAGTATACGTTCGTTAGAGGGTTCTTTATGGCAGTCTATGGGGGAGGCTTATGTCCAGCAGTGGACGGGTAATGGCTGAAATGATGGTGATGATCTGTATGTATCAGGTAATATTTATATATGAAATACATTTTTTAAACAACTTAGAATGACAAACAAGCTGACGACCCACCTGATGGAAACTGGTAACCGTCGCCTATAGACATGAGCAGTACCATGCACATAACAGTACACACACATACTGTTTCGCCCATGATACCCCCCATGCGTTGCCATTCCTGAGTACTCAGGTGTTATTCCTCTGTACCCTGTAAATTCACGCCATATCTCACCCTTCAAACGGAAACACAGCCATGCAAACACAACTGCTTCACGGTAGAAACAAGTATATACGTATCAGCGATTTATTTTATTTAATAAAAAATGTAACCAAACTGTACTGGAATCAATATCAATAGGAGCGCCCAGTAACTACGTGCGAGCACGTCGACGGCACTTATTCGATGTTCCATTACGAAGAACAGAGTTGGCTAAGCAGGCTCTCCTATCTCTTGCATTGAAACTAAATGATATTTTGAGCCGGTATCCGCAATTGGATGTATTTGCCTCCAACTTGCTAGAGTCTCGTCGGGTGACCACAGAGTATTTGTGTTCACACATTTTTTGTTTGAGTTAAATCTTTTTATATTATTTTTGTTATTTTACCGTGGCATGAAATGCAAATGAAATGAGAACGAAACGAGAACGAGACGAGAACGAGGTAAGAATGAGGCGAAAATGAGGTGTCTGCATTTTGTACTTCATAAGCAATAAAGAGTAAATAAAAAATTGTTCATTTGATAAAACATTCCGATTTGTAACTAATATCATTTAGCGAATATTCCACTGATAATTTCAGTATAACTTTGTTACCATTTTATTGTTCTGTTGCAACAAACTACCTATAACGTCGTTTACTGCTCACGATCCTATATCAGCACGCAGAAAGGAAATTTTGCATTATCTAGTTGCAGATAACTTAACATTGTTATTTACCGACTGTAAATTAACTTATTATATTGTAATTAAGCATTAATCCAATTAAATATTAGTACAGTAAAAGGCTGAACGCAGTGATACTCTGTAAATATTAAAAGTGCTACCTATGAAAAAGTTAATCACTTGAATTCGAGCAAACAATAGCGTAATCATTCATTCATAACGTCAGAAAACAAAAACTACACACTACGCGTATCTAGAATTATATAATCTGTGAATAAAACATGGCTGCCGGTTATACTCTAAGAACAAGGAATTACACAGACGGAGTGATAAAATTGACAATTTATAGCAGGCTAGTGTATAGAAAATGTTATACGGCCGTATAACCCTACCAAATTCAGATACAACCTGCTTGCATACTTTCTACATAAACTGTGTCGAATATATAATCTAGTAATGTAAAATTTGTCATTGACAAATAATGGACTTATCAAACATTTTCTATACATTAGCCTGCTATGAATCGAGAAAAATAGTTTCGTTTCTTTCGTCCTGTTTTTATTAATTATATTTGCATAAGAAGAAAGGATAAAGTTTTTATTTTATCATTCCTTCTATGTAACTCCTTGTTCTTAGGTTATACACTACACTACGTAGGTTAGTACGTAACGAATTGTACATGTTTAAATATTTATATAAATTTGCTTGTCTGGTTTGCATACTTATTTCTTTTGATACCTAATAGTTTTATAACTTTGTGTTTTATGTATTTATATATTCACAATTATATAATTTTATGCAACTTAGAATGGCAAACAAATTGATGGCCCACCTGATGGAGAGTAGTAACCGTCGACTATAGACATGAGTTATATATATATATATATATATATATATATATATATATATATATATATATATATATATATATATATATATATATATATATATATATATATATATATATATACACTCCTCGCAAAAATTAAGGGAACATAAAAATTTTTGAAATTTTTGGGTGATTTTCAACAGGCTGTATTTCAGTGAAAAATAATCGTACAGGAAATTTTAAAAAAGGGTTTTGAAGCTTGAAAACTCTAGTTTTCAGATTTTTTGGTGAAAAATTTCAAAAAAAATTCCATTGTTTCTGCCTACCCTAATGGGAGACAGGCGTGACAGATATGTATATAATATATATATATATATATATATATATATATATATATATATATATATATATATATATATATATATATATACATATCTGTCACGCCTGTCTCCCATTAGGGTAGGCAGAAACAATGGAACCCCAAATGCTTCGATTCAAACAAACCTCTTTCGCTTCTTCCACATTCATCAATCATATATATATATATATATATATATATATATATATATATATCTTATTCATAGCAACGTAATAGGTACGTAATTCCATACTTATCTACATATCTATTTAATAATTTTCATAGATAATTAAAATACTTGTGTGGCCTGGATAACTCATTACTAATCATAACAAACGGTAAAAGATCGAAGTGACATACCTTAGCGTAGATTTGCTTCACATACCTATATCCCAGATCTTGGAGGAACGGATTGTTAGTAATATACCAGATATATATATCAGAGGGAGACTTTGTACAAAAGTCGTTTGCTTGGGTACCTCTGTCCCATTCGTGTTTCAACCGTAAAGCAGTTGTGTTTGCATGGCTGTGTTTCGGTTTGAAGGGTGGGATATGGCGTGAGTTGACAAGGTACAGAGGAATAACACCCGAGTCCACAGGAATGGCAACGCATGGGGGGTATCAGGGGCGAAACAGTATACTCTGTTATGTCTATGGTACCTACTGCTCATGTCTATAGGCGACGGTTATCACTTTCCATCAGGTGGGCCGTCAGCTTGTTTGCCATTCTAAGTTGTATAAAAAAATGCTTATAATTAAGTTCGCTTTGATAAAAAAAAAGCTTTTATTTATTTATTAATGGAAACCCGTCTGCGCTATAGGAATGCACTGACGGGAGACCGTACTTGAGGGATAATAGGTGAGAATGAAAGCAGATTAATTGATCCAGGTTGACGATTTCAAGAATTAATCACGATGGTTTCCAGTTGCAGTTGTTTCCACTTGGAAGTACACCTGACAGGGTGCTATATTGCTAGCAATGGGGACACTAGCGCCCGTTTTAACAATTCCTTCTGCCTCTTTCCAGGAAGTCAGGAGTAACACGTATACTTGAGACTTTTTGGGTTCTTCAAAAACGGTAATAAGGGTCACTGTTTCTAGGAAAAATCTCTGTAGGTAACTCATCTTACGACTTTCAAGCTAAGTGTTTAAAATCTGGCTCAAAGGACCAATTTGTTTAAGCCTGTTTAATGATAAAACAGTGGCCTGTAAATCTGTTATAATTTTCGTTGTAGTTAACTGACATTTTTTTTTTATTACATCTAGATAGAAAATACCTCAAAATAATGATAGGGACAATAACGGGCCATTGTCCATTAAACAAACATCTATACACAATAGGAGCCACAGACAGCCCTCTATATCGAGGCTGTTTCGACGCCGAAAAAACGGCTGCTCACGTAATCCTGGAATGGGAGCCTGTAGCCCATCAACGTTTAGAACTCCTCGGAACGGTGAGGTCGCTCCGTGAGGCCTGTGAAGAACTCAGGAAGCTTCTGCGCTTCTGGGCGGAGCTAGGTTGGCTGTACTAGCTACGACTCATACGCACAACGGCCCAAATGAAAGGCTAAGCGCGGAAAATAGTCTTATTCACATTCACATTCAGTGACTTTATTTTTTTTTTATTTATTTTACATAACTTGGATCGATTTAACCACAACAATATAAAGATACGCGTACAGTGCAGTCGATGGCGTGACACCAATGGCGTAACTATACCATTTGGGGCCTGTGACAAATCCTTTTGATTGGGCCCTATCATTTATTTTCAAGTAAAATAAAATACTCAGGTACAAGATAAAAAAATCTGAGCTCGCGGCCTCTTAAGCCGAGGCCCTTTTGGGTCGGGGGCCCGTGGCATTTGGCCAGCCCTGCCACCCTATTGTTACGCCACTGCGTGACACGAAGTGGCGAACAGAGCCGACCGAAGCCGAGACCACCCGACCGCTCTGTGTCGATGAAAGCTCGAACACTTAATGTTAGCGGGTAGAATAAAAATATAAATAAAACGACATTTGCTAACATTATTTAATTTTTTTTTTTTCTGCAATCATTTAAAGCCTACAGAACAAACAGAACGCGTACAGTCGTCCGTCTTATTAGGACTTAATTAAAGTGTATATTTTACGATATTTAATACAAATGAAATCTATTTGCAAAACAAGTCCCCCTTGACACGTGGCGAATGATTCCGTCGATAGATACGTTGTCGCTACTGCGTGCGCGACTAAGAGAGGGACAGCATCATCCGGTGTCTTGTTTCGAATGCTAGTGCTAATGATACCGTTTCAACGGACTCATTTGCCACTTATTTGAAAGTGATTGGAGAGAACTGTATACAGGGTGTAATCAACATCATTAGCGGTAAATTAAATATGTGGCCATACTATAGAACATCGTTATTATATCATTAACTGCCCACTGCTGGACATAAGCATCCCTTAACCCTCTGACCGGGCATCCCGTGATTTCCGCGTGCAGTATCTACTAGTTTAATTGTACGCATCCCGCGATTTCGACGTGCTCGCACTTTTTATGTTTATCGACGTCGTTATCCCGCGATTTTTGTTTTGCTAGATTGATATTGTTTCTCAGTCTCGCTAGATGGCTAAATATTCGTACTGCTGTTTGTTGTCAAAGCAATGTGTTTTATTGTTGCGGAAAAAAGATTACGTGGTTAAAGGGATTTTGCCAGTAGTTGCCACGCTTGGCAAGCGGGTTGGCAAATCCAATTGATTAAATGTGTTTAGAGAGTCTGCAATATCTTTATGAAAAAAAAACCTTATTATTAAGTTTTATAAAGACAGGTTATATTAGTTCCATTTAAACATAACTCGAAGAACCGACAACTGATGGGCAAGAAAGGTTCTTGAGTGGCGACCGCGTACGGGTAAACGCAGTGTAGAACGACCCCCCACTAGATGGAGAGACGACCTGAAATGCATTGCAGGGAGCCAGTAGACGCAGAAAAGAGCATATTCCTTTTTAAAAGGATTGCCGTTGTTTGGGTGATTATGGGCAGTCACTTACCATCAGGTGAGCCGGTTTGCCCCCTGTGTTGTAAAAAAAAAAAAAACGCAGGTGGCTCAGGATTGTTCTTTATGGCAGTCTATGGGGGAGGCTTATGTCCAGCAGTGGACAGAAAATGGCTAAAATGGTGATATAGTTAAACTACCTAAAATATAGAACGAGGTAAAATTAACCCTTAAATACCTGAAGTTTTAAATTTGATACCGGGGTTATATAAATCGCATTGGGCGCCTACAATCGATTTTATTTTAATATTTGGCTGTTTACATGTTACCAAATTTTTTTTTCAAAATAAATATATAAAAATATCGTTTTGATTTTTTTTTTTACTATTTTTTCCCCATTAGTAAACACAGTAAAGGGTACACTTATATATTTATTGATTTGATTTAAAAAATCAGGCTATTAAGGGTTAAAAAAGAAAAAAAAACAAATATAATAATTCACATTTTATACATGCGAGTGTATTAATTGCACAAGAACAATGTGTATTCATTACAAACAGACAGATATGCGATTATATTGCTTTTAAGTACAAACATACGAAACGAACGATGGAGATCAAAAATTTACATTTATCATAAATAATATTAAATATAATTCATACATTTATACAGAATGGTGATTAACGTGACCCATTTCTCAGAACTAATATTCATTAATAGGATCTCAAAAAAAAATCGTTGCAAAAAAAAAACATAAAAGAAAAATAAATAAAATTTTCAAAAAAAGAACAACCCAAATCTGTTCCGGTTATTCTATTTTCGAAGATTTTAACATTTTTGGTCACATTTTTTTTTTTTCAGGAAAGAATTTTTTTTGAGGTGTAATTAATAAATACTAACACTAGTCTTATACCGTTGCATTCTTTCACAAAATCATAATTAATATCGTTTTATTATATATAAATAACATTGGATATATAATTTGGAATATAATATATAACAGGGAATATAACAGGAATTTATATATCTTGAGCACCTAATTATATATCTAATTATACTTCGATACATATTTAACGACACATAATCAAAAAGTATATTATTATTTAATAATAAATCAATTTAAAGTATTAATTTGTTTATTTCCGCCATTTCAATATTCAAATTCCGCCATTATTGGTATCTAGTTTGATTACTGACGCGTAATTACATACTACATTTAAAGCTACCTGGGAAAACAACAAGAGGAAACAAAACTCCATACTTGATTATAGAAAATAATATTTTTATATATAATTTTGACGTCAAACGTCATGGCGTAACTACGTAATGGCGGAGTTGAACAAATTAACTATATATTTATATAAAATTAACGTCAAAATATTATATTAAATATGAAATGGTAAATAGAAAATTTCCGAAATAACAATATTTAATATCGTTACCTGTGAAACTTTTGTTTAATGACATTTGATGAATACTTATCAATTAACAAAACGGAAATCAATGTTAAGAAATATTTTTTAATACGTTGACTGCTATGGCAATTTTCAGAAATCTGACCTAAAATGACAATCACAGATTATATTATTAAAAACTTTAATTCCAACGCATAGTTATCATCAAAAAGCATAAAAAAAAGAACAAACAAACATCAAAATAACATTTTATTTCTTGAAATTGAATTTTTTTTTAATTACATTTTTGATTCGTTTTTTAATAAATTTTCTGTTTATGCAAACCAGCATTGATTTTTTATTCTTTTTTGCCCAGATGTCATTTATCGGTATTAGCAAATATATATTTCGAGTTTAATCATAGCTGCACAAAAAAAGCAAAACAAACATAGGACGAGATAACTCGCAGTTGGCAGTCAACGTGTTAATCAACATGTTATTAGAATTTTAACCCTTACATGATTCAAATTATCTCTTATTATTTATCATCTATTAAATAGAATTTTTACTTTTACATCAAACTATTTTATAAATTATACTAATACAAAAAAAAAAAAAAAATTAAGTACCTACCGTTTATAAGTACAAATACTATATATTTCCTAGAAAAATACATTAAGTACTGAGCTATTTCGTAGCGTGTAAAGCACCTAACATTTTATATTATGGTAACTGTTTCAACTGCACACAATATTTAAAATATTCCAATTGAAATAACAATATACAAGAAAAACGTAAAATAAATAAATACGCTTCACGACTGTAATATCATATGGGATGATTAACAGACTCCTATCGACTGTTCCTGTTGTGGTGAACTTAACACTCGATACGCCACATTTCACCAAGTATATTAGAATCCAACGTGGCGGAGGCGAGCCTACCAACAATGCTCGGATTAATTTGGTCAGTCATCGGTGTTTTCCGCCACCGAAGAGTTTTTCGAAATCTAATGTAAAAGACTGAACTCACGACCTTTGAGGTCTATAAATCGAGATATTTCTAAAAATAGCACAAAAATATTAATAAACAGATGAACAAACTTTAAGTGAGCAAATAATTATATATATAATTATATTATTGTTTTCTCTATAAATTTATCTACACGTATTTTATACCCCATAAAGGGAAGTGAAATTAAATATTATACATACTAAATAAAAATATAATTAATCAATATTAATATTTTAATTGGAATATATTTAAACACTATATATATCTTTATATTTATTTAACATTACATTATCTCTTACATAGTATATATTTAGCTATTAAATTGAATGGAATGCATTAAAGAATTTAGCTTAAGAACAGCAACCTAAGGAACACTAATAACTAATTATGCATCTTAAACTCCAAACATTTACATTATTCATTGATATATAATTTGTTTTATATATATCAATGATATTAATACTAAATTGTACAACAACGAATCGATTTATATTGTTCATAACAGAGTAATAAATATAATTATCTAAGTAATATAATTATTATTATTATATTTCATTAAAAGCCTCCAGACTTCGCGGTCACTGTTTATTGAACATCTAGGTTCTATAGTGTTATTATGAAGTTTTAATGAGGTTTTAGATAATTATATAAAGTTTTCAAGGTTATAAATTATATAATAAGGATCTAGCAAATAAATTTTCTAAGGCTAATATTACTATATTATTAACAAAATTTAATGAAAATGTACAGAAACTAATAAATGACCCGACCATATCACAGTCGGCTATCCAATAGCAGTACGAGCAAACATTTTATCGATTGATTGATTTACGATTTGTCACTATTAACAATTAGAGAATGTTTCTGTAACAATTCCAAGATAATTCAGTTCCCTTTTCATTAAATTGTATTGAAAGAGACTACATTGTATAAAACAATTGAGTCATTAATACCTACATAGATAAATATACAGTGGAACATAGAACCTTCGTTTTCAAAGTCGGTTAAAGTGATCTCACTGTTATTTTGAGTACACTTACAAAATATTATAGAGCGATTCCTACTCTACTATCTGTTCTTTAGTATATAATTCATGGTTATAAAGATTACAATAAACTCGCTGGAACACATTAAATATGGCAATAAAGATTAATTTGCTATTGGCAATCGGCAAGTAGTGATCACATTAAAATAAGGTTATGTTTCAAATACAGAATTGGTAATCAAACTCAAAGTTGACCAAAAACCAACTGTATACAACAGTCATATCTAATAAATATATAAAAAAAAAAAACATACGAGACTTCGTTAAAACAAATACAAAATTATTTTGTTTAATTCAACCATCAAATAAACTTAAAAATAATACTCAGCGATATTCCTGTAATTTATAATAAAAAAAAAAAAACAGGTACAACACATTTTAATAACAATATATACATATTACAAAAAGAAATGCAACAAATTTAGGAAAAATTCGAAATAATAAATTATATTAATTTGTTTAATTCCGCCATAATTAATGGCGGGCCCGATAATAATGGCGGAATTAAACAAATGATGACTCATTCAATAATTGGTTTGTATTAAATTTATATATATAATTATATAAAATATTGAAATCAACTATTGAATTTAAAAAATATAAATTGGTATAAATTAATATAATGCATTAATATCTTTATTCACGAGTCTGAGTATAACGTATGTATAGTAATAAGTATAACATTATGCTTTCTAGCCATATTCCTTTGAAACAACAAAAAACTCAATCGATGTATTGATTTGTAAACAATTTAGAAATTAATTTTAATAAATAATACTACTAAAGAAATTACACAGTCTAAAGCTAGCTGTAGTGAATTATGCGTAAAATGGAACACAATCATTTATACAGGGTGTAATCAAAATCGTTAGCAGTGAGTATAATTAAGAATCTATCTACACTATATACGATTATTTGGACAGTCACGCGAATCAACAAGTAAATTTTTTCCACAAAAAACCCTTTTAATCTAAAAACTAATCTACTGAACCGATTTTGATAAAATTTCTATAGGACCATTATGAAAGTATATCCTCTCAAATAAAAACTTTTCAAAATTGATTAATAAACGACGGAGTTATGAGGTAACAACACACACAAAAAAAATACAAGCAAATTGAGAAACTCCTCAAAATCGACAAAATATTTGAGTCTCCCATACTAACCCCGATTATTTATAAAAACTAAAACCTTGTACAAATCTGTTGAAACTATTAAACTGTTTTGTCACTTTCATTCAAATCGGGAGTTTTGTATAAAAGAAAGAGACGAAACAGTTCAATAGCTAACTATTTTAGCTATTGAGAGATTTGACATTGTTATGGATAAGGGGGGTAACTTAACATCAAACAACAAATGTTGTCTGGGCTTTAGCGTAAAGACCGTCTTTTGTACACGTATATATATACTTTTAAAGTGTTAAGAAATAAATAACACTCCCTTGAAAGGACGCTGACGATTTCAATTACACCTGTATATTATTTCCTATCACCTATTGTGAAACCGAGAGCAAATTCGTTGATTCTCAAACTATTCCCAAACGTTCATGGCAACGCACGAAAAGTGCCATTGGCGGCACAGTATATCTTCTGATTTCACGTTATGCCATTCACATTTATAAGCGACGGTTTTTTATAAATATGAGAGTATATTTCCTGTGAAAATAATAATAATTATACCATTATTCTTCCATAAGACCGCCTTTTATTTTCTCTGTGGTTCTCTTTTTCTACTATCTTTTCGAACAGTATCAATATTTCTAATGTTCCAGTAGTGGATTCAGGCATGCGAAACCGCGAGAAAAAACTAGTAAATAACTTGATACACTACTTTAATATTTTATATAAACATAATTTAAAAGATTTAGTATACTCCTAAAAATTACAATATTTATTCTTTTGTATTCGATGACAACTCAGTCGGACAACGCTCGACTACAGAATTCCAGGATCGAATCCTGGCTTAAACCTCATGTTTAGATCGTTTAAAAATAATTGTCACTTACTCTCAAACAGTCGTCCGGTAAGTCACGTCACAGACCTTCGTATACAACAAAGGCGGCCTGGAAACACTTGACACTAGAGGGCGCCACCCTCACACGAATAGTAATAAAATAAATTGTATAAATTCCAATAATAAACTAATAGAAAAAATACTGTTTCATAAACTTAACCAATTTATATAGTTCATAACAAATAATGGCACTTGGCAAACAATTTTTTTTATATATATAAATATAATTAAATTACATTATGGCATTTATAATGGAATGTTTATTTGAACATTGATTTGTTTTTATATATTGTTGATAAAAAAAATATAAATAATATATTATATGCATTAATCTCAAAGACTCACACTTTGGATGTATGGAATGAATGGAAGCTTGGATTGTATGGAGAAATTGTGAATAACCATTAATAAGTTACAGTGTTAAACTGTAACATTTGTTTTTTTTTTTATTTTAAACCAACATTAACACTAAAAACGTCAAGTAACTGAGCGATTTGTAAAGATGTTTCAATACAATATGAAGCGTGGGCCCAATCAATGTACACTATACAGAGGGCCTACCATGAAATATTTTCCGAAATTTCGGGGACGAACGAAACAAAAAATTTTATGTTAAAATTACATAATACATACCGTTTAAAATTATTAAAAATATTAAAATATCGTTCCTCTGGACTATTAGGATAGGATTTATGATGGATAAAACGTTAAGCTCCATTTACTGGGTCGATTTAGGTACAAACAAAAACACGAAATTCAGCCCGAAATTTCGGAATTTAATTTCATGGTAGGCCCCAAGATATAAACGCTAATCCCGAACATAGCTGAATCAAGCATATTTCTTCTTATAAATTTGCTTCGTTTTCTAACACATAACAAATTAAATACTTTCAATACAAAACAAATATGGCGTAATAACAATGCTATGTCACTTTGATTAACGTTAATTGGGGGCATGACATGAATCGTGATAAAATACCGAAAATATGTTTGTGCCAATAAATCACTTAGTAATTTTTTAAGCATACGCCCTGCCTGATGGTAAACGAAATTACCGTAGCTAATAAACGCCTGTAACACCAGGGAACTTAAGAAAACCTTAATACGCTTTTTTGAAGAACCCCACGCTACAGTCTCTAGGGAAAGCCACGGCAGGAAGATTATGCCACGACCTGAGGGTTCTAAGTGGAGGAAGCTCCTCTGAAACTGCACTGTGCGTAACCATTCTGGTTCTAAGACGTGAGGTTGAATTCAATTACATTCTACTATTTTTTTTTTTTATACCACTGAGGTGGCAAACAAGGATACGGCCCATCTGATGGTAAGCGGTTACCGTAGCCTATGAACGCCTGCAATACCAGAGATATTACGCGCGCATTGCCGACCCTAAAGAAACCTGTTTACCCCCCTTTTGAAGAACCCCATGCTGTAATCTCTTGGGAAAACCTCGGCAGGGAGCTCATTCCATACTATACTATACTATTCCAACAATCCATGTACTTTCCAACTTTTGGGGTTATGTATAGGGCTGCCATCGCCTAAATTGCCGACACCGGACAAACAGGGCTAAAATCCCGGACATTTGGGCGAAATATGGATTTTTCCCCGGACACTACTGAAAAAATATTTTTTGTAACAAAAATAAAAACACTGTGTGGATGAATTTGTAACTAAGATTTATTTCAATTGATCGTCTACCTATAAAAAAAATTGGATCCCCTACAACAAAAAACACTACAAAAACCCCTACCGGACGACCCCCGGACGCCCTCCAAACTAGGACAAATCCGGGGAATTCCGGACGGATGGCAGCCCTAGTTATGTACAATAATAACTGCGGAATGATTAATTTATCATCATTCGTGATTGCACGATCACTGGGCCTAACACGAAACATATATTTCAGCAAAGTTACAACGTCGACCAACTAGAACTAATATTATAAAAGAAAAAAATCTAGATAACAACAAGCGCACCGAAAATGACCACGAGATGGCGCTAATCAGCCCTTATTGCAACATTTGCACACATTGCCACGTAAATGACAAACACTGGCCATCTTAGTTTTATTGTTTTAAACGCTCCGTCCTTTGTCAATTATTTGACAAGCCTATCAAGGTGTTCGGAATACTTTTTTTTTTTAATTGATTTCCGAACGCGTAACGTATCTTTTTAAAAAATCATTGACAACCTTAGATTATATAGATAGAGTGTCTTTATAGAAATACTTCGAGAGAAACGGCTCAAGTTTTTTATATAATTTTGCTTAATAAACACCTAGTTGTGAGTGATTCCTTTATAACTTCTATATTTATTATGTATTATAAATTCTGCATCATTTTAATGCGTAAACGCTCATTTTATTTATTAAATAATACGTCAAGATACATTTTATACGTAAATACATAGAATACTAATAAAAAAACACGAGTCAGCTAATTTTTGAGGCTCGACGCTCTATCTGTATAACGTAAAGCTGTAATGTATAACCTTCAAGAAAAGAGCATATTCCTTTTTAAAAGGCCGGCAGCACACCTGCAATGCCGTAGGTGTTGTGGGTGATCATGGGCGGCGGTAGTCACTTAAAAAAAAAAAAAGAAAAAAAAAAAAATGTCATGACAGAATAATGAAATATAAACGTAACTTATATTTTCGTTAGTAGACCGTCCAGTTCTAACACTTCGGGCAGCTCGATCGCTTCCAACCGGATCGGAGACGGATTGAACGGAAACTGCACGGAGAATATCATCTTGGAGTCCATTAGCAGGTTTTGCTGCAAACAAATATTGTTGTTATTGTCTTTTTTTATATACAACTTAGAATGGCAAACAAGCTGACGGTCCACCTGATGGAAAGTGGTAACCGTCGCCTATAGACATGAGCAGTACCGTGGACATAACAGAGTATACTGTTTCGCTCATGATACCCCCCATGCGTTGCCATTCCTGAGGACTCAGGTGTTATTCCTCTCTGTACCCTGTAAATTCACACCATATCCCACCCTTCAAACCGAAACACAGCCATGCAAACACAACTGCTTCACGGTTGAAACATGAATAGGACAGAGGTGGCCAAGTAAACGACTTTTGTACAAAGTCTCCCTCTGGTATTGTTAACATTATTATTATCTAATATTCTTTGAAAATTGACAAAATAAAAAGCTTTAAACACCCTTTAAAGCCCTACAATTCCGCATTACTTCTATCTATCTATCTATCCCATTTAAGAGCTGTACTCTTGTCGGTGGAGCTCTTGCCACTCACTACGATTTTCAGCGAGTCTCTTCACCTCTTGATAAGACACGACACCAACTCCTTCCTTGATCTGCCTGATGTAACTATGCCTCGGTCTCCCTCTTCCCCTCCTTCCTTCTATCTTACCTTCTATTATAACGTTCACAAGTTCGTCGTGTCGTATCAAGTGTCCCAACATTTTTTCCTTTCTATTATTACTTGTAGTATTTTTTAAAATGTAAATGATTTAAATGTGCGCGTGCGTGTGCGTGCGTGCGTGCGTATCTGTGTATCCGTGTATGTGTATTTGCATATACATATGTAGTATGTGCGTGTGTGTGCGTAAGTGGATCTGTGATGTGTGAAATATGTATTAGAGTATGAATGGTAATTTATATCTTAAAATATATAAGTTTTTGTATGCAGTAACTATATCTAAATAAAAGAAGTGACCCCGAGGCGTCCTCACCGGTTCCTTGTCGGCGTTGGGCCCGGCCTTCTCCTGCATCTTCTTCTGTATTTCGTGAATGAACTCGCGGGTCACCTTCACCTCATACTCCTCAGCTGGCGTGTACATGTTCAGGATCTGAGGACACGAGGATCATTATTTAATTATTAGATCATTATTATAGTTGGGAACTTTCCACCATGGCCACTGGACAACACTTTTTTTATACAACTTAGAATGGCAAACAAGCTGACGGCCCACCTGATGGAAAATGGTAACCGTCGCCTATAGACACGAGCAGTGCCATGGACATAACAGAGTATACTGTTTCGCCCATGATACCCCCTTTGCGTTGCCATTCCTGAGGACAGATGTTATTCCTTTGTACCCAGTAAATTCACGCCATATCCCACCCTTCAAACCGAAACGCAGCCATGCAAACACAACTGCTTCACGGTTGAAACACGAATGGGATAGAGGTGGCCAAGCAAACGACTTTTGTACAAAGTCTCCCTTGACTTAAGTCAAGTAAAGTCTCTTTGACGATCTCTAACCTCCGGTAGAGCAGAGGTCCCCAAACTTATTGTGTCTACTGCCCACTTTGAGAATAAATTATTTTTTAGCGCCCCCATTTTTTCACCTACTTAAAAACCACTATTACTTCAAGATCAACAAATCACCCCGCAAGCCTCTACACAACGCCTCCATTTTTATCTGGGTCTCTTCCCGCCCTCCTTTAGGCCTGCAGCGTTCACAAGGAGGCGTGATCGCCTACTTTGGGAAAGGCTGCAGTAGAGGATGGCACCTTGAGAAGAAGATTCCATACTTTAAGCTGAAACACAGACCTGCGAGTACAGCTGCTTGACAGAAACGAGAATGGCAGAGCTATACATGCAAAAGACTTCTGTACAAAGTCTTCATCTCATCATTATCACATCAGCCACTGTCACCAACTGTCCACTGCTGGACAGAGGCCTTTCCCTATTGTGGGGTTTTGCTAGTGGCAACCGTAGTTAGGCTTTGGTGATGTTTTAAAAGGAACGTTGCTGTCCATACTTCGAATCTTAAGTTCTCTTAGTCGCCTCTTACTATAGCCACAGGAAAAGTAGGGGGAAGAAGCCCATTCTATGACGGGACCACACGGCAAAGTCTCCTTCTAGTCAATATAAATTCTACCTGGATATTTATTATTGCTGGCTCACCTTGCAGACTTGCATGGCTGTGAGGTCAGCGCACATCTCCACTGTACTCTGGACGTCAGCCATTGACTTGCGCGCCTGGAGCAGCTGCACCGCCTGCGTGATCGGCTTCAGCACGCCCAGGATCTCCTCCACCTGAGGAGTGTCATACATGCGTCATACCCGTGAACGGATGCTGCTTTTATGGACTGGTCTGCTCACGTTTACCAGTTTTAAGTGATTGTGAAAATTCACATAAAAAACACATACAAATATAAATCAATGCTAACAATACACAGTACACATTCATACAATTGTAAAATTATCTTATATATGAGTAAATTAAAAAAAAAAGTAAAAGGCTCTTGAGAGTTATTCTCAGTAAACTACTCCAGCAGTAGAATCGTCACAAGTCTATTTGAATAAATATTTTTACTTTATTAGTGTATTTTATTGTATGTGTATTAGAAAATACACATATAACAATAATACTCATAATATGCACAGTACACATACATTTTTATTTAATATATAACAAACATATACATACACATACATTTAATATATAACAAATTAGCATGGTGTTAGTGGATCATGTGCGTGCTTCTAACGATCATGTAATTTTAGACATAGTACATTTAAATAAATACACATAATGTTAACAGAGATTTAAATAACTTGATTTAAAAATGCTTGTAAACAACCTGGATATACAATTTATAGGACATTAAACATGCGAGGTACTCACGTTCTTCTGTCCATACTCGGCGAGATGCTCCTTGATCCAGGTCTCCAGATGCGAGATGTTGTACCTGATCTGCAGTCCCTTGGCCCAGCAGCACAGGTCCTTACGGAGCAGCAGCTGATTCAGACTGTACGCGCAGATGTAGTAGAATAACTGCGAAGTTATAGTTAAATTTTAACTTTCGAATTGTTTTAAAATGTGTAATTATTAAGTTTAACGATTAGAACTTAACGCGACGCCGTTATAGATACAAATTACCTATTTTTTTTTCTTTAATGGGTGTTTTTTTTGATGGGTGAAAATGGTATGGTAACCCCGCCTGCTCTAACGGAATACGCTGGCGTAGCACCAGTGAAGGGTGATAGATGAGAATGAAAACAGGCCAGTTAGTCCATCATGATGAATTCATCAATTAACCATAAGTTTCCAAGGGAAACCGCGTGAAGGTCGACCTGTCTGGGTGTTTTGCTGCAATATAAACAATGGGATTCTTAATCTCCATTACTAACAGAAATTCAGCACGATGGTTTCCAGGGAAGACCAAGTGGAAATCGACTTAACAAGGTATATTGCTCATGTCTATAGGCGACGGTTACCACGTGATCATGCAGGCGACTTTTGTGGTAAAACTGACCTGTTTAAATATCATAACCCTGAGAGGTTGGTCGACGGCGAAGGTCTGTAGATGCTCGTGTGTGGTGGCCAGCTCCTGTTTGAGCCGCGCAGGTCCCGCCGCCGACGGGGGCGAGGGCGAGGGGCGAGTGGGGCCGGACAGGCCGCTGATCTCCTCGTGCTCCAGGATGGCTGGGATGATGAGCCGCTCTAGTTGCCGCTCGAGGAGGTGAATTAGACCTGGAGGTGGAATTTATCATTAAGTCCTCGCAACTCGTTTGCACCAATTTCAATAAAAAGAAATATCTTATTGGGAAAAGTTGCTTATAGGAGAAAAAAAAAGGAGTATAAAAATACTTACTGTCTGAAAAATATTTTTACTTATTTCTTTTAGGTGTAGTTAGAGGCGACGGGAATTTAAGCTTGCCAAACGTGGCAACTACTAGCAAAACCCAAGGGGCAGGAATATGTTCAGCAATGAACAGTTAACCGCTGATAATGGTAATGATGATTATTGTAAATGTGAAATTTTCAAAGGATGTATGGAGGGATGAATACTTGTTACTTTTTTACGCAAAAATCACTTAATTGATTTGAATTTAAATTCGTGTTTCAACCGTGAAGCAGTTGTGTTTGCATGGCTGTGTTTCGGTTTGAAGGGTGGGATATGGCGTGAATTTACTGAGTACAGAGGAATAACACCTGAGTCCTCAGGAATGGCAACGCATAGGGGGTATCATGAGCGAAACAGTATACTGTTATGTCCATGGTACTGTTCAAGTTTATAGGCGACGGTTACTTTTCATTAAGTGGGCCGTCAGCTTGTTTACCATTCTAAGTTGCATTAAAAAAAAAGAAATTGGGCACACAAGCAAATTATAACGTTGCAGGCGTCCATAGGCTACAGTGACCGTTTACCATCAGACAGGCTGTATGCTTGAGTGGCACCTTCGTGGTATAAAAAAAAATGTGAAAAGTTTCAAACCTTGGTATATCCACACAGAAATGTCACTGAGGACCTGTCTATACTCTGACAGATCGAAAATCCTCAGGCACTGTTGATTCTGGCGAGGAGTGTTCGCACTCTGATATACTGTGTCGCCGCTGTACTGCCGCAGGTTGTTCAATAATCTGCCAAAATATAAATTGTATTTATTAAAGATATAATGAAAGGAAAGTAGTAAACATTGCTATAGGCCTATTTAAGAGGGGGGAGGGAGGGCGTGCCTTCGTGTCCACCTAAAATTTTCTGGAACCCTTTGGTATACTGGTATGCCTGGAAGAGATAGCTTTTAGCGATAAGGTCGCCCATCTACGAAAATGAACAATATGACCACAATTGTGTTATTTTTTGGTAATAGTATTCAATTAAATAGACAGGATGTAATTAAAGGAATTGAATATTTATTACAATTAAATGTGTATAAGATTGTATTGTGCGCTTTTCCTTACACAAATAGACATCTTCATAAAAAAATTAACAGTAAGGTACATTACCTGAATAACTTATTACATACATTGACATGTCGTCATAGTGACATTTTGACATTTTTTGATACTAATAGTTTTATTAGTGATTTTTATTTGACAAAAGATACAATGTATCTTTCTAAATCATCTAAAAATAAAATAGCCACTTTAGTGGCTTATAATATTGACTACATGAACAGTTTACATGGTAAACTTAAACATAAAAATGCTGACATAACAGATAATTCTATTAATATTTGTGACATAAGTACTATGACTGCAGATTTAAACTGCTCACAAAGACAAAGGGAAAGCAATCAGAATTAATAATTGTTCATCAGAACATACAAAGTTTTCCCGGCAGCGAGTTAATTATACAATTATTTTTAGAAAAGTATAATATTGATATTGTCTGTTTCACAGAACATTGGCTTAAAGAAAGCAATATGATGTTCAATTTAAATAATTATAACGTTGTCAGCTGCTTCAATAGAAAGTCAGTTAACAGAGGCGGGTCTATGATAATTGCAAGAAATAATATTAAAGTAAAGGAACGTGCTGACATTGTTAGACTTTCTATTGAGTGTTGTATAGAATTATCTTGTATAGAACTAGAAAATTATATCCTTATATGTGTGTACAGGCCTCCTAATAGTGATTACAATGTTTTTGAAGGGGTGATGGAGGATATTTTAAAAAAAGTATTTAATAGTATTAAAAAAATTATTGTATGTGGAGATTTTAACGTTGATATTCTTTGTAACACACCCACATGTACAAAAATTATTAGTTTATTTCAGTCATTTGATTTATGTCATGTCTTTCATGAACCCACTCGTGTAACTGCCACGTCTGCTACTTGTCTTGACAATGTTTTTTGTAACTGCGAGTATACAGAAAAATTCATAATAAATAAACTTCCTTCAGATCACTGTGGTCAAGTTGTTAAGTTTAGCAGTCAAATCAATAAAGTCAACAATAATAAAAAATCAAAAAGACAAATAAACGTTTACAATATTAATAAATACAAAAGCGCGATTAAAAATAAATTGGATTTGCTGTTACAATCTAGTAATAATCCTGATTATCTTTACACCAAGCTAATTAATATTTTATCCGGAGAATATGAACAATTTTTCAAGAAAAAAGAAGTTCATGTTAAATCTAAATTCACGGAATGGGCAACAGTAGGAATACTTAAAAGTAGAAATATTTTGTTTGATTTATACGATCAAAAAAAAATATCGATTTGATGACAAATTCACCACTTATGTAAAAAATTATTCTAAAATTTTTAAAAAAGTTTGTATTATGGCTAAGTCTAATTATTTTAATAAACAAATTAAGCAGTCTTCTGACAAAATTAAAACCATCTGGAGCATTATAAATAAAGAAACTGGAAGATCTAAAATAGCCTGTAATCAATTTACATTAAATTATGATAATAAATTAATAACAACAACAAAAGATGTAGTTAATATTTTTGAAGATTTTTTTGCTAATATTCCGATTGATATTACATCTTCTCTGGACTCATCTCAATCTCGAGCAAAAAATTACTAGAGACTAATATCGGTTGTTGTTCTTTAAGATTTAAATTTTCACATGTTAGCCCCTTTCATATCATAAAAATATTCAAACAGCTAAATTTAAAAAATACGGAAGACCTTTGGGGCATGTCTGTAAAAGTAGTTAGTTCTTTCATAGATATTGTTGCTCCATATCTAGCCACTATTTTTAATAAATGTATTGATAATGGCGTTTTTCCACATTTAATGAAATTTAGCAAATTAATCCCACTATTTAAATCAGGAGATAAATTTGAGCCAGGGAACTATAGACCTATATCTATTTTGCCAGTTCTAAGTAAGGTGTTTGAAAAGATAATGTTAAATCAAATGTTACATCACTTCAGGGTTAACGGACTGCTTCACAGTCAGCAATATGGTTTCACCGCCGGCAAGTCTACCACTGACGCAGGTGTTGCGCTAATGACACATATTTTCGAATCTTGGGAGAGGTCACAGGATGCAAACCTATCAAAGGCATTTGATTGTGTGGATCATAAAACGCTTTTGTACAAGCTCGAACATTATGGTATAAGAGATAATGATCTAAAATTAATGAGAACTTATTTAGAGGATAGGGTTCAAACTGTAGATATTGACGGTGTAAAATCTAAGGGAGCTAATATTAAGATGGGCGTTCCACAAGGGTCAATCTTAGGCCCCTTTCTCTTTTTAATCTACATAAATGACCTTCCCTTTATGGTAGAGAAAATTGCAGATATAGTGCTGTTTGCGGATGATACTTCGTTAGTGTTTAAAATTGGACGTCAAAGTAATCAATTAGACGATGTAAATTGTGCTATGTCTGCAATATTAAATTGGTTTACATGTAATAACCTATTATTAAATTCCAGCAAAACAAAGTGTATAAAATTTACACTTCCTAATGTAAGACTAATAAATACACAGTTATTGCTTAATGACGAAATAGTAAATTTTGTTAATGATACAGTTTTTTTTAGGTATAACAGTGGACTCGAAATTACAATGGGGGCCCCATATTTCAAAATTGGCCAGTAGACTCAGTTCTGCTGCATATGCAATTAGAAGAATTAGGCAATTAACAGACGTGGCGATATTTCCATAGCATAATGTCTTATGGCATACTGCTGTATATAAATACTATATTTGTTTTACAAAAGAGAGCCATACGTTCTATTTATGGTATGGGTTCAAGAGAGTCATTACGTCAGTACTTTAAAGACTCAAATATCCTCACAGTTACTTCACAATACATTTATGAAAATATTATGTATACACGGAAGAACTTAGCGAGTTTTAAAAAACTCAAAGACTGTACAAGTAGAAACTATATAAATAAGATTTTATAAATGTCGTCTGCACAAAATCAGTAATTCATTCTATGGTAATTGCATAAGATTTTATAATAAACTGCCGGAATCTGCATTAAATCTGACAGAGAGGCAATTCAAATCTTATATTAAACAATTTTTATGTAAGAAAGCCTATTACAGGATAGACGAATTCATAGATGACAACATATCAAGTAAATAATTAGTTTATTAGCATACAACGTTATAATTTTTTTTTTCTCATTGCTTTCTTGATTTAATTGATTAATTTTAGAAATATGAAAGCGTAGCGGTTTTTTGTATTAATTGCCGCATGCATTCTTATGTAAAATGTGAATACTATAACTATCAGATGGCAATTGTGAGTAGCTTTGACGTGGTCTAGTGTTTTGAGTAGTCATTCTCACTAAAATGTCCAGACTTGTGGCGGCGTGGTGGGCCGCATTGGGCTCCCTTATGGTCGAGCGCAGTATGGCTGGTATCCGTCATACTGTGAACGGGTGCTGCTTGTAGACTGGTCTGCTCTAATCACTATGACTGATTTCCTCTTATTAATTGTTTAACCAGTTGGTTATGTATTCAATTTTTTTTTTTTTTGAGTATTTAATTGAATTAGTGCTAATTGGTGGTTTGTATTCACACAATTAAACTTAAAAATGTAAAATAATAATAAAATTATTTAAAAGAGCATCACGCAAGTTTCTTGCTCGTTCTTCTTGTGATGAGACAGCTTTCCGAACGAGCGGTAAATTAAAAAAAATGTAATGACTTTTCAAAAGTGCTTCAATGTAAGTTTATTTGAATAAATGATTTCTATTCTATTCTATTCTATTGTTTTCTAACTGCAATTATTTCTTGTAATTGTTTATTTGTAAAAGTTTACTGTTGTAATCTTTTGGAGGAAACAATAAAGTGTAGGTATCTATCTATCTGTCTATACTGTGTCACCGCTGTACTGACGCAGACTATTCAATAATCTATAGAAATATTAATTTATTTATTAAACTTCTCCACCTGTGGGGGTATTGCCAGTAGTTGCCACACTTGGCGAGCGGGTTGGCAGCCGCAGTTAGACTATGTTTTAAGAGGGACGCTGCTACCAATCACTTGGCCATTATGTATGTAAAATCAAACAATGGTTACGGGTCCTCCACGGTACTCCAATCAAACTGTTTATAATTACTCCTCTCCATCCAAAGATTGTCTGCAAGAGATCGCTCTTAGCGATAAGGTCGCCCATTGTTTTCTCACTGTGATTATTTCTTGTAATTATTTATATTTATAATAGGTTTACTATTGTAATCTTTTGGAGGAAACAATAGTGTCTATCTATCTATTAAAAATCCCTTCTCCACTGCGAAATCCATATTACCCATGTCTAGTTTTTTTTATTGGTGATGATGAAATAGTAACCCCATCTGCGCTATCGGTATACGCTGGCGGGGCACCAGTGAGACATGATAGATGAGAATGAAAAGGCAGGTCAGTTAGCCCATCGTGTTCAATACAGATGGAATTCAGCACGATGGTTTTCAGGGGGGACCACGTGAAGGTTGACCTGTTTGAGTATATTGCTAGCAATGGGGTCCTTAGTCTCCATTATTATCTATAACTATCATCTATAACCTTCAAAAGTATGGCCACATATCTAGTTATCGCAGTCAACTCAAGTGGCTTCCTATCAGGCTACGGAGAAATGTCCACATTCTTACTCTTCTTTTCAATATCCTTTTTAATCCAACATGTCCACATTACCTTCAGGAAAGATTCAAATTTCGCGAAATTAATGTTCGCCTGAGATGCAGTAATGACTTCATTATAGATTTGCCTTGTTTTAATACTCAAAGCTATGCCATGTCATTTACTGTACATGCTGCACGTCTCTGGAATTCACTTCTTAATAACTTAAAGATGGCACAATCGCTGAGATCTTTTAAAGCAGGTATCATAAAATTTTATTCTGAAAATCCCTCTTCATTGAGCTAATTGTGAATATATGTATTTGTTATGTATACATGTATGTATGTATGTATATATATATATATATATATATATATATATATATATATATATATATATATATATATATATATATATATGTGTGTGTGTGTGTGTGTATGTGTATAAGTTTATTTATTTATGTATTAATGTTATATTATTATTCATGTACTTTTATTATTTACATACGTAGGTATATAGAGTTGTTTTTATTGTATTATATCTTCAATTGTTTACTGGGTATTATTTAGTTTAATTGTACGGTTATTACCCTTATATATTCTACAGTTTTCTTTCAGCTTCTCAAAGGTTGACTGTAAGAGATCCCTTTATGGGATAAGTCCGCCATTGTATATTAAATCATTTACCAGTGTTTAATCTGAGTTATGTACAATAAAGATTTTTACAATTACAATTAACAATCCCTCCCCCACCCATGCCTAGTAGCCGATAAAAAAAGTACCAACCTGAGCATATTGGCCAACCAGAGAGCATTATACTCGACGCTGTCGGCCCGTCTCTTCAGGGTCTTCTTGACGCCAGTCCTCACCGCCTTCATCATTTGGTGCATCTTGGGCTCGTCGTCCACATGGTCCATGTGGCGCAGCATCATGAAAATTATGTAAGCCGGTAGACCCGGTAGGAGGGTCACCGCTACTTTGGGCTTCAGATCTGGAAATAGAAACAAGTAGTATATTAGTCTATTAGTCGGTATTTCATAGAAACTAGATTTTTTTTATACAACATAGAATGGCAAACAAGCTGACGGCCCACCTGATGGAGAATGGTAACCGTCGCCTATAGACTATATAGCAGTACCATGGACATAACAGAGTATACTGTTTCGCCCATGATACCAGCCATGCGTTGCCATTCCTGAGGACTCAGGTGTTATTGCTCTGTACCCTGTAAATTCACTGCCATATCCCACCTTCAAACCGAAACACAGCCATGCAAACACAACTGCTTCACGGTAGAAACACGAATGGGACAGAGGTACAAGCAATCGACAGGGAGTTCATCCTCATGTCCTACAGCCTCAATAGTCGCGTACTGCGCGGTTTCAGAGATGTTGCCTCCCACGAACACTCAGGTTGTGGAATGAGCTCCCTGCCGAGGTTTTCCCAAGAGACTACAGCATGGGTTTCTTCGAAAGGGGGGTAAAAAGGTTTCTTCAGGGTCGGCAACGCGCGCGTAACAGCTCTGGTATCGCAGGTGTTCATAGGCTACGGTAACCACTTGCCATCAGGTGGGCGGTATGCTTGTTTGCCACCTCAGTGGTATTAAAAAAGTCTCCCTCCTGGTAAAATATGTATGATTATACATATGTATGATGATATATATGATGATTATTGATGATACGCTCAATACGCACCAGTGGTGAGTTTCTTTATAATGGTGCCTTCATCTTGCACCTTGTATTCAAACATGCCGAGGTACTCGCGCTCCTTCTTACGCGTCACCGGCGCCATCTGCAGTGTCAGAGACGCATTCTGCGGAACTACTGTGTCTGTAAAAACAAATAATGGTATAATATTAGTAACTAGCCTTCAACGGCGACTTTGTCCACATGTTCACTAACCGGTATAAAAAGAGTAATCTGTCTCTCTCTCCTTTATAACTCTCTCTCATTCTAAGTATCTTGAAAATCTATTTGTATTCTATTATTCCTCCTCTATTATATCTCCTCACTCTGTAAGAGTGTGTGCGTGTGCGTGCGCGTGTGCATGTGCGCATGTGAGTGCGTGCGTACGCACGTTTGTGTATGTGTGTGTGTGTCTCTGTGTGTGTGCGTGTGTACGTGCGTGAACGCGCGTGCGTGCGTGCGTGCGTGCGTGTGTGTGTGTGTGTCTGTATGTGTGTGTGTGTGTATGTGTGTGTGTGTGTGTGGGTGTGTGTGTGTGTGTGTGTGTGTGGGTGATGAAGTTTCTATTTCTCTTTTATTTCTTCTCTCTTTATTCTTTCTATTAAATGCGGCCTCACCGCTACTCTCCAAGATGTCGCTGACATCGTCCACGCCGACCTCCTTCAGCTTGTTGACCAGCAGTCGTATCTGGTTCTTGTACCGGCGGCAGCTCTCCGACAACTTGTCCACCCGCTCCTGGTAACGTAACACTGTGTTAGTGCTTCGGTTGTATTTTTTTTTACGTTCGTTACCTCATAACTCAGTCAATTATAAACCTATTTGGGAATTTCTTTTATTATCTGAAAAGATATACTTACCAATTGGTCCAAAATTTTATCAAAATCGGTTCAGTAGGTTAGGTCTGAAATCAAAATAACTGGTTATACCACAATTAACGTCTATTTTTTTTATTTGCAATGTCATCTTTATCATGTTATCCCTTGGGGAGTTTTGTCAGTAGTTGCCAGGCTTGACAAGCGGGTTGGCAACTACAGTTAGGCTTTGGTGACATCTTAAGAGGGACGCTGCTGCCCTTCTATCGACCATTAAGTTTCTTAAGTCGCCTCACCCACGAGAATGAAAGGGGTGGCCCATTTTATATCGGGACCACAAGGCCAGTATACATACATTTTATTAGCAATGGAGTTTGACAGCCCCATTGCTAGCAATATTGCTAATTGCTAAGGGGGGGGGGAATTAAAAATGGAGTCGAAGCGATTATAACCCTATTGCTCCGAGCCATTTAAATGCAATGCTACGAATAGATATCGGTGCCAAATTTAACAAAAAAAAGTAAATTAAAAAAAAATATGTAAATGATTATTAGGTATAATTTCATTTGACGTTACCAAAATATCAACTGGGCGATTAGAGTCGTCAAGTAAACTTTGTCGGGAAAAATTATGTATGGGGGGGCATAAAAATTTTAGAAATGTTTCAAGTGGGGCATGGCACAAAAAAGGTTGAAGGAAACACTGCTCTAGCGTTTAAATTCTAACGAAAATTTTACCTGCAAAGCCAAGCTCTCGGCCGCCAAACGTATGATTTCATTCTGAGAGAACTCCAACGACTTATTCTTGGGCTCCTGACTGAGGTCGGCACTGAGCAACCTACGGCAGAAATACAAGATTATTATATATAATAATAATAAAGTTACCACCAAATATTTACCATCAATTACAGAAAGCCGTAATCCTAAATACATGCCGAATTGTCAGGAAGTTTCTGCAAATTGGACTAGACGTTCCTGGTACATCTACAGTTTAACATAATATTACAAACAGATTACCAGACAAATTACATTTATATTATACAAAAAACATAGCACACAGTTATGCACTTGGCTTAGGCCCGTGTACACCTGTAAAACCGGTTTTAAGCCGATATATCGTAAATTTAATAATTCTTTATTTGGAACAAAAACATTGGTTACAATAATATTAAAAAACGATGAAATCCGCAGAAGTATCAAATTGTATAAAACATTATTATATATACTCAATTCAATTCAATTATTTATTTAACAATACATACATATATAAAACACATATGTCAATTTCTTTTATAATATACATTTCATTTATAATTAATGTAATATGGCGCGACAAAAACTTAATGAATCAATTACATTTTATAATCACCATCTTGGACCATTTATTACTTCTAATTAATAATAAATTGGGGCGAAAGGGATTGTTAGCGGTGCGGTCTAACAGCCCCATTGCTAGCAATGTCACTAATTAGGTCGACCTCCACGTGGTTCCCCCTGGTCGTGGTTACTTCTCGTGGAATTATTCACGATGGACTAACTGACCTGCTATCATCCTCATCTATCGTCCCTCACTGGTGCCCCGCCAGTGTATATATACTAAGAGCGCAGGCGGGGTTACCATTCCATTATCACCCATTTAAAAAAAAAAATCTTAAAACAGAAATATAAAATTATTTTTTTTTCTGGACCATAATAACTATAAAATAATTTTACATTACTTTTTATTTCTAATTAATAATAAATTTTCTATAAAAAAAAATTTAGTTCTCAACCTACATACAAAACGATGTCGTATCATTATTGCGTGTTAGAAATACTTCCTTATTCATAAAAAAAAATAAACCTCTATAATTTTTATTTTTTTAACAATTGTCTCTTTCTTATGCACTAACTTCTCAATTTGAATGAAAGTGACAAAATTGTGTTTATAATTAAAATAGGTTTGTAAGTTTTAGTTTAAATGTATAAGGAGGTAGATTTACGACCCATATCATCATTAGAAATCAACTATGTCATCTATGTATCATCACGCCCAATCCATTACGAGGTAAACAGAAATAGCCGAATGACAAAGGCCTTATAATCATCATCTTCCTACCCTTATCCCAACTATTATTTGGGGTCGGCGTATTATAGTTTTAGCCATGTTACTAAAGGATTTGGCATATAGTTTTACGACCGGCAGCCTGCCTGACGTCAACCCTCTTTGGAAAGGCCTTATATATATAATAATAATATAAATAAAAAATAATACAATATCTTTTGCTTCCACTTTCATAAGTCAACGCGTGCAGAACGCCAGTTAATAGAGTCCAAATCCAAGGTCACTTTCTTAGATATAATACGAGCTTTCCGATCATAGTATGTAAGCCAAAATATATAACAGATAATCTTAAACTATGAAGTATATAATAAAATTATATATCTTATCGTAAATATGTTTATATATTTCTTTTTTTATTTACTCATTAAATTAAGAGCTAAGTGCTTCATCTTCATTGAAAATAGCTTTGAATTATTCGTACTTCGCATGGTACTGATCGAGGCTTTGAGAAGTGCAGATAGTTACACTGTGGCTTTGAGAAGAGCCGATGGTTACACTGTGGCTCTGAGAAGAATCGACGATTACACTGTAGCTCTTAGAAGAGCCGGTCGTTACACTGTGGCTCTTAGAAGAGCCAGTAGCTACACTATGGCTCTGAGAAGAACCGATAGTTACACTGTGATTCTTAAAAGAGTTGCTAGTTACACTGTAGCTCTTAGAAGAGCCGATAGTTACATTGTGGCTCTGAGAAGAAACGATGGTTATACTTTAACTCTAAAAACCGATGGTTACACTGTAAAGAGTGATCGACGATTACAAGATCTGATTATTGATAAGAGCAGATGGTTAGAAGAACTTTTAAACTGTGGCTCCGATAAGAGCCGGTAGTTACACTGTAACTCTAAGAAGAGCCGATAGTTACACTGTGGCTCTGAAAAGATCCGGTGATTATATTACGACTCTGAGAAGAGCTGATGGTTACACTATGGCTCTAAGACGAGCTGATAGTTACACTATAGCTCTGAGAAGAGCCGATGATTACACTATGGCTCTGAGAAGAGCCGATAGTTACACTGTGACTCTGAGAACAGCCCATGGTTATATTATGGCTCTGAGAAGAGTCAATAGTTACACTGTGGCTCTGAGAAGAGCCAATGGTTACACTATGACTCTGAGAAGAGCCGATAGTTACACTGTGACTCTGAGAACAGCCCATGGTTACATTATGGCTCTGAGAAGAGCCAAATGGTTACACTGTGGCTCTGATAAGAATCGATGGTTACACTGTGACTCTGAGAAGAGCCGATAGTTGGACTGTGGCTCTGAGAAGAGCCGAATGTTACACTGTGGCTCTGAGAAGAGCCGATGGTTACACTGTGGCTCTGAGAAAAGCCGAATGTTACACTGTGGCTCTGAAAAGAACCGATAGTTACACTATGGCTCTAAAAAGAGCCGATAGTTACACTGCAGCTCTGAGAAGAGCCGATGGTTACACTGTGGCTCTGATAAGAATCGATGGTTACACTGTGACTCTGGGAAGAGTCGATAGTTACACTGTGGCTCTTAAAAGAGCCGATAGTTACACTGTGGCTCTGAGAAGAGCCGATGGTTACACTGTGGCTCTAAAAAAAGCCGAATGTTGACAGTTACAAAAGAGCCGATGCAGGCTCTGAGAAGAGCCGATAGTTACACTGCAGCTCTGAGAAGAGCCGATAGTTACACTGCAGCTCTGAGAAGAGCCGGTGGTTACACTGTAGCTTAGAAAGGAGCTGACAGTTACACTGCAGCTCTGAGAAGAGCCGATGGTTACACTGCGGCTCTAAAAAGAGCTGATGCTTAGACTGTGGCTCTGAGAAGAGCTTATGGCTACACTGCAGCTTTGAAAAAAGATGATGGTTACACTGCGGCTCTGATAAGAACCGATGTTTACACTGTGGCTCTTAGAAGAGGCAATAATTACACTGAGGCTCTGAGAAGAACCGACGATTACACTGTGGTTCTAAGAAAAGCCAATGGTTACACTGTGGCTCTGAGAAGAGCCAATGGTTACACTGTGGCTCTTAGAAGAGCCAGTAATTACACTGTGGCTCTGAGAAGAACCGATGATTACACTGTGGTTCTAAGAAGAGCCAATGGTTACATTGTGGCTCTGAGAAGAACCGATGTTTACACTGTGGCTCTTAGAAGAGGCAATAATTACACTGAGGCTCTGAGAAGAACCGACAATTACACTGTGGTTCCAAGAAAAGCCAATGGTTACACTGTGGCTCTGAGAAGAGCCAATGGTTACACTGTGGCTCTTAGAAGAGCCAGTAATTACACTGTGGCTCTGAGAAGAACCGATGATTACACTGTGGTTCTAAGAAGAGCCAATGGTTACACTGTGGGTCTGAGAAGAGCCAATGGTTACACTGTGGCTCTTAGAAGAGCCAGTAATTACACTGGGGCTCTGAGAAGAACCGATGATTACACTGTGGTTCTAAGAAGAGCCAATGGTTACACTGTGGCTCTGAGAAGAGCCGATGGTTACACTGTGGCTCTTAGAAGAGCCAGTAATTACACTGTGGCTCTGAGAAGAACCGATGATTACACTGTGGTTCTAAGAAGAGCCAATGGTTACATTGTGGCTCTGAGAAGAACCGATGTTTACACTGTGGCTCTTAGAAGAGGCAATAATTACACTGAGGCTCTGAGAAGAACCGACAATTACACTGTGGTTCCAAGAAAAGCCAATGGTTACACTGTGGCTCTGAGAAGAGCCAATGGTTACACTGTGGCTCTTAGAAGAGCCAGTAATTACACTGTGGCTCTGAGAAGAACCGATGATTACACTGTGGTTCTAAGAAGAGCCAATGGTTACACTGTGGGTCTGAGAAGAGCCAATGGTTACACTGTGGCTCTTAGAAGAGCCAGTAATTACACTGGGGCTCTGAGAAGAACCGATGATTACACTGTGGTTCTAAGAAGAGCCAATGGTTACACTGTGGCTCTGAGAAGAGCCGATGGTTACACTGTAGCTCTGAGAAGAGCCGAAGGTTACACTATGGCTCTGAGAAGAGCCGATGGTTACACTATGACTCTAAGAAGAGCCGATAGTTACACTGTGGCTCTGAGAAAAACCGATAATTACACTATGGCTCTGAAAAGAGCCGGCAGTCATACTGTGGCTCTGAGATGAGCCGATGGTTACACTGTGATTCTTAGAAGAGTTGCTAGTTACACTGTGGCTCTTAGAAGAGCCGATAGTTACACTGTGGGTCTGAGAAGAACTGATGGTTATGCTGTGGTTCTAATAAATGTCGACGGTTACACTAGCTCTGATAAGAGCAGATGGTTATACTTCAACTCTGAAAAAATCGATGGTTACACTGTGGCTCTGAGAAGAGCCGATAGTTACACGTGAAAAGAGTCGACGATTACACTGTGGCTTTGAGAAGAGTCAGGACTAAATAACACCATAGTCATTATGTAACTAGTTACAGTTGAAGCACTAACCAGTATAACTACCTATTTTAATACAATGTACACATAAACGTCGATCTTTGTACACATTAAAGGCGGGGGATCTTGACGAAAGTATGCTAGGTAACGCGGCCATTTTACCACTTCTCCATGACCAGTATACTCGTCAATCACAGTTAAATGGTAAAGCTACAGTCGAGATAAATCATATTACTACGACAGCCGCCTTCAGCTACAGTCGAGATAAATCGTATTACTACGACTGCCGCCTTAAGCTACAGTCGAGATAAATCGTATTACTACGACTGCCGCCTTAAGCTACAGTCGAGATAAATCGTATTACTACGACTCCCGCCTTTAGGCTACAGTCGAGATAAATCGTATTACTACGACTGCCGCCTTAAGCTACAGTCGAGATAAATCGTATTACTACGACTGCCGCCTTAAGCTACAGTCGAGATAAATCGTATTACTACGACTGCCGCCTTAAGCTACAGTCGAGATAAATCATATTACTACGACTCCCGCCTTTAAGCACCAGCCAATACCGATAATGCACGCGGAGTCATCATAATTTCATCTCATAAAAGACCCTCGATATATATTTACATCATCATCATCCCATGATATATATTTACATTTAATATTTAAGTTAAAAAATAAAGAAGAGTTAAGAAGTAAACTCACTTTTGATATTTCTCATTCTCTTCTCTGAGCCGGTCGATTTCAGCTTTGGTTTTCGTAATGTGCTCTGAATAAAACTTCTTCTCAGCTGTCAGCTCCTCTTGCAATTGTCTAGCGTGAAGATATTTTACAATTAGTTTAAACATTATAAACTATGGACCAAGGCATTTAGATAAAGCTGAGCAAAATTCTGTAAGTTACAGAAGAAATAGATTTTCTATTTTTATATTCTATGTTCTAAATTAAAATATTTTAACTTTGAATGAAAAATTATAACATTACTTATGTTTATTTATTGTCATAAACAAATAAAATAAACTTTATTATAGAATAAGAATTTTATATATACATTTACAATCTCGATTGTCCGAACATCGATTATCCGAATATTCGATTATCCGGACTTATTCTTCACACCTCTAATTATCGGTTTAGAAATGGTGTTATGTATTAACTGAGTAAATAGTTACTATGTAATCCATCCATTCTGTTTATAGCTCATAATTTTTTATATCGTATTGTCTAAATGACGTATATGAAACCCTTTACATAATAAAAAAAAATATTAAAATGAAGTTATTATTTGATTCGACTTGGAAATCGATTATCCGGATTTTCGATTATACGGTTTTATTTCATTCGGATAATCGAGATTCTACTGTATAAATTAAAAGTAACAAAAAATTGTTTCCCAAATAAAATAAAATAAAATAAAATCCGACTGAAGGCTGGTCAAAGGCCATATTGATACCTGTTAATTCCCTTCTGCGCTTCGTAAGCGGTCGCCAGTTCTCCATCTTCGTTAATAATGTCCACATCTGATCCGTAGTTGGACGACGCGAGCGACTTTAGATTCACCGTCTGTAAACATAAGGTCGACATTAGTACGATTACAATATGAACAGTAGCAACATAATATAACAAGCTTTAGTTATTTTATTTAAACATTGCAACCAGTTCCTATATAAAGTTATCATTCATTCAATCACTGATTCGTTGATTTAATCATTCATTCATGCGGAAACTTTATACTATAGATTAAGAATAGTACCTGCGGGACATATTCTTTGTACCATTTAAAATAAAAAATAAAAAAATCCCCTTATTCATAAAACTCCTAACGTCTCATCATCATATCAGCTGTTAACTGTCCACTGCTGAACATAAGCCTCCCCCATAAAGGGGGTTTGCCAGTAGCCGGCAGACAGGTTGACAACCACAGTTACGCGTTAGTGACATTTTTAAAGGGACGCTGCTGCCCATCCCTCTGCCTCCCTTAATCGCCCCTAACGACACCCACGGGAAAAGAAGGCCAGCCCATTATATGCCGAGACCACATCTAACGACTACTAAACCTATTTTAATTATTCAAATGTTTTAATCTCTTTTTTTTTGGGCTAAATTCTCAATTTGAACTAATGTGACACTCATCATATCAGCTGTCACTGCAAAATATAAATAAGTTTCCTCCTTGGGGCGTTTTACCAGTAGTTGCCACACCTGGCAAGCGGACTGGCAACCGCAGTTAGCTGCCCATCCCTCGCCTTCCCTTAATCGCCTCTTACGACACTTATAAAAAAGGAAAGGGTGGCCTAATCTATACCGGGACCACGTGGCGACTGTGACAATAAATACCAATAATTAAAATAGATTTATGAATAAGGAAAAAAGTGGCAAATGTTAATTTACAATTTTATATGACATTATTAAATACCTCAGCGTAATAAATTGACATTTCATTTATAAAATATATACAGGTGAAATCAAATTAGCATCATTTGAACAATTTCTCCATGAACATGAATGACTCAAACATTTACATGTTCATGGGGAAAATTTCACGGGGAAAAGAAACGGAAAAACATTTCGTACCTTCCACAGTAACATAAAGTTTCTAACTATCAAATTTAACTGTACATTGTTTTTTTTTTTATTATTTTTCAAGTCATATTCCTTTGTTTAAAATGTTCAGATTCTTTGGTAGAGCACTACCTTAAAAACTATGCTATTTCGATTCCAACCTGTATTTTAGAAAATAAAAAATATATATTACGAAAAAAGCGCATACCATGCAACAGCAAAAGGATGCATGAAATTAAAAAATGTAAAAAAATCAAAATTTTGAATTATAATAAAATATTTCTTACAGAAGCATAAATATTATAAATAAAAATAAATTACACAATTCAATGTCACATGAAACGTCCATATGACTATAAATACTATTAAAACTAAGAAATATAAAAATACATAAAAACAAAGCCATTTTAATGTAATATTCCTTGATTCCGAAACTAGTCGATATTTCTCGATCTAATTATCTCTTACCCCTTTAGGGTCGGCGAAATATGTTTTTATTCATACAACAAATTACAACAAACGTTAAACAAGATTATGACTTTGCGTGTGTGCGTGTGCATATGTGTGCGTGTGCGTGTGCGTATGTGTGCGTGTGCGCGTGTGTGCGCGTGTGCGCGTGTGTGTGCGCGTGTGTGTGTGTGTGTGTGTGTGTGTGTGTGTGTGTGTGTGTGTGTGTGTGTATGGGCACATGCGTATGCGCGTGTAGAATTCTATGCCAGAGATTCATAAAAATTAATAAGTACTAAATAAAATAAAAATATAAACGAAAGAATCTAGTTATTTAACAAAGCTTCAATACAATCATGCATTGATATTTTCGTATCGTGCATACGATTGTTTTAAAATATTACTCACGACATTTTTCAGTGCTTGGAACCATGGTTTCTGTGTTTGGAACAAATAAACATACTTTAGACGACTAAAATAAAACCCTTGAAGTTAGTTTTTTTTTATGGAACTTAGAATGACAAACAAGCTCACAGCCCGCCTGATGGAGAGTGGTAACCGTCGCCTATAGACATGAGCAGTACCGTGGACATAACAGAGTATACTGTTTCGCCCATGATACCCCCCATGCGTTGCCATTCCTGAGGACTCAGGTGTTTAATTCCTCTATACCCTGTAAATACCCAGTTAGTGATACAATATTAGAATTATTTAAAATTATGTATCATAAAAAAACGACTTCTATTATATTTTTTTAATACTACGCAGGTAGCAAACCGGCATATAGCCTGCCTGATGGTAAACGGTCACTACAGCCTATGGACGCCTGCAACACCAGCGGTGTCACATGCGCGTTGCCGACCCTGAAGAAACCTTAAAACAACCTTAAAGAACCCCATACTGTAGTCTCAATAGTACACTGTAGTCTCTAGGGCAGTGTTCCCCAACCTTTTCTGTGCCATGCCCCAACTTGAACATTTCTAAAATTTTTATGCCCCCATACATAATTTTTCCCGACAAAGTTTCCATGACGACTCTAATCGCCCAGTTGATATTTTGGTAACGTCAAACGAAATTATACCTAATAAATATTTATAACTTTTTTTTAATTTACTTTATTTTTTAAATATGGCACCAATATCTTCTTGTAGCATTTAAATGGGTTAAAACCGTAATCATTCCACAGGCTGAGTGTTCGCGGTAGAAAATTTCTTTGAAACCGACAACATTTTTTATAAAGGAGACTGTAACATTTTTCCAAAATTATTTGGTTCGCGATTGGGAGACGAGAATAGCTTAAGCGTCTTAGTTGACTTAAGCTGCGATTTGATACAGCATAAATCTCTAAAAGCTATTTAAGTCTTGCACGCGTAATTTGTTTTGACAGTGCTTCGAGTGCTTATGTTTCACAACAGCAAGAAGGTGATATGTATTTTTTTTTGATGGGTGAAAATGGTATGGTAACCCCGCCTGCACTAACGGGATACGATGGCGGAGCACCAGTGAAGGGTGACAGATGAGAATGAAAACAGGCTAGTTAGCCTATCATGATGAAATCATCAGAAATTGACCATGATAGTTTCCAGGGAGAACCGCAAGGAGTTCGACCTGGTTGGGTATATTGCTACCAATGGGATTCTCAGTCACCATTACTAACAATACCTTTCCCCCCTGTGAATTAGTATTTTTTTTTTTATTTACGGAATAGTAACAAAATGGTAGCCCCGTCTACACTATACCGTGTATACTGGCGGGGCACCAGTGAGGGACGATAGGTGAAAATAAAAAGGCAGTTCAGTTAGCCCATCGTGACAAATTCCACTAGAACTAACCACGATGGTTTCCAGGGGGAACTATTAATTAAAAAAATTTCCACGCTTTTACGATCAACCCCTGTTTTTTAATTGCGAGTTTTATATAACGCTGTAGGGTTGCATGTCGGCGATCGAATATAATAATTGTAGTACGATAAATTTTCATGTATAGTTCTCGAAATGATGAATATGGTAAAACAACGTTTGCCGAGTCAGCTAGTATAATTATATGTATGCCTAATGTAACTTGTTATTAAGGGTATGTTTATTTACAGGTAATGATGACATTATGGAGTGCGCAGGCGCCTACGCAACGCGTGGCTGATTAGTGAACACTGTAACTTATTACCTTACTGTGATAGTTAAAACTACTTCGATTAACAGGCAAATCCATAAATAAAGTCTTCGATATGTAAACCAACTGTGGCATTTATAATAAACTAATTTTTTTTCTTTAATTAAACTCCATTATTCAAACCATGATAGAAAACAACAATACTGTATCACTTGCCACTACTGTGTAAATACTGTGTCAGATAATTTACACACAGACTGACAAGCGGATACGTTAGTTTGCGAATGGATTCCGCATTTGTAACCGACTTCAAAGATGGGAGTTGTCAATTTATACATACAAACACATCTGTCACGCCTATCTCCCATTAGGGTAGACAGAAACAATGGAACGCCAAATGCTTCGATTCAAACAGACCTCTTTCGCTTCTTCCACATTCATCAATCTTTTCATACACGCTCGCCGGTTACGGGTACTTTTGATTTGGCCCTTCTTCAGCACTACGCCTATTTGGTCTACATACGTCCGTTCACATTCTTGCTCGATAAATCTCTTTCGTAATTCTTCTTTCATCATCCTCTCCAAATGGCCAAACCAACGCAACATTCCTTTTTCGATTTTTGCCACTACATTGCGTTTCAGTCCACACTTCTCTCTAATCACACTGTTTCTCACTCTATCTTTTAATGTAATACCACACATACTTCTCAAACCTCTCATCTCTACAGCATTTATCTTACTTTCATGCTTCTTCTGCCATACCCACGATTCGCTTCCATATATGTGTATGGAAGCGAATTTAAAATATTAATACGATATACGGAACCCACGGTACAGAGTGTGTTTTCAAAGATTTTTTTTATCATCGAGACAAGATATACCATCATATATCATATCAGATACGTGATAAGCGACAGGAAGTACGTAATCATAGTATGTAATCATAGAATACAAGACAACAATAATTTATAGCAGAAAAAAAAACTCAGCAAAACCAGTTATTTTAAATTTACAACTACCGGAATGGATTTTGATAAAATTTCTTTAAGATCAATCTGTAAGTATATGCTTTCAGATAAAAAAAGAATTTTCCAAATCGGTTCACAACTGACGGAGTTATGAAGTAACAAACAAACATAAAAAAAAAAATACAACCGAATTAAGAATCTCATTGTTTTTGAAACCGATTGAGAAAAAAAAACGCTGCCCGCCTCTGTCTGTCTGTCCTACGTATTTTGGTGTAAAACGTATTTTGGTGGTCAGGTCGACCATCTAATTTTTTTATGTTATTTAGGATAATAAACGAAGCAAACAAGCTAACGGCCCGCCTGATGGAGAGCGGTAACTGTCGGCTAGACACTGTGATGTCGATACTTCTTGTGCACAGACATTCCTGAGTACTACTTACTTAGTATAATAGTTAGTATAACACTTCGTAATATAATACAGACTGGGGGGGAAAGGGATTATTAGTAATGGAGATTGAGAATCCCATTGCTAGCAATATACCCAACCAGGTCGAAAACTATCATGGAATCTATCATGGTTAATATCTGATGAATTAATCATGATGGGCTAACTGGCCTGTTTTCATTCTCATCTATCACCCTTCACTGGTGCTTCACCAGCGTATCCCGTTAGCGCAGGCGGGGTTACCATACCATTTTCACCCATCAAAAAAAAAATACAGACTTAGTATCATACTAACTCAGTATAACACTTTCTTAGTATTATACTTACTCAGTAAGTCATTTCATTCATTTATTTTGTAATACCTAGGTAACAGTACATAATGGATGGTAAAACAAGATAGGTCCACTATGATCAACCTCATCTATCGATGTATACGAATTTACAAATATAAATATAAGAACTATAAGAAACGTATGTATAAAAACATTTTTTAGTATAATACTTAGTACAGTACTAACTTAGTGTTATACTTACATAGTATAATACTATTAGTATTATTATATCTGTGGTGAGGAAAACACAGCTGCTTGGAAGCAGAACCTACTACTAGTGAGACAAAGGTACCCAAATAGAAGACGTATAGAATCTCTTTCTGATAATATCTCTTTCTCATAATATATTCGTTTCTTGTAATATCTACATAAAAATTTAGTAGTGACATCAAATTTTTTGTTTACGTAGTAGTTAATGGATTTGTATGAAGTGGCCATTATTCTGTAAAGTGGCCATTTTTGTAAGAAGTGACCATTTTTATATAAAGTGACTATTTTTGTGTGAAGTGGCCTTTATTGTGTAAAGTGGCCATTTTTGTACGAAGTGGCCATTTTTGTGTACAGTGGCCATTTTGTATGAAGTGGCCATTTTTTTATAAAGTGGCCATTTTTGTATAAAGAGGCCATTTTTTTTGTAAAGTGGCCATTTTTGAATGAAGTGACCATTTGTGTATAGTGGCCATTTTTGTATTAAGTGACCATTTTTGTGTAGTGGCCATTTTTGTATGAAGTGACCATTTTTGTATGAAGTGACCATTTTTGTGTAGTGGCCATTTTTATGTAGTAGGCATTTTTTTTGTAGTAGCCATTTTTGAGTAGTGTCCATGTTTGTATGAAGTGTGTGTAGTATCATACCTGATTAGTTAGTACGCTCTTGAGTTGCACACACTCGTCCCGCCTCCTGTCCAATTCCTTCTGCATCACAGCCATTTGTTCTGTAAATAAATAATGTTAACCCCACCAAATTCAGATACAACCTGCTTGCATATTTTCTACATAAACTGTGCTGAATATATCATCTAATAATATAAAATTTGTCATTGACAAATAATTGACATATCAAACATTTTCTATACACTAGCCTGCTGTGAATTGAGGAAAATAGCAACTGACGGTGTATCTTTCGTCCTCTTTTTACTAATTATATTTGTATAAGAAGAAAGGAGACAACCATATGATATAGTTTTTTTTTTTTTTTATTTTATCAGTCCTTCTATGTATTTCCTTGTTCTTAGGAATAGATTAATATTGTTTGTCTGTTAATATTATTTGTCTATAGTCTCACTGAATGTCATACGTGACCATAATAAATACATTTATTACAATTCACTCTTGCGCCACCTGCCCATTTCTATCTGTTCTCCTTTAACCAAAGGTTGTCTGCAAGAGATTCCCCTAGCGATAACACCGCCTCTCGTACCTTTATGTGTATATTTCAATCTGTATTTATGTTACTGTATTTCACTTGAATTATTCACTTGTTATTGTATATTTTTATTTATGGTGCAATAAAGAGTTAAATAAATAAATAAATACATGTTATGGTTGAATTTCGACTAACATATATATATATATATATATATATATATATATATATATATATATATATATATATATATATATATATATATATATATATATATATATATATATATTTATTTTATAGAATGAATGAATGACATATAAATATCTAAACCTATCAGGTCGGATCATTAGTTGAAAATAAAAACATACAGTAGTCTATTATAAACTCACCTATAACCTCCTTGGAGATGAGCATGCTGTCGCCAGCCGCTCGCAGCCTGTCGAGGTGCTCTCGCAGCTTCTTGTTCTCTATTTCCAGCTCTTCCACTTTAAACCTGTCTATGTTGGGGTTGCTTGGTGGTGACGCCATGCGATCTAGGAAAACGTACAAATATTACTTTTCACTGACTATTTGGATAGAATTCATCATCATCATCATCTCGGTCATATCTGTTCACTGCTAAACATATACTTCCCCCATAGACTGTCATACGAAACTATCCTAAGTCCATCCATAGACCTAGCATCCACTGACTCAATGCAATGCATTGAAGAAAGTCAGCGGATACAAGACTACCCCCCATTTAGTGGGGGCTCGTCCTACACTGCGTTTGCCCGTACAGGGTCGTCACTCAAGAGCTATGGGACCAGCCCATTGCCACGTCAGTTTGTTTATCCTTCGGGCTATGTCGAGATACTTTGCTTCTTTTGCGGATATCCTCGTTTCGGATTTAATCACGCAAAGACACTCCGAAAAGTAATTTGATACTTTTGCTTTTGGTATCTTAGTCATCAAGAATCGCAATAGAAAACCATGGACATAATAATGTATTTTGCTATGTCCATGGTATTACTCATATCTATAGACGACGGTTACCACTTTCCATCAGGTGAGCCGTCAGCTTGTTGCTATTCTATTATTAAAAAAATCTATAAATTTATCTTTATCTGTCGCCACTCACTCATAAGTCGCTCCTCTAAATCAGCGGCGCGCTTCGTCGTCCTGGAGAGTTCGCTCTGCAGCGCCGAAATTCTGTTCTGCATACGTAGCACTAGGCCCGCGTCCGCGATCTGTTTACATACAAAGCTATTTTTACTGTTTATTATATTTATAAATAAAATAAAATAAATATATCAAAATTATTATGTGATGTAATAAAATAAAACAAGGTAATTACTTCGTGACGTAATGAAATGAAATGAAATGAAATGAAATGAAATGAAATTTATTTGTTATAAAAGTAGTACATAATAGATGGTATGGTTATTTATGTTATATAGATCTCACTTTTAGTCTTTACAGACATGCAAATACATATTTGAATTAATCTATTATTATTCTTTATATAATTCAATTAAAGTTACATATTATACATTTATTATTATTATAAAAGTATGAAATTATTGTTATAAAACTGTCAATATATTCATGACGAATGTTAAAATTATATCAAGTATGTATTGTCAAAATATTATGTTTTCTAATAATTATAGTTCAACATCGTTTATATAATCACTTATTGAATAGTAGCATTTGTCAATTAATAAATTAAATAATTGTATTTTAAATTGTGTCGATGGCAATTCCTTTAAAGAGGTCGGAAGTTTGTTGTATATCCGGATAATTGGATAACAACTTCTTTTATATAGGTCCGTTAACATTATAGGCAATATTAGCTTATTTGGATATCTTCCACGATAATTGTCGACATTATTACAATACTTTTCAAATAAATAAGTATGTGTATGTAACGTAACAAAATAAAACAAGTTAGTTACTACATTTAGTAATAAATAAACCAAGTCAATTACTACGTTCAGTAATAAATAAAACAAGTCAATTACTAGATAACGTAATAAAATAAAACAAGGTTAATTACTATATAACGTAATAAATAAACAGAGGGCCTACCATGAAATATTTTCCGAAATTTCGGGGACGAACGAAATAGAAATTTGATGTTAAAATTACATAATGCATACCGTTTAAAATTATTAAAAATATTAAAATATCGTTCCTCTGGACTATTAGGATAGGATTTATGATAAATAAAACGTTAAATGAATGCGATTGAAGCTCCATTTACTGGGTCGATTTAGGTACGAATAAAAACACGAAATTGAGCCCGAAAATTCGGATTTTCATTTCATGGAAAAGGCCCCCAGGAGTCCATTATTATGTTCAGTAATAAATAAAACCAAGTCAATTACTACATTCAGTAATAAATAATACAGCAGAAATTTTTAAACATCTCTGTAAATTATTGATGCCCATTAATTCTTCTCTTTCCGTGTCTAGGGAAAGTAGATAAAGCTTTATTTAAGAAATCAGTTCGGGGTACGATAGGGCTGATATACCTGAAGAATGTAAAAAAAGCCCTTAAAATAAAATAAAAAAAATTATTACAATAAAAATAAAATGATTTACTACTAATAAAATAAAATGTAATAAATAATATAATGTATATATATATATATATATATATATATATATATATATATATATATATATATATATATATAATTAATATTATTATATGTATCACATCTCCCATATCTAGAACTAACAAAATTTTTCATCGTGCCTCCCACCAAATTGTTTATAATTACTCCTCTCCATCCAAAGTTGTTGCCTGCAAGAGATCGCTCTTAGCGATAAGGTCGCCCATTGTTTTCTCATTGTGATTATTTCTTGTAATTGTTTGTATCTATAATAAGTTTACTATTGTAATCTTTTGGAGGAAACAATAAAGAGTATCTATCTATCTATCATCTGGTACAGAGTAAAACGAGACAAACTCACCGGCGGCGCTGGGCCATTGTGCGAGCCGGTGGACCAGTTAACAGCCTCCAAGGCTGGCCTGTTCGTCTCCACAGAACGGACCGATCCATACCCGTAATCCTGGTTATAACAATTAATACATTTAATACAATTAACACTCGCAGCAACATCGCCAAAATGTAGCCTTCCTCCTTTCAGACCCCATTTTTTTATACCACTGAGGTGACAATCAAGCATACGGCCCACCTGATGGTAAGTGGTTACCGTAGCCTATGAGCGCCTGCAATACCAGAGGTATTACGCGCGCGTTGGCGACCCTGAAGAAACCTCTTTACCCCCCTTTTGAAGATCCCCATGCTGTAGTCTCTTGGGGAAACATCGGCAGTGAGCTTATATTTACCCCACACTTACAATAATAGTGGCAAGAAGGGTCAACTTCTAAAAGACATGCGAAATACTTAAAAAAAATCAATAAGAGAAAAAAATATAAACGGAAAGAGAGAAGAAAAGGAGTCTTATGAATCCACACCACTCCAATAAGGAGTAGAAAATCACACATCACTACGCCGGTTAGACATCTCTTCTCGTGACCGGGGATAGTTGTCCCCAGAATTGAAGCTGGGGCAAAGGGGTTTGCCCCGAGGAACCCCCACCTAACCCTCCCCATCAAGGGGATCATAAGACTTTAATTGATTCTTAACAGCCAACCCAGACCTTAGTATGTATTAAAAAAATACATATATGTATCCCTTTAAAACATAAGTCTGTATGTGTACATTTTTAATATAACCTTATATCTATACTATAAATGAATGTTACAAAATCATATAAATACATAAATATATTTTAGAGGAAGAGATAGAGGCCAAATTCAACAGACTCCAAGAAGAAATAGAAAGAAGAGTAAAAGACCCGCCTTAGCACGCCAGTGAAGTTCTAACCCAATGACCCACTGTCAGTTATCCCCGGTATTGAAGCTGGGGCAAAGGGGTTCGCCCCGAGACCCCCACCTAGCTCTCCCGCGAGGAGAAAAATGACAACCACCTTGAACTTAACAGTCAAATAATAAACCAATCGGATACTAACATCTTCAATCGTGGTCTCCTGCTGTGAGTTATTGCTTGCGTCTGACAGCGACCTTCTATGCTCCTTAGGCGCCGGCGTCCTGTTTCAACACAAGTTAATACATTTTTTAACCGACATCAAAAAAGGAGGAGTTACTCAATTCGGTTATATTTTTTATTATTTGTTACCTCATAACTCCCGTCATTTAAAAACCGATTTGGAAAATTACTACTTTTTGAAATGTTGTAAAAATGTCCACCCGTGCGAAGCCGGGACGGGCCGCTAGTTTTATTAAGGTAAAGCTATTATTATCACCTCTGTAACGCATCGAGCCGCTCCTGCAACTCGTACTGGGAGGACAGCAACTTCTGCCGACTCTGCCTCTCCGCTTCTAGTTCTGCACTCAGAGCCTTCTTCTCTTGCTCGTGTCGCTTGTCTCGTTCTAGAAGTATATAGAAGTATATTGAGTAATAGTTTAAACGACGAACGACGAACCCAATAGACGATGAAGGGGCACTATACGTCCATAAGCGCTTATACACCTTTGCCAGTTATCATGGCACTTGAAATCAGTTGCGGGAAGACTTTACCCAGCAATGGCATACCTACCACACGGTAAATATAAATGAATTAAAATAAACCAACCTTTCCAAAAATTTGCTCTCTGTTCGAATTCCTGAGACCAAACAATAATAGAACCGTGCGAGGCTACATCGGCCTCCTTCACTATGACATCTGGTGGCATTATCGTGGCATTATGGCACTATGCATTTATGTAGGAAAAAAAAAAACAAAAAATTGTGACACATTTGTGTATAATTAGATTTATGAAATTCGTAAACCTTTCGTATTCGTTTTCAGCTATATTTTGTTATATCTCACTTTATTTTGCGCACTGTTTCATGTAATTTGTTTAACTTTAGTCTTGATGGTTGTTTTTATAATCTATATGTGGCGAGTAATACGGTATATATTCGAAAAATTAATTTTAAATCTTTAAGCACTTCAACATGCACCTCCAATTTTTTTTTTTCATCAAATCATCATAACATTGTAAATTTTCTTTTACGTATTATTATACAATATATTATAACTTTATTTTTTCCATTATTTATTTATTTAACTCTTTATTGCACTAGAAACATAAAAATAAACAATGACATATAAACAATTCAAGTGAAATACAGTAGCGTGGAGTACAGATTAAAATATATACATAAAGGTACAAAAGGCGGTCTTATCGCTAGGGCGAGCTCTTAATCTCTTATCATTTACATCACTACACATTTATTTATTGATACAGTGAAAGAATAACACAAAAAATACACATGTAATTCTGCAATAAACTCGTTTTAGTGTAACAATGTTCTCAAATAGAAATGTTTTATCGAAATTCTTCATAATCAATAGTAAATGGCGAGATAGATACTGAATTTAATTATCAACAAATGTTATCTACGCTTTATCTATCTACACTAATATTACAAAGAGGAAAGATTTGTATTTTTGTGTGTATGTATGTTTGTAATGAATAAACTCAAAAACTACTTTGTCGATTTCAAAAATTCTTTTACCATTAGAACTTCATGCTCACCTATCATCCTTCACTGGTGCCCCGCCGGTGTATACCGATAGCGCGGGTGGGGTTACCATTTTCATTATCATACATTAAAAAAAAACCGTACGAAATCGGGGCGAATCGCTAGTCATATCTAAAGCGATATCTAATCTGAAATATGCTAATCCATGGTAAAAGTAACCGGTAAAGATAATCATTGCATTTAATTTTTTTTATGATACTTAAAATGGTAGACAAGGTTACGTCCTCACCTGATGGGAAGGGGCAACCGTTGCATTCGCGTCGCATGATGATTTAGGGGGGACTCATTATAATTGTGTTATTTTGATCTACAAACTAAACTACTCAACCGATTTTAATGAGTTCTTTTATGGAACCAATCTGTAAATATATCCTAACAAACATAAAAAAAATTAACAAATTGAGAAGTGCCTTCTTTTTCAAGTTGATTGAACTTACTTGGTGACCGCCTCAGTACCTAATCTACACTAATATTATAAAGAGGAAAGATTTGTATTTTTGTGTGTATGTATGTTTGTAATGAATAAACTCAAAAACTACTTTGCCGATTTCTAAAACTCTAGTAACGTAACTCAAGGTGTAAAAAAATGCTATAAAATATCTTTGGTCGCGTGCGCTGCGGAAACTATTGGTGATAGAACAAAAGTATGTTCTACAATATTGAAGAAAATATCGATAACTATAAAAAACTTGGCGATACTATATGTCCAACTATTATCGTTATGTCACAATAGCCACTTTTTAAAATGTTGTAAAAATGTCCACCCGTGCGAAGCCGGGACGGGCAGCTACTTCAAAAATATAGTAAAATGGCCTAATACAATTTATTACAGGCAACATCCAACGTCCATCCATCTATCCACCCAATATATATACTACAATAATTTTGTCACATTTGTAGAGAATCTTAATTTATTAATTACTAAGTTTTCCCCGCGACTTCGTACACATAACAGGAATATAATAGGTTATCAAATATCTCCCTTCCGCCTTTTTGTCTTATGAATTTCGCGGCTATGTACAAAGCGCTACAGAGCTCGTATCTGGCAATACTATACATCATTTGCAAGGTCTTGATATAACCTACAAAACGACGCTATGCATGTTTAGTTCGGATATTGCGTTCCAACAGTTATAGACGTGTAAACATGGAGCTAATTAACGCCGAAATTCGCGCTATTTTAAAGTTTTCCTTCGTTAAAGGCAAATCCGCTAGAGTAACGTTCCGTGAGAATAATGGTGTTTTGGGGGATGGTACTCTATCACTTCGAACCGCGGAGGTATGGTTTCGACGATTCAGAGCCGGTGAAAACCAGAGGTCGCCAGTTCGGGGGCCGACAACATACTCTTTTTTTGTTGCAGTATCCGGCCGTAGTGCTCCTCAAATTTTGCGTCTAAATTGCGTCCACCATGTATCCTCTTGTATAGGTATTCCGTCACCCGTATCCAATAGCGAGGACGGGATGCCTTAAATATTGCACCGCAAACCATAAAAAAAAGAGCCGGTGAAAACGACACCATGGATAATCCAGCCGGCGGAATATGTTAATTGACCAAGAGTCAGACCTTGGTCAAGCTGTGCTTTTCTCCGTCACAAATATTATATGAAACACCAAATTTCACGGTAATTAGGCGAATCGTTAAAGAACCAAAAGCTAACAAACAAACAAACTGACCTTCAAATTTATAATATTTGTAAGGATAACATATAAATAAATATATATTACCTTCTATAACCAAATCGTAGTGTTCCTTGTTGCTTCTCAACTCGTTTGCTAACTTCTCACTCTCCGCTTCCCATTCTTCTCTATTCTTCTTATACTGCTGTTCTATTTCCTTCTTCTCGTCAGTTAACCGCCTATTGCTATCCCGCTCGCTCGTTAGCTCGTCTTGCAACGCAGCAATCATGCTGTCTTTATCATCGATGCCAACACGCAGGGTTTTAACTTCAATTTCCACTAATTTGAGAAGCTCTAACTTCGCCCTGTAAACAATAATTGATACATTGTCATATTCTCCAAAGCTCTGTTCAGTTTCTCCAAACAAATAATAATATTAAATTATTTAATGTAAATAAGAGAAGAGAAAAGCTATACTTATAATAAATCTGTAGAGAGGTCAATTCTGTACATGAAATATATTACCAAAATAACTATCAGGCGGTGATTAGTGATCGATACTGATGCCTGATGATGATGGGCTAACAGGCCTGCTTTCTTTCTCACTTATCATCCTTCACTGGTGCTCCGACAGCATATACCGATAGCGCAAGCGGAGTTACCAATCCATTATCACCCATTAAAAAAAACACATCAAGTTTCTCCGTATCGTATATGGATATTACTCACTTCAACTCCGCAATCTGCGTGTGCAGTGGTTCGATACACTTGTTCTTTTCCAGTGCATCGCCCAGCCGCTGTTGCAGGCTGATGATCTTGTTCTCCAGACCCTTGTTCAGTTTCTTCACGTGATCGAGACTGCGGGCTTCGATGCGGAGACGTTTGTATTGGCGGCGCGCGAGGAAACGGCGTATCTGTAACATATGTCATCATCATCGCCACCATCATCATTATCATCATCATTGCCATCATCATCATCCTAATTACCATCATCATCATCACTACCATAAACATCTACATTGCCATCTTCATCATTACCATCATCATCACTGTCATCATTACCTTCATCATCAGCACTACCATCATCATCGTCGTCACTACCATCACCATCGTCATTACCATCATCATCACTGTCATCACTACCCTCATCATCAGCACTACCATCATCGTCACTACCATCATCATCACTGTCATCACTACCTTCATCATCAGCACTACCATCATCATCATCACTACCATCATTATCATTACCATATCACCTGTTAATTGTCCACTGCTGAACATAGGCCTCGGAGGACTTTTACCAGTAGTTACCAAACTTAATAGGTAGGTTAGCAACAGCAGTTAGACTTTTGGTGATGTTTTAAAAGAGACGCTGCAGCCCATTTCACGACTATTAAGCTGCGTAAGTCGCCTCTTACGACACCTACAGGAAAAGATGAGAGTAGACTATTCTATGCTGGGACCACACGACCTATATATGTAATTTCAGTCGTCTGCATGGGTACCTCTTTCCCATTTGTGTTTTCTACCGTCAAAGAGTCATGCTTGCATGGCTATTTCTGTTTGAAAGGAAGATAGGCGTGACAGATAAGTACATAGTTAGTTCTTATTGATATACTGTATATAAGTCTATCGATAGATATGTTATCGCTACCACATGCAAGAGACAACGTGAAAGCAACTTGAATTTACGCATGTGGTGACGAAAACGTATCTACCGACAAATTGCTATTTTAAGAACTAGTCAGGACAATTTGAAAATCGAAATAATATAACTCACAGCAGCTTGAGCGATGACAATTTGCCGTCTCACTTTCTTAGCTCTCTGTCTCGCCAAGTAGCCTCGCGCGTATCGCTGTACAGTGATTACCTACACACACAAAAACATTGCAAATTTTTTTTTATAAGTATCACATGTTCACATTAGTCGCCTGATCCTCAAGCCAGGATACCCTATGGCATACCACAGGATATCCTGGCTTGATGATATGAGGAACCAAGCAACAAACTTGGAGACACAACCCATACCACCATGGGGGAAAGAGATTATTAGTAATGTCTCCGTATGATCCCATGCATAGGATATATCACCATGCATGGGATCTTAGGCTACCAGTTATTCCACTCACCGCTCTGACCCTCCTCCAGTCTCTATACAGCCTCCTGGCGAGGTATCCCCTGGCGTGCGCCTGCAGACCGATGGCCAGCCTCCTCAGCCTCTGGTACTTGACCCTCGCGAGCCATCCGCGCACGTTCCTCTGGATCTTGATCGCTGCCCGGTTGCGACGGATCTCTTGCGCTTTACTGTTAGTAATAAACACCGTGAGACAATTGTATTGATAGGGGGCATCCATTAATTACGTGAGCTCTTTTTCGATCAGTTTAGACTCCTTCCCCCCCTTAGGTGAGATTTAGTGAGATTTGCCTTGACCCCCCCCCCCCCCTTACGTGAGATTGACGCAAAAAATATTTTAACCTTAATTTATATTTATTATTTGGGAAAATAATAAATCGTTCAGGTATACTATAATTAATTTATTTAAATTAAATAAAATTCAAAGTAAAAACATAAAAACAAACTTTCTTTTAAATTTTTACTCAATCCATGGAGACTCGTGTATTTTTTCAATCGAAATAATTGGACACATATCATCTGGGATTTCTAGTAGTGCAGGAAGACAATCACTGGAAACGTCTACATTTATCTTTAATATCTTAGTAATATCTTTAACATTTTATATTTTTTGAAGTTGACGTGAGATTTTTGATTATCCGCCCCCCCTCGGTTTAAATGAGATTTGGTGAGAATTCATTAGACCCCTCCCCCCCTATTCTGAGCTCACGTAATTAATGGATGCCCCCATATGGGGGGAGAAGGGTTTGTCAATAATAGGGATTAGCTAGGTGTAATGCTAGCAATGAGACTACCTTTGCTATTATACAATATACCTTGTCAAGTTGACCTCCCCGCGGTTCCCCTAGGAAAGTATCGCGTTCTATTCCAATTGAATTTATTAAAAAGTAAAATAGACTACTAGTTCCATTGCTAGTAATGTACCCACCCTGTCAAGTCCAACTCTTCGCGGTTCCTCCTGGAAACCGTCGTGCTGAATTCAAGAGCATTCATTAAGATGGGCTAACTGACCTGCCTTTTTCTGCATTCTTACCTATCATCCCTCACTACTGTCCCGGCAGCGTATACCGATAGCACAGATGGCGTTACCAATCCAGGTTCATCTATTCATAAATCTTTAGATCTGAAGCCCTAGTAACTTGTAGCTCCCAATGATCAGAACCTCTCAATGACCTACAGACTCCAGTGACCTACAGCCCCTAGTAACCCGCGGCCCTCAGTCATCTACAGCTCCCAGTGCCCTACAGCCCCACTGACCGGGGGGAATGGGATTGTTAGTGATGAGGTCTAATAGCCCCATTGCTAGCAATATACCCTCTCAGGTCGATCTCCACGCGGTTCCCCCTGGAAGCCATCGTGGTTAATTCTAGTAGAATTCATTAAGATGGGTTAAATGACCTGCATCCGTTTTCACCTATCATCTTCTACTGGTACCTCGTCGGTGTATACCGATATCGCAGGCGAAGTTACCATTCCATTTTCATCCTTAATGGGTGAAAAAGCCCCCAGTGACTCCCAGCCCCCGGTGACCCGCAACCCCCAGTGCCCCGTAGCCCCCAGTGCCCCGCAGCCCCAGTGCCCCGCAACCCCCAGTGCCCGGTAGCCCCCAGTGCCCGGTAGCCCCCATGACCCCGCAGCCCCCAGTGGCCGCACCCCTACTAACCGTCTGGCGAGGCAGCCACGCGCCCTGGCCTGCAGGCCGCGCAGCGCGGCCGTCAGCCGCTGGTACTTGCGGCGCGCCACGAACCGCCGCACGCAGCTCTGCACTCGCACGCAGCACAGCCGCTGGATGTCCGCGCGGATCTTCTCCAGGTACGCAACCTATGCCACAACAGCACCAATGAATCCGGGGGGGAAAAGGGATTGTTAGTAATGGGTATTAGCGACTCTATTACCAGCAGTATACGGTTTTTCCAATAGATGCCACGATTGGCAGGCGGATAGGCAATCGCAGTCAGACTTTAGAAATGTTTAAGAGGGACCTAAGAGATGAGAGACAATTTTACTGTACAGAGACTTGCCTGTCCAGCCCTGAAGAATATCTTGCTTGCTCCGAACTGATACTTGTCTGGATCCTTGAGATGCTTGGCCAGTATCCGACCACACGTGCCCTTGATGTCGGTACGATCGACGTCTTTGTGGGCGCACAATAAGCGATACCTGCGAATATGTTATATATATATACTAGCTGACCCCGTGAACATTGTTTTACCACTTATTGCGAAATATAAAAATCGCAATTAAAATACTGGAGTTGATCGTAAAACGATGAAAATTTAAAGTTGTATATATTTTTCAATGCTAAATTATAATAAAATAATAATAAAAAAATTGTCGAAAAAACAAAAAAACAAAATTTGGGGTGGGTCACCCTTATCATTGACGGGTATGAAAAATAGATGTTGGCCGATTCTCAGACCTACCCAATACGCACACAAAATTTCATAAATATCAGTAAAGTCGTTTCGGAGGAGTTTGGTAACAAACACCGCGACACGAGAATTTTATATATAAGATATATATATCTCCAGATTAAACATACACCAGTACTTCGATTGACTTGAAAAAGAATATCCTTCTTAATTCGGTTGTATTTGTTTGTCTGTTAACCTCATAACTCCGTCAGTTGTAAACAGATTTGGAAAATTCTACTTTACTTGAAAGGATATACTTTTTATTTATTTATTTCAAGGAACACCAACAACATATTGCATTATAACATATTGTATCGTCCCAAACGGCGCTTCAATGGATCGATTATTCGATTTTTAATCGAATGTCCACACCTCGCGGATATGAAGCGATTACATTATTATTAAGTTGGAGGGCAGTTAGTGAACTCGTCCTTGCACTCGGCTTGAGATCACGTACCGTCGCGAATCAAGAGCATATAACCGAACAGTGAACTAGGAGATCATCATATTAAAGATAAAATATTGTGTATTTAAAGATATTTGTGTAGGCCTACCAATCGAGCATCTATAACAGTATCCAGTCAAAGGTGAAAAGCAGTGCGCCGCATAAGATTCCTTCAAGTGCAAGTGCACGTACCTTCTTAAATAATGTAATCGATTCATCCTCATAATCAGAAGCAAGGACAAACGTATTTCCACCGCTTAACGGTGTCCCTACACATATATAACAAACATTAAATATATAAAAGCTTAGTAACATTAAATCTAACACTCACCTATGAAAGAAATCTTGATACAACCATCGTGATGGGAAACCAGCAGCTGATATCCTGATGGTCTCCAGCACGCCGCATGCCCTGTCGAATTACATCAGTATCCATTGGTATATTCATTTTCTAAATAAGGGATAGAGGGGGCAAACCCCTTAATAAAGGAATATCTAAAACTTTACCACAAAGAGACTTTGTACAAAATTCGATGGCCTGCTTGGACAGAGTTGCCTCTGTCCCATTCGTGTTTCTACCGTGAAGCAGTTGTGTTTGCATGGCTGTGTTTCGGTTTGAAGGGTGGGATATAGTAGTGAATTTGCAGGGTACAGAGGCATTAACACCTTAGTCGTCAGGAATGGCAACGCATGGCAGTTATCATGGGCGAAACAGCATACTCTGTTATGTCCATGGTATTGCTCATTTCTATAGGCGCTGGTTACCACTTTCCATCACGTGGGCCGTCAGCTTGTTTGCCATTCTAAGTTGCATATTAAAAAACATATCTTTGGAAAGCGTCGCCTACTAGCACCTGGCAATTCTGGAATGGCATAGTATACAAAACATGCGTCTACCGTTCTCTGCTCAATTGAAGAGTAAATTTAAAAATAAACAGCAGGTCTATTGGGTAAAAACAGAAAGCATATGAAGGGCGGATAGATTTTTTTTTAATGGGTGATAATGAAATGATAACCCCGCCCGCGCTATCGGTATACACCGGCGGAGCACCAGTGAAGGATGATAGGTGAGGATGAAAAGGCAGGTCAGTTAGCCCATCGTGACGAATTCAATGATAAATTAGTCACGATAGTTTAGACCAGAGGGAACCGCGTGGAGGTCAGCCTGATAGCCTCAATTAGACCCCATTACTAACAATCCTTATCCCCCAGGGTAGACAGGCGTGGTGTTATTATATATGAATGCAATAACAGCAGAGTGGGGGGAATAGGATAGTTGGCAATAGATTTTGACAGCCCCATTGCTAGCAATATGCCCTATTAGGTCGACCTCCACGTGGTTCCCCCTGGAAACTATCGTAAACAATTCTTGTTAAATTCATCACGATGGGCTAACTGACGTGCTTCGTCCTCACTTATCATCCTTCACTGATGCCCCGCCGGTGTATACCGATAGAACGGGTGGGGTTACCATTCCATTAACACTTATAAAAAAAATTAACAGCAGAGTACCTGAGCTGGTGCACGGCCCGCGCCGGGTCGAACATGAACGGGCGCTTGGTGTCGTTGGGCTTGATGCAGCGCACGTAGTGCGGCGTGGTGGCCGACAGTGTCGCCATCAGCGCCGACAGCGACTGCCGGAACTGCGAGCCCACCGTCTGCTTCTGCGCCGACTGCCGCTTGGCTGGTTGCTGCCGAGGATCACGGTTAACATCGTCACCAGCATATCAGCCGTTCACTGACCACTGCTAAATATAGGCCTCCCTTTCTAAAAGGGACGGTTTTGCCAGTAGTTGCCATTCTTGGCAACCGTAATTTGACTGTGGTGATTTTTTCTCTTTCTCTTGTAATATGATGATGATGATGATAAAATAATTATGATGATTATTATAATTATGGCGATAAAATGATATCATCTTATGATAAGATGATTGTGATGATGATAAGATCATTATAGTGGGGTAATAAGATGGTGACAATAAATGGTGATGGTAGTGATTATGAAATTATGATAATGCAATAATGATGATGATAAGGAAATATAGACTACGATATTTACTGTGAGACTGCCAATTGGCATGTTGGGCTGCCTCCTCCTCGAAGGTGGCGGTAGGGTGGCCGTCTGGTCGGCCTGGTCAGCGAACATGGTGTGGATGAGGCGGCAGCTGGTCGCCGACTTTATACACTCCAGCTGCTCCTCGGAGACCGTGTCCCGATTCTTCTCCAGGAAACCGCCTGATTGGTACTCCACGTGGTCCGCGAAGTGTTTTATTATAAATGCTGCGGAAGGTACATTAAGATTAAGGATTTGCTTCTCGCAAGATTATTACAACCTCATAACGTGACTCAACGCCTTACTGTCCGACTTGACCCACTGAAACTGCGCAGAGACGTCGCATCTCTGTGCATCTTCTACCGAATTTATCATGGGTAGTGTTCTGAGGAATTGTTCAGATTGATACCTGCTGCTAATTTTCACCACCGCACAACCCGCCACAAACTAAAGTTTCATCCCAATCATCTGGACGAGTGGCGGTCTTCCACCGTGCGTTTTTCAAGGCACTTTCTACCACGCACTACCATTCTTTGGAATCAACTTCCAGCAGCAGTATTTCCGAACCAATACGACAACATAACCTTCAAGAAAAGAGTATATTCCTTTTTCAAAGGCCGGCAGTACACCTGCAATGCAACTGGTGTTGTGGGTGATCATGGGCGGCGGTAGTCACTTACCATCAGGTGAGCCGTTCGCCCGTTGTTGTAAAAAAAAACTCTAATTATTATAATTATATACTGTACATTTTAAATTTAATAATCTAATACTGCTTAGTAGTTTGTATTCACACAAATTCATTATTTACCCATTAATTTAAGGGGTAAAAATATGATGCCCACGACTAATTTTTACCATCGTACAGCTCCCTACCGACAGGAAGTTCAGCCTCATACCCTACAGCCTAAATGGTCGCATACAACGCGGTTTCAGAGATGTTTTCTCCCACGAACGCTCAGTTTATAGAATGAACTCCCTGTCGAGATTTTTCCTAGAGATTACAGCAGGGGGTTCTTCAAGAAAAGGGGAGGTAAAAAGGTTCATTCAGGGTCGGCAACGCGCGCGTAATACCCCTGGTATTGCAGGATTCTTAGGCTACGGTAACCGCTTACCATCAGGTGGGCCGTATGCTTGTTTGCCACCTAAGTGGTATAAAAAAATTGAGTAACAAACCATATAATACTCCCATAGAGAGGCTTTGTACAAAATTCGTTTGCTTAGACACCTCTGTCCATTAAATTTTTGCCAATTCGTGTTTCAACTGTAAAACAGTCGTATTTGCATAGCTGTATTTCAGTTTGAAGGGTGGAATAGGGCAGTGAATTTACAGAGTACAAAGGAATAACACCTAAGTCCTCAGGAATAGCAACGCATGGGGGGTGTCTTGGGCGAAACAGTATACTCTGTTATGTTCATGTTACTGCTCATGTCTATAGGCGACGGTTACCACTTTCCATCAGGTGGGCCGTCAGTTTATTTGTGATTCAAAGTTGCATAAAAAAAAATTCAAGCTAATGATTATTTTTTACGATATCTTTCTTTATATATTTATTTCGCACGTGGGCGTCTTCAGTGTAAATTGGCGATCAACTGACCAGAGCGTCCGAAGCGTGGCTTCGTGAAGTGCTGGTACTTGGCGCACTTGTCGTGCAGCTTGGACACGAAGCCCTGATCAGAGCCCTGCGGCACGCGGCACTCCTCGTCCAGCAGTGCCAGCACGCCCAGCTTGTCCTCGATCAGGTCTATACACGGCTGGTTGTCGTAGAAGTCGATCATCTTCCACGAGATCTCCTCCTGTTATAGATAGTAACGTCATTAATATTATTATCCTAGTAATGCTTCTAAAGATGGACGGACAGACGGACAGATTTTTTTTTTTTTTATAGAAAAGATGGATGTATAGACTGGCAGATGAACGGACAGATGTAACAGGACACAGTAAATAATAGATAGCTTTGGCCAAGTTGATAGCCAACGACAGAGACAGCTGCATACCTTAATATACTCATCCTGCTCTAACTTGAAGACATGCGAATTGAATTGTTGCTGTAGCTTCTCGTTCGCGTAGTTGATGCAGAACTGCTCGAACGAGTTGATTTCGAAGGTTTCGAACCCGTATATGTCCAACACGCCTGCCATAGAAATAAAAATCGGCTTTTTATAAAAGCATTTATAGTACAGAAGAATGAAAAGAATTAGAAGAGAGCTTTGTCAAAGACACTCTCCCTTACACATACACTCTCTGTCATACACTTGCACTCTTTTCTCACAGATACACTTTCTCTCACACAAATACACTCTTTCTCACATACATATATTATTTCTCTCTCATAAACACGTGCGCTCTCTTTCACACATACAGACACTTTATCTCACGTACATATACTTTTTCTTACACACACATACATTTTCTCTCATACACACATACATTTTCTCTTATACACATACATTTTCTTTCATACACTTACACTCTCTTTCTCACAGATACATTTTCTCTTACACAAATACACTCTTTGTCACATACATATATTATTTCTCTCTTACAAACACATGCGTTCTCTTTCACACACACATACACTTTTTCTCACTTACATATACTCGTTCTTACACATACGTACATTTTCTCTCATACACACAAACATTCTTTCTCACATATCCATACATTTTCTTTCATATACACATACGCTTTCTTTCATACACATACGCACAGTCATACATACTCTTTCTCACTGACTGTCGTTCTCACTCGCTCTCACGGTTGTTTGCTCTTTTTTTGCACTCAATCTCTTTCTGACACACTTTCTTCTGCACTCGCTCCCTTAAAATAAAACGAAACCGACCAATGAAATGCTTCTTGGCGTGTCCAGTGTGGAGGGCGCGGTTGACGGCGCGCACGAGCCACGCGAACAGCTCGCCGTACATGCGCTTGGCGAGCGCGTCGCGCGCCGCCGCCGCGCGCGCCGCGTCCAGCCGCGCCACGATCACCTCGCGCGCCGACGCGATGCGCCGGTGCGTCAGCCAGCGCGCCAGCTCGCCCGCCGCCACGCCCAGCAGCGCGCTCGTGGCCGCCAGGTGCTTGTCGCCGCCCTGCCGCCGACCACGACAAACGTTATCTGTACATTCGCCGTACGTGCCCCGACTTAGAATGGACCACCCCTTCCTTTGCCGTAGGTGTCTTAAAAGGCAATTAAGGGTGGGCGAGAGTTGAATAGCAGCGTCCCTCTTAAAAGAGAGACATTAGAGAGTACTAGCGCGGAACGGAGAAAGCCCACCCACAGCAGACCATGCAAAAATCCACGCGAACTATCTGGAACGCCAGTTCCATCCCAACCTGCATTGATATTGCACATGTTGCAAGGATCGACAAATTCGTCAAATACTACCTGGTATCACCTCTGACACCGCACGAAGACCCGGTAGTGTTTACGCCGGAACAAGTAAAGAAATCAGAAAAACGAAACCTTGGAAAGCTCCAGGCAACGACAATATCTCTAATACAACACTGCGTCGCCGCGCACCATACCGGCACTGACGCGCCTGTACAACGGTATTGTGCGCACAGGATATTTAGCAGACCCATGGAAGATAGGCAAAGTTATCACGCTGCCTAAGTCCGGCAAGAACGTATTGCAGAATCATTGCAATACATTCTTGCCGGGCCTCACTCTGCGTACGATTGCTGACGCACATAAGTACGTGAGGAGTGCTACCCTGGAGAGAAACCTACGGATCCTTCTGCTGGATGAATTTATCGGCAGCCTGGCTACCAAGATGTTCACGCGAGTAGACGCATCGGACTGGGACTACCTTAAGGGCCTGGCGCCTTAAGATGGTCCCAGTCAGACGCACTTCAAACCGTACGCACGCGAACTTATAGCTCGCGTGCATGAGAACCAAGAAGATGAAGCCGATCCCTGGACCCCGATTGGCCTTTACGATGAAGCCCCGTCTCGTGCCACTGTTTACAACTGGTTTAATGAGTTTAAACGTGCTCGCACTAATCTCACCGATGATGTGCGTCAGGGTCGGCCTTCTACGGCGACGACTGAAGATAACATCAGTGTTGTGCGGCGTATGATAGAGACTAACAAAAGATTGACCTATCAGCAGATCCGGGCAAGCTTAGGGATCGGTATGAGTCAAGTGCACAAAATCCTCCATGAACATTTGGCTGTCAGGAAACTTTGTACCTGGTGGATACCCCATAATTTGACCGAGGCTCAAAAACTCCGTTGTGTTGATTGTTGCCGTGAAATGCATGAAAGACTTAACGGAGGTGACTCAAATTCTGTGTTTGACATAGTTACGGGAGATGACAGCTGGATTTACTATTATGATCTCGAAACTAAAAGACAGTCAGCTCAGTGGGTGTTTCCTTCCGAGGAGTTGCCAACTAAAGTGAAGAGAGGTCGAAGCGTGGGAAAAAAGATGGTGGCCTCGTTCTTTGGAAGGACAAGTCATTACGCGACAATTGTTTTAGAGGATCGAAAAACAGTTACTGCAGAGTGGTACAGTAACAATCGTTTGCCACGTGTTTTGGAAAAAGTACGTGAGAAACGACCTCGCAGTAGGATCCTCCTTCACCACGACAATGCTTCGTCACACACCGCCAGACAAACGATCGATTATTTGGCGACCTCAGACGTAGAACTACTGGGTCATCCGCCTTATAGCCCCGACCTCGCACCTTGCGATTTTTATTTATTCCGAAAAATAAAAGAAAAACTCCGAGGAAAACGTTCTATGGACGCCGAGGTAGCTTGGCTACGTTTCAGAAGGCCGTCGAAGAGATCCCTAAGGACGAGTGGACAAAGTGCTTTTCTCGGTGGTTCTATCGGATGCAGCGATGTATTGACGTGAATGGACACTATTCTGAAAAGTTAAAATAAAGGGAAAGACTTGCTAATTTAATCAGTTTTTGATTTTTTAAGGACTTTCAGTTTGACCCTCGTACTATATTCTATAATACTTTATTGTACGCTATTTTACTCTATTCTACTCTACCCTAGTCTAACCACTCCACCCCCTAGTCTATTCCACTCTACCCCCTAGTCTATTCCGCTCCACCCTAGTCTATTCCGCTCCACCCTAGTCTGTTCCGCTCCACCCTAGTCTGTTCCGCTCCACCCTAGTCTGTTCCGCTCCACCCTAGTCTGTTCCGCTCCACCCTAGTCTGTTCCGCTCCACCCTAGTCTGTTCCGCTCCACCCTAGTCTGTTCCGCTCCACCCTAGTCTGTTCCGCTCCACCCTAGTCTGTTCCGCTCCACCCTAGTCTGTTCCGCTCCACCCTAGTCTGTTCCGCTCCACCCTAGTCTGTTCCGCTCCACCCTAGTCTGTTCCGCTCCACCCTAGTCTGTTCCGCTCCACCCTAGTCTGTTCCGCTCCACCCTAGTCTGTTCCGCTCCACCCTAGTCTGTTCCGCTCCACCCTAGTCTGTTCCGCTCCACCCTAGTCTGTTCCGCTCCACCCTAGTCTGTTCCGCTCCACCCTAGTCTGTTCCGTTCCACCCTAGTCTGTTCCGCTCCACCCTAGTCTGTTCCGCTCCACCCTAGTCTGTTCCGCTCCACCCTAGTCTGTTCCGCTCCACCCTAGTCTGTTCCGCTCCACCCTAGTCTAATCCGCTCCAGCCTAGTCTATTCCGCTCCAGCCTAGTCTGTTCCGCTCCACCCTAGTCTATTCCGCTCCACCCTAGTCTATTCCGCTCCACCCTAGTCTGTTCCGCTCCACCCTAGTCTGTTCCGCTCCACCCTAGTCTGTTCCGCTCCACCCTAGTCTAATCCGCTCCACCCTAGTCTATTCCGCTCCACCCTAGTCTGTTCCGCTCCACCCTAGTCTATTCCGCTCCATCCTAGTCTGTTCCGCTCCACCCTAGTCTGTTCCGCTCCACCGTAGTCTGTTCCGCTCCACCTTAGTCTATTCCGCTCCACCCTAGTCTATTCCGCTCCACCCTAGTCTATTCCGCTCCACCCTAGTCTATTCCGCTCCACCCTAGTCTATTCCGCTCCAACCTAGTCTATTCCGCTCCAACCTAGTCTATTCCGCTCCAACCTAGTCTATTCCGCTCCACCCTAGTCTATTCCGCTCCACCCTAGTCTATTCCGCTCCACCCTAGTCTATTCCGCTCCACCCTAGTCTATTCCGCTCCACCCTAGTCTATTCCGCTCCACCCTAGTCTATTCCGCTCCACCCTAGTCTATTCCGCTCCACCCTAGTCTATTCTGCTCCACCCTAGTCTATTCCGCTCCACCCTAGTCTACTCTACTCTGTACTAGTCTTACGTTAATGTATGCGCCGTCCTCGCTCTGGGTGCCGTCGCCAGGGTCCGGGTCGCAGGTGGTCAGCTCGATGTTGCCCAGGTGGAGGATGCACGCCAGCACCGTGAACATGTTCTGCTGCTCCGTCTCCGACACTCCTGCGGATTGCAAATTGAATCTAGCTGTATCCCGCGGCTTCGCCCGTGTTCGTACCGTGACATTGAATATACCTTACCCGGAAAATATACTATCAAATACATAAAGAACTTTCTAAATACGGCTGGCGGTTTCAGAGATAAGAGCAAACAAAGCCACATACAAAGTTTTGGCTTTTTTGTGTTGTTGCGATACACACACGCATAATATTTGTCTGTTTTCATCATCATCAGATATGATGATTACTATTAGCCATCCACTCCTGGACATAGGCCTCCCTTAGAGATATTGCCACTAGTTTTCACGCTTGGCAGGCGGATTGACGACACCAGTTAGGTTTTGGTGATGTTTTAAAAGGGATGCTGCTGTCCATCCCTCGACCATAACTTCAATTAATGAATTCCCTTAGTTGGGAAAGGAAGAGTTGACCCATTTTCTGTTTTTTTTTATACAACTTAGAATGGCAAACAAGCTAACGGTCCACCTAATGGAAAGTGGTAACCGTCGCCTATAGAGATGAGTAGTACCATGGACATAACAGAGTATACTGTTTCGCCCTTTGATTCCCCCCATGCGTTGCCATTCCTGAGGATTCAGATGTATGTATGTATAACTTACCTAACGTGGTTAGAGCGTTTCTAGTCTCATTGAATGCTTTCAAATCGTCCACTCCGTCAATGTTAGGACTGCCGCCTTGGTTCAAATAGTGGAACGTGTCCTGGTGATCTGAAATTTAAAACAACATCATAAATATTAAACAGCGCCATCTAGTGGTAAATTTAGTAAACTATGTGTACTTAACAACTAAGAAATATATTTGGGAGTAAAAATTATGTTAATACAATTAGATAAAACAATATTTGTATATTTAAATCCAACAGCAAAAAAATCTACCTACGCTTGATCATGATATGCTCGGAGTTTCTTTGCGTGGTAGAATCCGAAATGAGGATATCCGCAAAAAAAACAAAGTCACCGACATAGCCCAAAGGATAAGCAAGCTGAAGTGGCAATGGGCTGGTCAAATAGCTCGAAGAACCGACAACCGTTGGGGAAGAAAGGTTCTTGAGCGGCGACCCTGTATGGGCAAACGCAGTGTAGGATGATCCCCCACTAAATGGAGTGACAACCTCAAATGCATTGCAGGAAGTCAGTGGATACTCCTGTCCTCGGGGCTGTTCCTTAGGACAGTCTATGAGAGAGGGGGAAGGGATTGTTAGTAATGGAGATTGAGAATCTCACTGCTAGCAATATCCCGATCAGGTCGATCTTCATGCGGAATGGAAACTATCATGGTTATCTCCTGATGAATTCATCATGATGGGCTAACTGGCCTGTTTTCATTCTAATCTATCATCCCTCACTGGTGCCCCGCCTGTATATACAATTAGCGCAGGCGGGGTTACCATTCCATTGTCATCCAATAAAAAAAAACGGTTCCATACCTAAGAGCAGCTCGGGCATGTGTTGTGCGGCGGCGCACAGCTGGTAGAAGACGTGGTAGTTCCTCTCGCCGGCGCTCTGGTACACCACGCGGCTCTTCTCCAGCAGGTACGTGCGCATGCTCGCGCCCGAGATCCGGTACTGGTTGTCGAAGTGTATTTCTATGAACTTGCCGAAGCGCGACGAGTTGTCGTTCCTAGTTGTTTTCGCATTGCCTATTGCCTGGAAATTAAGATTATGTTTTTTTCATAAAGAAAGTTCTAAATTACAAAGTCGACGTGAGTCTCATCTCCGAGACAGTGCTAGGGACCGTCGACAAACTTTACATTCCGGAATAGAAGAGCTCACGGACGACCGAAGGGTGTATCACAGGTTGGCTGTCCTAGTGAAGAGGAACATCGTCCACCAACCACTCCTCCAAATGCAACTTTTGACCATGTATGCACTTGGAGTAGAGTTATGCATCAACAGAAGCTCCATCCGTGTGTTTGCCGACGAATAATCTAACAATGAAATTAAGGTTATCTTTTCTCATAAAGAAAGTTCTAAATTCCATTATATATTTTTTTATGATGTGAGACATGGACATTAACTCAGAAAGAAATGGATAAACATAGAGCCTTTGAAATGTGGTGCTGGAGAAGGATGGAGAAAATTAGCTGGAGAGATCGAATTAGCAATGAGGAGATCCTGCTTAGGGTTAAGGAAAAGAGACAAATTATAAGAACTATTGAGGACAGAAGGGTAAAAATGTTAGAACACTTGATATGACACGACAGACTTATGAACATTATAATAGAAGGTAAGATAGAAGGAAGGAGTATATAGTATATATGTAGTAGTAAGTAGGTACCTAGTATAAATAAAACAAAGGCAATCAAATGACCATGATGATGGATCATCATCAGCATTACTCACCTCCATGATAGGGCTGGACGCGAGCACCTTCCTCTCCACTTGCGTCTCGCTCGCATTCCCCCCCACCGCCGCGAAATATCTCATCGCGTACTTTGCCGATACTGTCTTGCCCGCACCTGACTCTCCACTCACTGTTCGTAAAAGTTATTCAGTATTATTTGTACAAAAGTCGATTGCTTGGGTACCTCTGTCCCATTCGTGTTTCAACCGTGAAGCAGTAGTGTTTGCATGGCTATGTTTCGGCTTGAAGGGTGCGATATGGCGTGAATTTACTGGGTACAGAGGAATAACACCTGAGTACTCAGGAATGGCAACGCATGGGGGGTATCATGGGCGAAACAGTATACTCTGTTATGTCCATGGTACTGCTCATGTCTATAGGCGACGGTTACCACTTTCGATCAGGTGGACTGTCAGCTTGTTTGCCATTCTAAGTAACATAAAAAACCCTACATAATGGAACTATCCTTGTTTACGTGATGGTTAACACTGTCCATGAGTTTGTTTGCCGTTCTAAATTCTCCTCCCCCCGCTCCTTCTGAGATGAAAGATATTTTTTTTATATTTATATATATATTAGTCATGGTTGACACTATGAGGGCCGTCAGCTATGCCGTTCTAAGTTCTCCTCCACCTCCCCCTTCTCCTTCTAAGATGCAAGATGTAATTTTTTTTATATTCGTGTGTATATATAATGGTTAACACTGACTATGACCCCCCCCCCCCCACTCTCTTTCTTACAGGAAAGATTGTATTGTATTTTTTAAGAGATCTCTATTGAATTTGTAACCCTAATTTACTAAGCAATTAGGTTTAAATTAGCTTGCTCATCTAAAACGATGTCTAGTCTCACTCACCTATGATACTCTGATCCCTGGTCTCCCTCTCCAGTTTTGTGTAGGCCTCTTCGGATACAGCGAAGATATGGGGGTCCAAGTCCCCCATGGACTGTCCGCGGTACGCCATGATTGTTTCATCTCCTGTCAATTGATATTGTTTTATGAGACATCAATTATCGAAATCAATGGTGATGATTCATCATCATCATCATTCAGATATCATCATCATTATATCAGCCTTTAACTGTCAACTCCTGAACATAGGCCTCCCCTTTGGGGGGTTTTGCCAGTAGTTGCCAGTATTTGGCAGGCTGATTGGCAACCGCAGTTAGGCTTTAGAGATGTTTTAAAAAGGACGCTGCTGCTCATTCCTCGCCCTTTCCATAACAAAATGAACACAGTCCTCAGATTTCCATCAGTAGTTGCCAAATTGGCAGACGTGTTGGCAACCTCAGCTAGGCGGGGGGAAAGGGATTGTTAGTAATTGGGTTTGACAACCCCATTGCTACCAACATACCTTACCAGGTCGACCTCCACGTAGTTCCCCGTGGAAACCATTTGGAATAATTTTTGTTGAATTCGTCACAATGGGCTAACTGACCTGCTTCATCCTTATCTATCATCACTCACTGGTGCCCCCCCCCCCCCCAGTGTATACCGATAGAGCAGGCAGGGTTACCATTCCATCATCACCCATTTTTTTTTGATGGGTGAAAATGGTATGGTAACCCCGCCTGTGCTAACGGGATACGCCGGCGGAGCACCAGTGAAGGGTGATAGATGAGAATGAAAACAGGCCAGTTAGCCCATCATGATGAATTCACCAGGAATTAACCATGATAGTTTCCAGGGAGAACCGCGAGGAGGTCGACCTGGTTGGGTATATTGCTAGCAATAGGATTCTCAGTCTCCATTACTAACAATCCCTTTCCTATCATCACCCATTAAAAAAAACCGCAGTTCGGCTTTAGAGATATTTTAAGAGGAACGCTGCTGCCCATCCCTCGACCGTTTAATTTCTTTATTCGCCACTTACGATACCCATCACACGGCCAGTTTTATTTTTGTTTATCCATTAAATACAAAATCTTTCCTTTTTATAATATTACTAGCGACCCGCCCCGGCTTCGAACGGATGCACATTACATCACATCACATTAGAAATCTCTAAAATTATCAGTGTTCTTCTACTATATTATGCATGTATTGTACATATAAACCTTCCTCTTGAATTACTCTATCTATTAAAAAGAACCGCTTCAAAATCCGTTGCGTAGTTTTAAAAATCTAAGCATACACGTGGACAGGAAGAGTACCAGAGGGAGACTTTGTACAAAAGTCGTTTGCTTGAGTACCTCTGTCCCATTCGTGTTTCTACTGTGAAGCAGTTGTGTTTGCATGGCTGTGTTTCGGTTTGAAGGGTGAGATATGGCGTGAATTTACTGGGCACAGAGGAATAACACCTAAGTCCTCAGGAATGGTAACGCATGGGAGGTATCATGGGCGAAACAGTATACCCTGTTATGTCCATGGTACTGCTCATGTCTATAGGCGACGGTTGCCACTTTCCATCACGTGGGCCGTCAGCTTGCTTGCCATTCTAAGTTGTATAAAAATACAAGGCAGACGGGAATCGACTTTGTTTTATACTGTGTAGTGATTTGTAAATATTGTATGTATGGATTATTCATTAAAAGCATTTAGGATGTACAATATCCGCTGTAGGTATGTCTGTTGATAACACTTATCTTTTTTAATAATAATTTTTATTAAAAACTAGCAGTTTCCCGCGGTATTGTTTTTTTTTTTTTGATGAGTGAGTGCTAACTGACCTACGTTAAGGGGAAAGGGATTGTTAGTAATGGAGACTGAGAATCCCATTGCTAGCAATATACCCAACCAGGTCGACCTTCTCACGGTTCTCCCTGGAAACTATCATGGTTAATTCCTGACAAATTCATCATGATGGGCTAACTGGCCTGTTTTCATTCTCATCTATCACCCTTCACTGGTGCTCCGCCAGCGTATCCCGTTAGCGCAGGCGGGGTTACCATACCATTTTCACCCATCAAAAAGAAACCTGACCTACCTTTTCATCCTTACCTATCATCCCTCACTGGTGCCCCGCCAGCATATACCGATAACGCAGGCGGGGATACCATTCCATATTTATGTATTAAAAAAAAAATACTTACCGTAAATGGGTAAATCGTAGTAAGGATTAATTGCAACCAGCACGATGCCACAGTACGTGTAGATGGCGTTACGGTCGCAGAACCTGTGAATAAATTAAAATTTTATAGCAACAGATATATCCCGTTGGCCATGTGGTCCCGGCATAGAATAGGCCACCCCTTCCTTTCCTGTGGGTGTCGTAAGAGATGACTAAGGGAGGGCCAGGGATGGACAGCAGCGTCCCTCTTAAAACATCTCCAAAGCCTAACTGCGGTTGCCAATCCGCCTGCCGAGCGCGGCAACTACTTGCAAGACAATACTGGCTTACAACTTCTGGCAAAGAATATACTTACTTTGAAATTGGTGCAATAGAAATTCCATCAAAATCGGTTCAGTAATTAAATTTTTAGATCAAAATAACTAGTTTTGTTACAATTGAAGTAGATTTTTTGTAACACAATCTTATTTATTTATTTATTTAAAGGAACATACATACATACATATGTGTCACGACTGTCTACCATTAGGGTAGGCAGAAACAATGGAACGCCAAATGCTTCGATTCAAACAGACCTCTTTCAAGCGTGTATGAAAAGATTGATGAATGTGGAGGAAGCCCTCCACATTCATCAATCTTTTCATACACGCTCGCCGGTTACGGGTACTTTTAATTTGGCCCTTCTTCAGCACGTCGCCTATTTGGTCGACATACGTCCGTCTAGGGCGGCCCCTACCGACATCTCCATTCATTCGTGCTCGATAAATCTCTTTCATAATTCTTGTTTCATCCGTCCTCTCCAAATGACCAAACCAACGCAACATTACTTTTTCGATTTTTGTCACTACGTCGTGTTTCAGTAAATTTAAACTTTCATTTAAAGGAACACCAACAGCATATTGCATTATAACATATAGGTATAACAAACATTAAATACAATACAATATTAATGCACACGCCTATTATAGGTATTCACAGTATATTTTTCATTCATATCTTAATTTATAAAAAAAAAAAATAAAAAAAAAGATTTAAATTTAAATCTAAAATCAGTGTTTTTTTTTACTAAATATTCCTTATTATCTCATCATCATCACGGTGACGTCATGTATATTACTCTGATGACCTTTTCCTACCATTTCTGTTGAAGACTGGTTTGGAACTGATAATTGTATGTTTGTACAGGTGGCGAGCATTTAACGCAGGTATAAGTGTACGAATTAGCATCCGTCACGCTAGATTCGAATTTCAAATTTGTAAAAAAATTATAACGAAAAATTGCATCCGTCACGCTAGGTTCGAATTTCAAAATAGTAAAAAAGTTGTAACGGAAAATTATGACCTGTCACTGTTTTTTTTTTTTTTATTTCTACCATAATAAGATAAAGATTGTGTTTCATAATAAAAATCGACTTCAGTTATGGCAAAACCAACAAAATGACTATTTCGAGTTCAAAACTCAATCACTGAAGCCATTTTCATAATGGATATGGAACCAATCTATAAGTATATCCTTTTAAATAAAAAAAAAAGAATTTATCCAAATTATTTAATAACTGACGAAATTATGAGTGTGTATATATATACCTATATATAGATCATCACAGAGCAACTCTGCTCTGTAATTATCTCAATGTTACAGAGGTGAGAATTTTTTTTATTTATTTTTTATGCATCTTGAATAGCAAACAAGCTGACGGCCCTCCTGATGGAAAGTGGTAACCGTCGCCTATAGACACGAGCAGTACCGTGGACATAACAGAGTATAGTATTTCGCGAGTATACATTCCTGAGGACTAAAGAGTTAAGCCTCAGTTCCAAGTGAATTCATCATGATGGGTTATTGGACCCGCCTTTTCATCCTCATCTATCATCACTCACTTGTACCCCGCTAGCGTATACCGTTAGCGCAGGTGGAGTTACCATACCGTTATTATTTATTAAAAAAAAAACCGGCAGGACATGATTTCGAGGAATCTCGTAGTGATCAATATAAAGCAGTCGCATAATACCTACTCGACATCGTCGATAGAGAATGTAGCAACTTTATCGGTACATGACTCATTACATGTTAATTCAATAAACAGATGAACAAAAACGGAATCGTTTACATACAATTTATATACATATATTGTAATTTATATATTAATACGTGAATCAAAAACTTTGTACCCCTTGTTACGAAAATTGCGCAGACAGAGAAGTATGAAATTTGGCACACTTATAGTTTATATAGAGAAGGAGTGAAAAATGATAATATTTTTTTTTAAATTGTACATAAAAAATACATTTAAACAATAAAAAAAAAACATTACACACACTACCATGTATTTGACACACACACGCATGTATATATACTCTTTTGTTTATAGTTAAAGTCTGTGGTCGAATTGAGAATAGATTAATATTGTTTGTCTGTTAATATTATTTGTCTATAGTCTCACTGAATGTCATACGTGACCATAATAAATACATTTATTACAATATATGCTATGGTCGAATTTCCACCACTCGGCGACCACTAGTAAATTAAATTCTTATTCGACCGAGATTCGAGCGTGAAGACAATTCATTAAGCCCTCCGCAAACGATTAACGTCGTGTCTTTTGTAATTTTTAACCAACTTAAAAAAGAAGGAGATTCTCAATTTTTATTTTTCTTACCTCATACCTCCGTCAGTTGTAAACCGATTTGGAAAATTCTTCTCTCACCTATTTTCATCCACTCTCAAGTACCGAGGATATTCCATTATCATCCATAAAGATCCTTTTCTCTCTGGACCCTTTACAGTCTAATGTCAAGGGCCCAGAAAGAAAGGGCTCATTCTAAGAATAAATCACAATGCTGGATTATATCCAGCGATCAAAGACGTATTAAGGTTTCTTCAGGGTCAGCAACGCGCACGTGACACCGCTAGTGTTGCAGGCGTCCATAAGCTACAGTGACCGTTTACCATCAGACGGGCAGTGTGCTTATTTGCCACTTTTATGGTATTAGAAAAATTTACTTAAACTCACCTGACTTTAAGGTTATGCAGCACGGCTGGCTCATGAAGGTATGATAGTGACGTGAGATCATTTTGGCCAATCAGCAGTGATGGATTTCTCAGTGGGGGCATTTGCTTCTCATCTGTGATCTAAAGAAAAAAAAATGTAACTGTTTAGAAAAAAATAAATAAATAAAAAAAAAACTTGTTGAAGTATTAGCTGTGCTTACATTGCTGTATTTCAGTTTAAAGGGTAGGGTATTACAGTGAAATTACAGGATACAGAGATATATTTTTTTTACTATAGAATAGTTCATCAAAAAACAACGTCTCTGGGCATATTTACAATTAACAATTTTTTTTTTATTCAGCACCATCATTCATCACCACTTCAGCCTTTAACTGTCCACTGCTGAACATAAGCCTTTTCCATAAGAGGAATTTTGCCAGTAGTTGCCACGCTTGACAGGTGGATTGGCAACCACAGTTTTTTTTATTGATGGGTGAAAATGGTATGGTTACGGGATATGCTGGTGGAGCCCCAGTGAAGGGTGATAGATGAGAATGAAAACAGGCCAGTTAGCCCATCATGATGAATTCATCAGGAATTAACCATGATAGTTTCTAGGAAGAACCGCGAGGAGGTCGACCTGGTTGGGTATATTGCTAGCAATAGGATTCTCAATCTCCATTACTAACAATCCCTTTCCCCCCTGGCAACCTCAGTTAGGCTTTTAGAGATGTTACAAGGAGATTTATAGCATAATATACTTTTTTTTTATATAACTTAGAGGATTAACTGAGTTCTACTCAGTACGATTTTAATTCATCACGACCATAACTAGACCCAAGTTTAAGGTAGGGCAAAAGAACTTTTTGGTAGGGCAGAAGCCATAATTAAATGATTTTGAAAATGTGAATCTATCTAATTTTCTTGGAGTGAGGGGAAGGGATCTTTAGTAATGCGGGCTACCAGTCGCATTGCTAACAATATATCCTGTCAGGTCGACCTCCACGCGGTTCCCCCTGGAAACCATCCTGCTGAGTTTCAGGTGTATTAATCACGATGGGCTGACTGACCTGCTTTTTTTCATTATTCACCTATCATCTCTCACTGGTGCTCCGCCAGCGTATACCATTAGCACAGGCGGGGACATCACTCCATTCATCATCCATTAAAAAAAATTTTTCTGGAGCCTTTCATTTTAAGGCAAGGCATTGGACCATTTAAGGTGACGCACTGCCACTCAAGGCCCCCCTCTTCCCCAGGTACGGCCATCCGATTCATTATATATTTACCTTTATTTGCCGTATCTCTCCGGACTGGTCGAGTTTGACTATCAGCACTCCTGAACGGAAGTCTGCTACCACTGTTGCACTCTCCCATACTGTATCCGGATTCTCCACCCACACTTGGGCGTCCTGTAATATTATGGGGTACAGAATAATCTAATTCAAATTCAAGGTGTCTTTATTCAAAAAAACTTATGTTTCTAACATTTAAATCTTCATATTCAAGATCTTACTGCTGTGTTTGGGATGCTGTTATCTGCTGAGAAGGATTTCCCAAGAAACTCAACAGTTATCCTTATGAACCTCTACTAACATTGTGTATATTTATTTAAAATGAAATAAAAATATTATGTATAAAATATAATGATCATTGCAAAAGCCCTTGCATGATGGACTAACACACCATGCACATTTATTATTGAGTAATTGTTTAGTGTGTAAGTATCGGCCAGTGCATAGACTGCCACGGAACAGTCCTAAGCCACCTGCAACCACTGACTCCCTTCAATGCATTTGAGGTTGTCATTCCATTTAATGGAAGGGTCGTTCTACATTGCATTTGCCCATATGGGGTCCCCATTCAAGAACCTGTCTTCCCTATCGGTTATCGGTTCGTCAACCTATGTAGCCAGCCCATTGCCACTTCAGCTTGCTTACCCTGCAGCCTATGTCAGTAACTTTTGGTTGTTACATGTTTTAAATAAGAGTTTTGAATTTATTAAAAGGTAAATCCAAAATAACACACACCACAAATAGAATGACCATTAGTTCAATGATACTTATCATAGGCACATTTAAAGAGGGGCCAGTTGGGATGTGCCCACCTCAGATTTGTCTGGTGCCCACCACCAACACAAAGATTACACAATGAGAAGTCAAGCACCCTCCAGAAAATAATTTTATATATGCCAATAATACTTACCGAGGACATATAAAATAAAAAATTTAAAGACGATGCAATTACAAATAAGATTATATTTAAGTCATTCTAATAACATTGTGTCTTGTTATACAAAATTAATATAAATATTTAAGTTTACATAATTAATACTTTTTTAAAATACTAATGTTATTATAATTATAATAAATACTACATTTAATTAACATGATACATAGTAAATTATATGAATATGCATTTAATTAAAGACCCGTAAAATAGTATTAAATAATTCATAAGGAGGTGGGTAATGTAATCACTTCAAGCATAGTGACATAGATAGTAAAAGTGCTATAATCATTTAGATATCTTATGGGTCAGCATTTATAGATGATCATATATTTGTCTCAATACACGATGTAAAAATTAAAAAGTTATAGATGACGATAAATTTGATACAAACATCTAATATTCTAAATTTGAAAATTAAAATATCACAGCACAACATACTAGCATGAAATAATCATTCATAAATTACCTTTGTGTAAAGCTCTTTCGTTGTCATTTTGATTCAATTTTATTAATAATTATATTTATTAAATTAAATTAATGGACATATTATTTCACCACGAGTTCAGAACTTTGAAAATCCATTTTAGAAACAAAAATAAGGTAGATTCGAAATTGCTAATTTCCCGATGCAAAACGTCACTGCATTGTTATTGACATTTTGATTCAGTGTTATCAGCTGTTTTATCATTGTATGTAGGTAATATTTCCGCAGATAAAAAAAATTAAAGACAATAATTCTGTAAGTTGTAATGTAAGTTTTCCGGTTTCCAATAGGAAACGATAAATTCTATTAAGAATCTGATATGAACATAAAAACATAAAACAATGTTGAAAGCAGGGAAAGTGTTATCTTTAAATTCCCACGTGTGCTGCCATATCAAAATATTCAGAAGTAGGTCAATACACATTCCGTTTTTAGTTTATAATGTTGGACTCTTTGAATAAAAACAACTGAATAATTCTACAGTATTTAATTACAACACATTATTACATAACATAGCATTTATTACGTAATCCAGCCTATAAATAATTGATAAATATCTATTAAACTGTTTTGCATAAGGTAGATTGTAATGTTGCTATAGCGTAAATTCAGATATACCTCAAATTACAATAAAAATGTACGCAGGCAAAAGTATATAACCCATTACTTTAAAAAAAAATCAACCAAACAATCCACTAATTTTACTATATTATGTGAAATAATCTATGCAATACCCTTATTTACTTTAGGTACCTAAATATAAAAATTTACATTAATCGACTCTCAGTCCATTATGAATGCTTTTGTCATTAAAATGTTCTTGTTTTACTAACTTCTCAATTTCACTTATTTTCTTGAGACGGGAACCAAGCTTGGCAAGCTTCTGTGGCAATCTCACACAACGCCGTGAAAGTTTTTCCCCGGGAATCGTATTCTGAAAGACAATGAAGTATTTTAGAAACAAGTGACAAAATGTTTAAGACATATTTATTTTCAACTAACAATAATAGTAACAATCACAACAATCCATTCGTTAAAATAATATACTGTCGAGATTTATTATTGATGTAAAGAAACTTCGAACAACACAAAAATACTTGAAAATTCATCACAGGGGAAATATATTACTAGCTTTTTCCCGCGCTATTATTATTATTAAGCTACTTATTATTACTAAGGCGTTATGACGTTAATAGATAACAAACAAACTCTCACATTTCTAATATTAGTAAAGATAAGATGGCCACCGCTCTATACTTTATATGTAGATACATACATACCCTCAGTCTACCAGAAGAATACTGAATAACACAAAACTTTAGAATTTTTTCCTAATCATGATTTCCAATTAAAAGTAAAAAGTTTCTATACACGTTTCATAATGTTCGATTTAGTTGTTTAGTTCGACTGCTATCTCCCTAGATCGCTTTCCAAAAGTGAATATATAGAAACATTTTTATCTCACCAGAAGGTCCTCTTTTGCCGAACATGATGCCGTTCATTGGTGCATTTTTGTAGTTAGCCTCGCTGACGCCGGCAAGTGACAAAATTACAATGATGGCGCAGATAATCGCCACTGTAAACCTCAGCATGTTTGCAACCATCTAAAATAAATGCAATAAAAGTAATAAAAGAAAAGGTCGTTTTGAAATAAATAATTAAACGGATAAAATGAATGTGAATTTTTTATTTTTTTGTTACTTGTCACCGCATTAACGACTAGTCTAATCATTATGAAATTTGGCAAAGAGAAATATGCACTACTTTTTATCATGGTTATTCGAACATAGTCATTGAGACAGCTAGTTTTAAAGTAATGCGACCTTTTAATACGTTTATATTCCTCTTGTAGTTAACCATTAGTTTTATTTCTCTTGGTGCTTCAATGTATTTTTGAAGTAATGGCAAATTTAAAACATATTCATGTAATAATCTTATATATAAATAATAATAATGATTTTTTACTTAAAGAAAAAGTTTTTAGAGATTATTTTATGTACGGAATCCACAGCGAGTGAGTAAACTCACTCTTTACCAATTTTTTGCATATCAGCTTTTACAATTTCAGTTCAGTTGACTAGTTTTAATTATTAAAAAAAAATAGGTAGAGTGATCGTCAAAACTAGAGTGTTTTACTACTTTTAATTTTTATTGAAAATTTTTGGAATAGTAATGCACAAAACATTAAAAATGAATAGTGAAACTACTTTCTTCATTTTTGTACTATACGAAAAATAATTTCAAAAATACCTTTGTCTGTGGGTAGTCTCCTTCTAGTGGTAACACTGCTGAAAGCTGACAGACAACTGATGCAAGGATACGATATTCCCGCCATTTTATACTCACTGGAGGGAACTGGGAAAATGTCCGTCCATCAGTAGTTCGATTAACGGATTATTGGATGTTGACCGCATATTGATAGTATTATGAACAAATCCCATAGGATTATAACTTGGTTAGTGCATACTATTAACAGGCAATATATGGAGTGTTGGTTTGTTTTCTTAAAGATAAATGTAATAGTATACTAGCTGATGTCCGCAACTTCATCTGTGTAAAACTGTGTATTATATCTCTTTTTTATAGTTAAAAGTTTTGTAAGTATACAATATATTAAGCTAACATTGTTATTAACTTATTGTTGTTACTATATATATATATAATTACTTAGGTGTAATTAGGTTGAAAAAGCTTGTCTAGTTTCAGGATCGTTCGAGACCTTTAATCGTGAGCGGTTGTGACGCCAGCGCTAACCTGACTGCGCGCCTTGACTCGCTAAGTATGAGCTTTAGACGCGTTAACATACCATATACCTCTTACTTCACACCCTTACCTCTCCTCTTTATAAGACAGGCTTACGTTCAGCAATGGATAGTTAACATCTGATATGATAGTGATGCTGATAATGAACCCGTTAAACCCCGTTACTAGAATTCTCTCTCTCTCTATTAAAAATAGGTAGCTACAGTTGCCAGGCTCAGAACAGAGACACCCAAGCAATTCTATTATTCCTAAAATTCATCTATATATTTCAGTTACAATATCCGATAGAGAAGACATTTTAAAATTTTGACTTACAATGACATTTTAAAATTTGAATCAAAATGGCGGATTTTCCTCTATCAATGTGCAGAGAAATCCAATATGTAGATATCAGGTTTCCATATTACCCATACCCAGTTTCCATCATTATTATCAAAAAGTACGTTGTACTATGTCTATGTTTTCAATCAATCAACTAAATTAACCTCTACTCATCCCTACTACTCCCAGTTGCAAAGTGCAGTAACTCAATAAATAAAAGAAAATATCCCATCCATTCTTCGTTTAATAGAGATACTCGATCGAATTACATCGTATAAGAAATACCGATATTGCCTGCAAAAATGATTTAGAAGAGGTATAAAAGCAGGAGCATTAACGGAATATGGTATCAGTTGGGATTTTACACCAACGTTGTGCTACGTATCACAGCAGTGTAAAAGTTTGTAATAATTAACAGTTTCTAGTAAGTTTATGTTAAATTTTCAATGAAAAATATCTGTTTTTATTTGTTTGTACAAATTTAATTTATAAAAAAGTTATATTTGTGTCTAAGACGTTTAAATTACGTTAAGGGCTCATTTTAAGGATTGGTTTATTAAAAAAGACTTCAAAACATCAAATAGACAAGTGTAGGTCGTTCTTATTTCTGACCTCCTGACAAACGGCAGACGAATCCGTCGATAGAATTTTCAAAGTAAAATTCAAATCATCTTTATTCAAATAAATACGTTTACAAGCACTTTTAAATCATGTTTTTTAATCTACTACAAGGTTCGAAAGGTTGTTATCTGTCGAGAAGAGCCCGTAAGAAACTCAACAGTTACTCTTTTAAATCTCTGTTAACATTATATGTATTTGTTTAAATGTACTATGTATAAAATTACACGGTCGTTAAAAGCCCGCGCATGATCCACTAACACCATGCACATTTGTCATCGTTTAGTGTGTAATAGGCTTTGTTCAATAAGTGTTTTTTAATAACAGAATCGTGATCGTAAGAGACGTTACCATTTCATTCTGTCTCAAAGACTGGCTATCCGTAACAATTGCACTAGTAGATTCGCTTGCTATTTGTCTAGAGCGCCAAATTATTAGTATAATCATTGCTATATTTTAATATCGCATAGATACGACTACTCCTCTTATGATCCCGGATAGAATGGGTCACCCCTGTCTTTATATGTGTCGTAAGAGGCGGCTAAGATATGAATAGCAGCGCTCCTATTGAAACATCACCAAAGCCTGACTGTAGTTGCTAACTCGCCTTCCAGGGAGGAAAGGAATTGTTAGTAATGGAGACAGAATCCCATTGCTAGCAATATACCCAACCAGGTTGACCTCTTCGCGGTTCCCCCTGGAAACTATCATGGTTAATTCCTGATGAATTCATCATGATGGGCTAACTGGCCTGTTTTCATTCTCATCTATCACCCTTCACTGGTGCTCCGCCAGCGTATCCCGTTAACGCAGGCGGGGTTACCATACCATTTTCATCCATAAAAAAACCCGCCTTCCAAGCATGGCAACTACTGACAAAATCCTCCCTTATAGGGGAGGCCTATGTTCACTAACAAACAGTTAACAGTTGATACGATGACGACGATGACGATGATAGAGAAAATAGTAGTAGTAAATAAGATCTCTTATCACCTAATTTTAATACTACAATATTAGACGTAGTTTAAATATAGCATTAATGATCTAACCTTGCACACAGAAGAAGGAGTTTACACAGCTTCGTTTACTTTCAAGTAAAAAATACATAAATTTTCTTTTATTTTCCAGGACTCCAAGATGCGTTCCCTAATTGTCTTTGGCCTTGTAGCCGTCTTCTTGTGCCTCTTGCACACCATTGAGGCTAACTACAAGAAGCCTCCTTTTAACGGGTCGATCTTCGGGAAAAGAAACAACATTGGTTAGTACATAATATTAAAAGAATTTTACTATTTTAAGCATTGAATGTGTTGTGTTTATGAAATAAATGGATTTGAATGACATTTTGTACATGGATAGATTAAAGCCTTTCTTAACATACTGACTACATCCGTATATATACTGATTCACGCGGGCGAAGCCACGGGATACAGCTTGTTTAACCATAGAATCTAATGCCAAATCGACTACTCATCATGACATAATAATATTATGGTCCTTTTCCTATGACCAAAGATTAGGCATCTAATAATTTGGCGTCATAATATTTTTTATGGGTGCAAATGAAATGACAACCCCTCCTGCAGTATCTATATAGACCGGGGAATCATCAGCCAGTGGAAGATAAGGGGTGAAGATGAAAATAGGTCAGTTAGGCCATCGCGATGAATTCCACAAAAATGAAATACGATGATTTCCAGAGAGAACCGCCTAAAGGTTGTAAAGGTCGACATGATAGGATACATTGCCAGCAATAGAGCCGTTAGACTCTAATATTAACAATCCCTTCCCCACTACGTGATAAAATTTATTATGATGATAATAAACCAGTTGTTTCCGTTGATGTGAATTGACTGGGTACAGAGGAATAACACCTGAGTCCTCAGGAATGGCAACGCATGGGGGGGTATCATGGGCGAAACAGTATACTCTGTTGTGTCCATGGTACTGCTCATGTCTATAGGCGACGATTACCACTTTCCATCAGGTGGGCCGTCAGCTTGTTTGCCATTCTAAGTTGTATAAAAAATATATATATATAAAAAAAAGTAATTTATATCTTTTCGCAGAATATGACTCTACTGGCAAAGCGCTTTCAGCTCTTTGCGAAATTGCCTCCGAGACATGTCAGGCGTGGTATCAAGCGTTGGATAACAAATAAATAGGGGCAACTAAATTAAGGATAACTAGATACAATGACATAGCTGATGACTTGCAGATGGCAATGCGGTGGGGCCTTGGTCTTTTGGGGGCTACACTAGCGCTTCCAACTCTTTAAAATGTTCTTAGAATGGCTCCACTTGTATTCACATTGTTTAAAGATTTACTAAAAATAGAAGGGCATTGATATTTTAGGAGATCTCTCAGTTCACAGCTACGGCATTGAATATTAGAAGTATTTATTCAAATAATCGAGGTATTATTATTATTATTGCTTATTTATTTCAATATTTAATATTAATAATAAAAGTTAGACTGAACTATACGCAATTTTGTTTTTTAATGGATGTTTCGTTTCTTAATGAAAAAAATAAAGTATTAAATGTATATTATAACTATTTAGGCTTAATATATAATAAAATTTCGCTTAAAACTTTACTCTGTTATTATGTTCAGATTAGTGGTAGTCAAAACTAGGTGTAGTTTGGAATTTACCGTTAATTACAACACACTTTCCCAACCGTCTGGACGAGTGGCGGTCCTCCACTGTGCGTTTTTCAAGGCACTTCCTTCCACGCACAACCACTATTTGGAATCAACTTCCAGCAGCAGTATTTCCGAATCGATACGACTACATAACCTTAAAGAAAACAGCATATTCCTTTTCAAAAGGCCGGCAGCACACATGCATGCAATGCTGTTAGTGTTGCGGGTAATCAAGGGCGGCGTTAGTCACTTACCGTCAGGTGAGCCGCATGCTCGTTTGCCCCCTGTGTTGTACAAAAAAAAACTTTCACAGGAGGTGCCTATTACAGATTAAAACCTGAAACTAGAAGAGTAGGTATAAGTGTTCTCGTAACATAATACAGTTTTTGTACTTATCGTAACATTTACTTGACCATTTGTACGGATTAACATTTGTAATTTTAAATTTACTATTAAACGCATTTACTTCTAATTTCTTTAGTTTTATTTTTTAAATATGGCGATCCTTCCACTAGAGGGAAATTTATGTCCAGCAGTAGAGAGTTATAGACTGATATGACAATGACAATTTGTTTTTAATAATATTACAAACAGAAGGAGACTTTGTACAAAAGTCGATTGTTTGAGTACCTCTGTCCCATTCATGTTACTACCGTGAAGCAGTTGTGTTTGCATGGCTGCGTTTCGGTTTGAAGGGTGGGATATGGCGTGAATTTACTGGATACAGAGGAATAACACCTGAGTCCTGAGGAACGGCAACGCATGGGGGGTATCATGAGCGAAACATTATACTCTGTTATGTCCATGGTACTGCTCATGTCTATAGGTGACGGTTACCAATTTCCATCAGGTGGGCCGTCAGCTTGTTTGCCATTCTAAGTTGTATAAAAAAAAAGAACAAACTGAAGGAAGTGACGTAAAAAGAACTAATAACTTCAATCGTAAAAAAATCATATAGAAGGCAAGTGTAAGTTTTCGTCAACTTCAAAAATAATTATCAAAATTGCTTTAGAATTGTTTGAAATATAATATAATTTACAAAAGGTATATAAGTGAAATGAAAACTTTACCTTTTCAAAGTTATTTAAAAAATTTATAGTAAAAACCCGTTTTTCGTAATTTTAAACTTACTGCATTTTACATAATACCTTCATAAAGTTTCAGCCAATTCAACTGATCGGTTATTTTATTACATTGATTATATGTGATTCTTTACACTGATGTAAGTTTTTATTTATGTTTTTATAGAAATAAAACATACAATGTTAAGTGGAGCAAACTGCATTCAAATCGTTTAAGCCGTTTCTGAGATTAACGTGTACAAATGTACAAACATACAGACAAATAGATAAACATTCTAGGAATAATTATTTTGGGTGCTATTACATTTCATAAATGTATTTCATGTTCATAAAGCCACGCTATAATAGTATTTCTTATATATTATCTTGTATATTTACCAGAGGGAGACTTTGTACAAAAGTCGTTTGCTTGGATACCTCTGTCCCATTCTTATTTCAACCGTGAAGCAGTTGTGTTTACATGGCTGTCTTTCCGTTTGATGGATGGGATATGGGGTGAATTTACAGGGTACAGAGGAATAACACCTGAGTCCTAAGGAATAGCAACGCATGGGGGTATCATGGGCGAAACAGTATACTCCGTTATGTGTATAGGCGACGGTTACCACTTTCCATCAGATGAGCCGTCAGCTTGGTTGCCATTCTAAGTTGTATAAAAAAAAATATCCATGTACAGACAGCGATCAGTTACGATTTTATTGTATGTATGGATAGACGACGGTTAATATTTTCCATCAAATGGGCCATCAGCTCATTGGCTATTCTAAGTTGCAAATAAAAAAAAAAATATCCACTATATACTCGTAACATGATTTGTGGTAAAAGTTATTTTGATTTAAAAACTAAACTACTGAATCGATTTCGATAAAACTTCTATGGAACCTATTTTTAAGTATATCAAGAAAAGAGCATATTCCTTTTTAAAAGTCCGGCAGCACACCTGCGATGCCGTAGGTGTTGTGGGTGATCATGGGCGGCGGTAGTCACTTACCATCAGGTGAGCCGCATGCTCGTTTGCCCCCTGTGTTGCAAAAAAAAATATCCGTTCAGATAAAAAAATCCAAATAGATTTACAACTGACTGAATTAAAAACGTCTTTCTTTTTGAAGTCGGTTTAAAAATGGAAAAATTTAAATTATTTTGAAATCTTCATACAATAGATACTTATTTAAGTATCTATAAACCTAGAAAAATTTATAGATGACAACCTTTTACCCGCATCTCGTCCGTGTGACCAAGATACGTTTAATGACCGAGATAAAAAATAGCCTATGTCCTTCATCACCCCATATAATACGTATATACTAAATTACATAGTGAATGGTTAAACCGTCAAGACGCTATAAGGTAACAAACAAACTCACTATCACATTTATAATATTAGTAGGGATGGTCCGTACCATACGTACTCACTATCCATCTATTTTTGCTAGTGTACAACCCTAATATTTGAGTTGGTGAAGTCCATTATCCATAATCCATGTATGTAGTGTACATAAGACGGCCCCCACTCCCAGAAGCAATTAGTGACTCGTTTACTTCGTGGATATTGCTTGGATTAAACTAATATTTTATCTACTTATAGAGATATTACATACATATATGTATATACCAGAGGGAGAATTTGTACAAAAGTCGATTGCTTGGGTACCTCTGTCCCATTCGTGTTTCAACCGTGAAGCAGTTGTGTTTACATGGCTGTGTTTCGGTTTGAAGGGTGGGATATGGTGTGAATTTACAGGGTACAGAGGAATAACACCTGAGTCCTCAGGAATGGCAACGCATGGGGGGTATCGTGGGCGAAACAGTATACTCTGTTATGTCCATGGTACTGCTCATGTCTATAGGCGACGGTTACCACTTTACATCAGGTGGGCAGTCAGCTTGTTTACTATTCTAAGTTGTATAAAAAAAAAATGTACTTCTACAGGGTTAAAAAGATTAACTGTTGAGTTTCTTACGAGCTCTTTTCAACAGACAACAACTTTGAAAACACTGTATTCTTAAAAATAACGATTTAAAAATGCTTGTAAGCAAGTTTATTTGAACAAAGATGATTTTAATTTAATATAGAAATTAGTGTCCATCCTTTAAAAGGTGAAAATGTGTTTCATTGGCAAAACAAACGTAAAATGTCCCAATTTTACGTGTACATGAAAAAATCTAAACTTTAACATAATTTTTAGCCTACTCATAACACTCAGGTTATGGAATGAGCTCCCTGCCGAGGTTTTCCCAAGAGACTACAGCATGGGGTTCTTCAGAACAGGGGGTAAAAAGGTTTCTTCAGAGTCGGCGACGCGCGCGTAATACCTCTATTGCAAGCGTTTATAACTAACACCTCAGTGGTATAATAAAAAAAAAAGTAAAGCAGAACTTTTTTTTCTAAAGGAATACGGGTTTTAGAAAAAAAATACACAGTGAAATTAATAAGTTCCCCCTTTTATATTCCGGTTAAAAATTACTAATCTCCTTAGATTATTACAACTAGTACCCACCTATTACTAATATAAATATTATTTACATACATACATACATACATATCTGTCACGCCTGTCTCCTATTAGGGTAGGCAGAAACAATGGAACGCCAAATGCTTCGATTCAAACAAACCTCTTTCGCTTCTTCCACATTCATCAATCTTGTCATACACGCTCGTCGGTTACGGGTACTTTTAAATTGGCCCTTCTAATATTATTTAATAGGTTATTAATGATTTCGGTTTTACCTATGTAATTATATTAGTTGAGCTGGCCTAATATAGGAAATTGGTAATAACACTCACCGGTTTTAAGCAACGCTGGAATCAGTATTAAGGAAGACCAGGACCCGGATTTTGGTTACCTACACTAGTTAATATTAATCAGTTAGCAAGTTCAGTCGATATTCATAGTATCTAAGATAAAAGGTAGTCAGTCTTTTTTTTATTCTTCTATTATTTTTTATTTTATATTGACAGCCGCTGCTGGGACTGCCATTGAACCAAAGAGGTTTTTAACAAACCCGACTATTATTGTTTTTTAATGTAACCACAGTTCTTTTTTGCGTTTCTGCGCGTAAAATAAATAAAATATAGTAAGAAATAAAAAAATATATTAAAAGTAAAAAGTAAAAGTAAAAAGAAAAATTTCAATCTGAAAATGGCCGTCGCAACAGCAGAAGAAATTCACCGAGTCACTATTTTAGATGATGTAACATTATTTCAGTTATGGAAATTCGAATTAAGGATTCTGCTGGAAGCGAAAGGATTGATACAATATATAGACAACGTAAATATAAAACTAGAAAGCGAACAATCGAATAAAGATGCTTTGACTAAGCACATCATCCTTCAAACAGTATCGAAAAAATATAAAACACAACTATTTGATTGTACGACTGCTTATGAAATGTATAAAGTACTAAGCGATTTATTCGAAGGATCGGAAGAACGAAAAAAGATGAGTTTGTTACAAGATTTAATTAATTTATTTACCCAACCACGCTCTGCTACCAGCCTCTCTTTGTCCCGTTTCTTTTAAAATTCTTTTCTCTGTAAAGATAATATTTTTAAAGAAACTGAATGACAAAAATAAAGTCGAATCTTGATCTTGAATGTGTTTATTAATTTTGTACAAGAACGTCACAATCGAAAGTGTCAGATAAAAACATTACTTTTCTTTTTTTGTATAAAGGGCCAACAAAGAGTTTATATACCAGTTATTAATTAAACATTCCGCCACCCAAGGACTACTATAGTCCTTCACAATCTAGTAAACATGTAACACAAAGTGAGATGATAGAAATCAAATTACTACATAACTGTTAGAAAAAATTAACAAATTTACTTATTCAGTGGCAGAGGGCACAACTTGGCTACAGGTCTCTTAAAGAAACTGTTTTTATATCTAAGTGTAACAACTCGCGTTGTACCATCTGCACCTGGATGTTTATCTACAACTTGACCCAAAAGCCACTTACCAGGTGATAATTTATCATCTTTCACTAAGACTACAGTACCTAATTCAATATTAGGATGTATTTTTGACCATTTGTATCTATTTTGGAGAGTTGTTAAATACTCTAGTTGCCAACGATACCAAAGAGATTGAATAAACCGTTGAATCATATGCCAACGATCCAAAGTGTTAAGCTTTACTTCTTGTAAAGATTCCTCAGGTACAGCAATTAGAGGACCACCTATTAGGAAGTGACCCGGGGTTAGCGGAGGTTCATCAGGAGAATTGTTCATCAAAGTAAGAGGTCGAGAGTTAACACAAGCTTCGACTTGAGTTAGTAATGTAGAAAATTCTTCAAAAGTTAGAATGGTCTGACCAATTACACGTTTTAAATGTCCTTTGATAGACCTGACTCCGGATTCCCACAAACCTCCAAAGTGTGGAGCACTAGGAGGTATGAAATGCCAAGTTGTGAAATCGTTTGCTAAAAGTTCGGCAATTTCTGTGACTACTTGGGACTTTAAGTTCTTAAAAGTAAGATTTAACTCTCGTGATGCACCAACAAAATTAGTTCCACAGTCACTCCAGATATTCCGACAATGACCACGGCGAGCAGTAAATCTTTTAAAAGCAGCTATAAATGCAGCAGAAGATAAATCACTCACTAGCTCCAAGTGAATAGCTTTTGTTACAGTACAAACAAATAGACAAACATAGGCTTTACATGTTTTTTTACATCTACCGGGATACAGTTTTAACGTAAAAGGTCCCGCAAAATCTACACCGCTTGTACTAAATGGTCTATCGGGATTGACTCTGTAATTTGGTAAATTACCCATAAATGGTACCTTTGGTACTGCTCGTTGTTTGAAACAAGATATACAATTATTTACAATAGTTTTAACAAGATTTTTTAAACGAATAATCCAGTATCTCTGTCTGACGTAATTTAAGGTAAGTTGCAAACCACCATGCAGAGTTTTAAAGTGTGCATCAGAAACAATTAGTTTAGATAAATGACATTCATTACTTAAAATAATAGGAGACTTTAGATAATTCGAAATCTCTGCGTTAGCTAGTCTGCCACCCACTCTTAGTATCTTTTGTTCATCAAGATACGGATTAAGTGTATATAACTTGCTTCTTTTGTGAATTCGCTTATTGTGAGTTAAAGTTTCAATCTCGTCTTCAAAACTAATAGCTTGTGACCGACGAATACATACAAGCAAAGCATTTTTTATTTCAGAAGCAGTTAAGTAAGAAGTACAATCCCTTTTGATTGAATTAATTTTGTTTTTACAGCATTGAAAAAATCTTAAACAGAACGCTGTTACACGGATCAACTTTGAAAGCTTTGAATATTTGTTTAGATAGTCAGTAATATCATTATTTTCAGTAGTACAAATGTGAACTTTAACTTTTGTTTTTATTTCTAAGTCTGTTTCAGGAATATTTATATCATTATTAACAATATCATTGGGTTGACTTAAAAAATCAGGGCCGTTCCACCATAGTTTTGACTGTCTCAAATCATTCGGACTTAAACCTCGAGAGCCTAAATCTGCAGGATTATCAAAGGTGTCAACATGACGCCATTGACTGCTATTTGTGACAGTTAAAATTTCTGCTGTTCGATTAGCAACAAATGTTGTCCAAGTACCAGGTGTTTTGCGTAACCACGCCAAAACTATAGTAGAATCAGTCCAAGCGAACACACAATTATTTTGTATTTTCAAAACAGTTTTAAGACTGCTCAACATCTTGGCTAATAAAACAGCACCACAAAGTTCAAGTCGTGGCAACGTGATTTGTTTTACTGGAGCTACACGTGTTTTTGCAAAAACTAAATGAACATTAACGTTTTTGCCATTCCAAACCCTGATATAGACAACAGCAGCATAAGCAGCACAAGATGCATCGCTAAAGCCATGTAATTCTACTCTAGTAGTAGTATTTAAAATACTGAGCCATCTTGGAAAGGGAATGATTTGCATGTGAGAAAATTTATCTAGGTAAGTGAACCATTCAGTTTTTAATTCTAGTGGTAGCTCCTCGTCCCAATCCAATCCAGCTAGCCATAATTTCTGCATGAATATTTTAAGAACAATAATAGAAGGTGCTAACCAACCAAGAGGATCAAAGGACTTAGTTATCGCAGAAAGAACAGTTCGTTTAGTGACATTGTGGGATTTAAATTCTAAATTTAATGTAAGTTCAAAGTTGTCAGTTTGTGAATTCCATATAATACCTAAAGCTTTAATAGTGTCTTCTACTTTAATAGTGACTGTACTTAAAGAATCTCTTTTGTCGTTCGAAATTTGATTCAATACTAGTTTACTATTAGACGACCATTTGTGCAAAGGAAAGCCACCTCGAGCTAATAATTCAGTTAACCGATTTTGAAGAAATATTGCACTTTCCTCTGTTGACGTACCTGTTAACAAAAATAAATAGTTTTATTCTTGTATTATGTGTGCCGGATCTTTCGCGTAATTTATTATCTGTTCCAGAGATTGTTAGGAATGGTGGTTCCGTTCTATTTAATAAACATGGTGTAGAGATTCGCAGCAATGGTAAAGTAATAACTGGTAAGAAAGAAGACTCAGGTTTATTTGTAGTTAAATTAGAAAAAGAAGTAAAAATAGAAGAACTATATTTGAATTAAGAACTATTTCTTTTTCACCCTCTCCTAATTTTTACGTTTACGTGAAAATTATAACAGATAAACATACATTTTACTATTACAATAAATGTCACACTTTTTACATGACAGTTTAACTTTTTACGAATTAACACAACTTAATACAAGTATTATTATATTTAAGAAGTTACATTACTATAATGACAAAAAACAATATTAAATAACAAACTTAGCAAATACTTGAGATCACAAAACTTTTATGTTTGTTAAATTTTATTTTATTCAATGCTTTTGTAAATATATCTGCAATTTGTATTTCTGTTGGACAATAGGTAATCCTAAATTCATTATTTTGATACAACTCGTGTATATAATGATAACGAACGTCTATGTGCTTGGACCTCTTATTAAATACACCATTTTTAATTAATGCAATAGCGCTCTGATTGTCAATATGAAATGAAAGTTTTATATCAATATTCAGATCTTTAAGAAGAGATTTTATAAACATAGCCTCCTTACAACATTCAGCTGCAGATATAAATTCTGCTTCTGTAGAAGACAACGATACAATTGGCTGTCTTCTGGAGCACCATGAAATAGGACCACCTGACATCATTAAAACATAGCCCGTTGTACTACGCCTTGTTTTAAGATCGCTCGCATAATCTGAATCACAGAAAGCGGTAAGTTTTAGATCTGAACCGAATTTGTAGCACAAACCTTCTTCTAAAGTACCAGAAAGATATCTAAAGATTCTTTTTATGGCAATTATATCCTTCTTTTCAGGATTCTCCATACACCTACTAGCTTTACTAACAGCAAATGCTATATCTGGCCGAGTTCTGGTCGATAAATACAAGAGACTTCCTACGGCTTCTCTATAAGGATAATTTGATTTTTCTTCTCCATAGTACTCTATTTCTCCATCTGACTCTATTTCACCCTCTCCTACGGGTGTGGGAACTGGTTTACATTTATCCATATTAAACTTTTTTAAGTGCTTTTGTATATTCAGTTTGAGTCAAATGCCAACCTACTTCATTTACTTTTAACTCCATACCTAAATACAAAGAGGGTTCATTATAAGACGTAATCTCAAATTTCTCATTCAATTTACGTAGTAATTGCGTTAATTCTTCTGTTTTACCAATTACTACTCCATCATTAACATAAATAGCTAATAAAATTGACGCATCTTGGTTTTTATATATACATGGCTCATTTTTTAATTGGTCAAATCCTAATTCTTTTATTTTTTCATTGAACTTTTCATACCATCTTTTAGGAGACTGTCTAAGTCCGTATAATGACTTCAATAACTTACAAACTTTATTATTTTTTTTTAATCATATTGTATTCCCTTAGGAATTTTCATGAAAACTTGTTCATCTTCCCTTAAATTTCCATTAAGAAACGCTGTTTTTACATCGAACGTCATTAATTTGTAGTTCTTGCCTGCGGCTATAGCAAACAAAGTTTTAATAGCATTTTGAGATGCAACTGGACTAAATATATCATCATAATCTACCTCTTGTTGTTCATTTCCTCTAACTACTAGTCTGGCTTTATGTTTTCCGTTTTCTTTAATTCTGAACATCCATTTATTAGAAAGTATTTTATGTCCTTTCGTCTCAGTTTTATCTACTATTTTCCAAACATTATTTTCTTGTAAAGAATTCAGTTCACTTTCTATAGCCTTTTCCCATTGTTCTTTTTCAGAACTTTTCAACGCTTCTTCGTAAGTAAGCAAAACATAATCCTTGTATTTTTCTGGTAATTTTTTAGTTCTTTTTGATGTTATTATTGTTTCTTCAGCCTCTTTTTGTCCCGTTTCTTCTAAAATTCTTTCCTCTGCCTCTTTTTCTTCTTGTGGTATTACTTCTTTAATTTGATTATCTTGGTTATTTGAATAGACTTTTACATTAATAGTTTCTGGTTTTGTAATTATTTCGGTGTTTATATTTTTACTATTTCTTCTTACGAATGTGATATCTCTCGCAACTATAACTTTTCTATTAACCTCGTCCCAAAGTCTGTATCCGTTATTTGTTACATCACATTTAGTTCCAATAAAATCACCTACATATTGCGACTTCATACTAACATCTTTCTTAGCTATACCAACATCAATAGTCTTAGGTTTGATATTAGAAAGTAAAGTTTTGTCATTGACCATATGTACAGTACAACCAGAGTCGAGAACAAAACTTTCTGACATTTTAATTGTATTACGGCTAGAGGCTAAAAAAGCAACTTTATTATCGTACTTATTTTTTTCTAAAAAAACAATCTTTCTCTTTGTGGTTAGTTTTCTTACAAATTTTACAGTATAAAGAATTTCTACAAAATTTTGCTATATGACCGAACTTATTACATTTAAAACACCTATTAGGAGAATGTGAGGTTATTGTCTGACTATTATTACCTATACCAGCCCATGACCAAGTTCTGGTCGATAAATACAAGAGACTTCCTACGGCTTCTCTATAAGGATAATTTGATTTTTCTTCTCCATAGTACTCTATTTCTCCATCTGACTCTATTTCACCCTCTCCTACGGGTGTGGGAACTGGTTTACATTTATCCATATTAAACTTTTTTAAAAGTGCTTTTGTATATTCAGTTTGAGTCAAATGCCAACCTACTTCATTTACTTTTAACTCCATACCTAAATACAAAGAGGGTTCATTATAAGACGTAATCTCAAATTTCTCATTCAATTTACGTAGCAATTGCGTTAATTCTTCTGTTTTACCAATTACTACTCCATCATCAACATAAATAGCTAATAAAATTGACGCATCTTGGTTTTTATATATACATGGCTCATTTTTTAATTGGTCAAATCCTAATTCTTTTATTTTTTCATTGAACTTTTCATACCATCTTTTAGGAGACTGTCTAAGTCCGTATAATGACTTCAATAACTTACAAACTTTATTTTTTGAATCATATTGTACTCCCTTAGGAATTTTCATGAAAACTTGCTCGTCTTCCCTTAAATTTCCATTAAGAAACGCTGTTTTTACATCGAACGTCATTAATTTGTAGTTCTTGGCTGCGGCTATAGCAAACAAAGTTTTAATAGCATTTTGAGATGCAACTGGACTAAATATATCATCATAATCTACCTCTTGTTGTTCATTTCCTCTAACTACTAGTCTGGCTTTATGTTTTCCGTTTTCTTTAATTCTGAACACCCATTTATTAGAAAGTATTTTATGTCCTTTCGTCTCAGTTTTATCTACTATTTTCCAAACATTATTTTCTTGTAAAGAATTCAGTTCACTTTCTATAGCCTTTTCCCATTGTTCTTTTTCAGAACTTTTCAACGCTTCTTCGTAAGTAAGCAAAACATAATCCTTGTATTTTTCTGGTAATTTTTTAGTTCTTTTTGATGTTATTATTGTTTCTTCAGCCTCTTTTTGTCCCGTTTCTTCTAAAATTCTTTCCTCTGCCTCTTTTTCTTCTTGTGGTATTACTTCTTTAATTTGATTATCTTGGTTATTTGAATAGACTTTTACATTAATAGTTTCTGGTTTTGTAATTATTTCGGTGTTTATATTTTTACTATTTCTTCTTACGAATGTGATATCTCTCGCAACTATAACTTTTCTATTAACCTCGTCCCAAAGTCTGTATCCGTTATTTGTTACATCACATTTAGTTCCAATAAAATCACCTACATATTGCGACTTCATACTAACATCTTTCTTAGCTATACCAACATCAATAGTCTTAGGTTTGATATTAGAAAGTAAAGTTTTGTCATTGACCATATGTACAGTACAACCAGAGTCGAGAACAAAACTTTCTGACATTTTAATTGTATTACGGCTAGAGGCTAAAAAAGCAACTTTATTATCGTACTTATTTTTTTCTAAAAAAACAATCTTTCTCTTTGTGGTTAGTTTTCTTACAAATTTTACAGTATAAAGAATTTCTACAAAATTTTGCTATATGACCGAACTTATTACATTTAAAACACCTATTAGGAGAATGTGAGGTTATTGTCTGACTATTATTACCTATACCAGCCCATGACCAAGTTCTGGTCGATAAATACAAGAGACTTCCTACGGCTTCTCTATAAGGATAATTTGATTTTTCTTCTCCATAGTACTCTATTTCTCCATCTGACTCTATTTCACCCTCTCCTACGGGTGTGGGAACTGGTTTACATTTATCCATATTAAACTTTTTTAAAAGTGCTTTTGTATATTCAGTTTGAGTCAAATGCCAACCTACTTCATTTACTTTTAACTCCATACCTAAATACAAAGAGGGTTCATTATAAGACGTAATCTCAAATTTCTCATTCAATTTACGTAGCAATTGCGTTAATTCTTCTGTTTTACCAATTACTACTCCATCATCAACATAAATAGCTAATAAAATTGACGCATCTTGGTTTTTATATATACATGGCTCATTTTTTAATTGGTCAAATCCTAATTCTTTTATTTTTTCATTGAACTTTTCATACCATCTTTTAGGAGACTGTCTAAGTCCGTATAATGACTTCAATAACTTACAAACTTTATTTTTTGAATCATATTGTACTCCCTTAGGAATTTTCATGAAAACTTGCTCGTCTTCCCTTAAATTTCCATTAAGAAACGCTGTTTTTACATCGAACGTCATTAATTTGTAGTTCTTGGCTGCGGCTATAGCAAACAAAGTTTTAATAGCATTTTGAGATGCAACTGGACTAAATATATCATCATAATCTACCTCTTGTTGTTCATTTCCTCTAACTACTAGTCTGGCTTTATGTTTTCCGTTTTCTTTAATTCTGAACACCCATTTATTAGAAAGTATTTTATGTCCTTTCGTCTCAGTTTTATCTACTATTTTCCAAACATTATTTTCTTGTAAAGAATTCAGTTCACTTTCTATAGCCTTTTCCCATTGTTCTTTTTCAGAACTTTTCAATGCTTCTTCGTAAGTAAGCAAAACATAATCCTTATATTTTTCTGGTAATTTTTTAGTTCTTTTTGATGTTATTATTGTTTCTTCAGCCTCTCTTTGTCCCGTTTCTTCTAAAATTCTTTTCTCTGCCTCTTTTTCTTCTTGTGGTATTACTTCTTCAATTTGATCATCTTGGTTATTTGAGTAGACTTTTACATTAATAGTTTCTGGTTTTGTATTATTTCGGTGTTTATATTTTTACTATTTCTTCTTACGAATGTGATATCTCTCGCAACTATAACTTTTCTATTAACATCGTCCCAAAGTCTGTATCCGTTATTTGTATATCCGATCATCCTATATTTTATTGCTCTGGTTTCCAATTTTTTAGTTGATGGCAATTTTTTAGCGAAGGCATCACACCCAAATTCATGAATATTTGAAAGATTTGGTAGCTTTCCATTCCATAGTTCGAAAGGAGTTTTATTATTTATAGACTCACTTGGTAGTCTATTGAGTAAGTATACGCTACAATAAAGAGCTTCACCCCACATTTCTTTTTCCATTTCAGCCATAAACAGCAATGAACGTATTTTTTCATTTAAGGTTCTATTTAAACGTTCGGCTTTACCATTTAATTGAGGACAATATGGTATTGAGTAATCTAGTTTTATTCCTTTTTCCTTACAATACATTCTAAAATTATTTGAAGTATACTCACCACCATTGTCACAACGAACTGTCACAACTTTCAAGTTGGTTTCACGTTCTGCTTCTGCAATAAAATTCTTTAAACAAGTAGAAACCTCGCTTTTAAATTTTAGTAGAAAAACCTTAGTGTAATGGCTATAGTCATCCAAAACAGTTAAGAAATATCTATTACCATTCCACGTTTCCATCTCAAAAGGACCACAAACATCTGTATGTAATATTTCTAGTTTTCTGCTGGCTCTAGTTCTTACGGTATTGAAAGGCAGTCTAGTTTGTTTAGCTTTTATACATACTTCACAACTTGCCTTCATACCTTCCTCATTTTCTATTTTTACACCATCCGCTACATTAGGTAAAATTTTTAAAATATTCTCACCTGGATGTCCTAATTTTCTATGCCAATTTTCTGCAGAATTATCATTTTCCTTTAATAAATATACTTGTTCTTCTATTTTTACTTCTTTTTCTAATTTAACTACAAATAAACCTGAGTCTTCTTTCTTACCAGTTATTACTTTATCATTGCTGCGAATCTCTACACCATGTTTATTAAATAGAACGGAACCACCATTCCTAACAATCTCTGGAACAGATAATAAATTACGCGAAAGATCCGGCACACATAATACGTTTGTTACATCACATTTAGTTCCAATAAAATCACCTACATATTGCGACTTCATACTAACATCTTTCTTAGCTATACCAACATCAATAGTCTTAGGTTTGATATTAGAAAGTAAAGTTTTGTCATTGACCATATGTACAGTACAACCAGAGTCGAGAACAAAACTTTCTGACATTTTAATTGTATTACGGCTAGAGGATAAAAAAGCAACATTATTATCGTACTTATTTTTTCTAAAAAAACAATCTTTCTCTTTGTGGTTAGTTTTCTTACAAATTTTACAGTATAAAGAATTTCTACAAAATTTTGCTATATGACCGAACTTATTACATTTAAAACACCTATTAGAAGAATGCGAGGTTATTGTCTGTCTATTATTACCTTCTTTTTTCAGCATTCTACCTTTATTTCCAGCAACTAAGGCCACTGATTGCACACTCTCCTTCTTCCTTTCTTCTTCTTTTACTAATCTCAATCTTAAATTCTTTAATGTTCTTTCTTCTTTAGGAGTACTTTCCCACGCAGTTACAAACGGTTGGTAAGAGTCAATATTCGAAAATATGTTTAATATTTTGGATTCTACTAACGCATCATCAAAGGGCATTTTTAGTTGTTTTAATCTATGAACCAAATTTTCAAACCTTGAGAAATTTTCATCCATTGTCATATCATTTTCAAATTTATAATTATAGAAATCTTGTAACAAACTCATCTTTTTTTGTTCTTCCGATCCTTCGAATAAATCGCTTAGTATTTTATACATTTCATAAGCAGTCGTACAATCAAATAGTTGTGTTTTATATTTTTTCGATACTGTTTGAAGAATGATGTGCTTAGTCAAAGCATCTTTATTCGATTGTTCGCTTTCTAGTTTTATATTTACGTTGTCTATATATTGTATCAATCCTTTCGCTTCCAGCAGAATCCTAAATTCGAATTTCCATAACTGAAATGATGTTACATCATCTAAAATAGTGACTCGGTGGATTTCTTCTGCTGTTGCGACGACCATTTTCAGATTGAAATTTTTCTTTTTACTTTTACTTTTACTTTTTTTTAGGTATTTAATATATTATTTTTTTTTTTACTATATTTTATTTATTTTACGCGCAGAAACGCAAAAACTAGCCCATAACCTGTGATTTTACGAAATAATACAATAAAGAATTATTTCCGTATCAACGTATATTCGATACCAATTTTAGACAACTGCTAAAACAATAGAAGAACTATATTCAAATTAAGAACTATTTCTTTTTCATTTTTCTTCTCCATAGTACTCTATTTCTCCATCTGACTCTATTTCACCCTCTCCTACGGGTGTGGGAACTGGTTTACATTTATCCATATTAAACTTTTTTAAAAGTGTTTTTGTATATTCAGTTTGAGTCAAATACCAACCTACTTCATTTACTTTTAACTCCATACCTAGATACAAAGAGGGTTCATTATAAGACGTAATCTCAAATTTCTCATTCAATTTACGTAGCAATTGCGTTAATTCTTCTGTTTTACCAATTACTACTCCATCATCAACATAAATAGCTAATAAAATTGACGCATCTTGGTTTTTATATATACATGGCTCATTTTTTAATTGGTCAAATCCTAATTCTTTTATTTTTTCATTGAACTTTTCATACCATCTTTTAGGAGACTGTCTAAGTCCGTATAATGACTTCAATAACTTACAAACTTTATTTTTTGAATCATATTGTACTCCCTTAGGAATTTTCATGAAAACTTGCTCGTCTTCCCTTAAATTTCCATTAAGAAACGCTGTTTTTACATCGAACGTCATTAATTTGTAGTTCTTGGCTGTGGCTATAGCAAACAAAGTTTTAATAGCATTTTGAGATGCAACTGGACTAAATATATCATCATAATCTACCTCTTGTTGTTCATTTCCTCTAACTACTAGTCTGGCTTTATGTTTTCCGTTTTCTTTAATTCTGAACACCCATTTATTAGAAAGTATTTTATGTCCTTTCGTCTCAGTTTTATCTACTATTTTCCAAACATTATTTTCTTGTAAAGAATTCAGTTCACTTTCTATAGCCTTTTCCCATTGTTCTTTTTCAGAACTTTTCAATGCTTCTTCGTAAGTAAGCAAAACATAATCCTTATATTTTTCTGGTAATTTTTTAGTTCTTTTTGATGTTATTATTGTTTCTTCAGTTTCCTCCTAACTTTTTTTCTTGTAGAAATAAAAACAATCTTTTAGAGATTATTTTAAGAACATGTATTTTTATGAAGGTATTAATTACTATATTTACGGATTTTAGGTTTTTTTTAATATTACTGAGGTGGCAAACAAGCATACGGCCCATCTGATAAGCGCAATGCCTACAATACCAGGGGCATTACGCGCGCATTGCCGACCCTTAAAAAAACCTTGTTTGGAGAATCCCATGCAGTCTTTTGAAAAAAACTCGACCTTATAGCAAATAATAGCTTTTTGTACAGGACGAATCTTTATATGCAGATTATAATAGATATGACTTACAATCATACAAATTACTTTGATTTCAATCAGGCATTGGGACAGTCTCGTAATTTTCTACAAAATAAATACTGTAACTAAGCAACTGTGTTACCATGCGCAAAATAGTAAATGCGCTTCAAATATATTTAAGTATGCATGAAAAGGAACATCTTTCAATAGGATATTCCAAATGACCGAAACGTCAAAAATACTAACATGTGATTGGATATTTTAGTTATCAATTACAGATCAACCAATGAAAATCTTTTAAGGATGCTTTGTAAAAGAAAACATTCCAATGGCTCTATCGTTGATTTTTCATGGTTTACTTGCTTTACAAACTGAAGTTTTATTTTATAATTGCGTGTAAATTTCCTATTTTTCTTAATTTAAATAAGTTATTCAATGGCTTTTATCTATAACTAAAGCCTTGAAAGTGCAGTTTTGTGTGGAAAACGTAGCGAGATTCGAAGTTAAATTTTAAGGTATTTTCCTTGATATTTTACCAATTTTCATGCTTGTTCAATTTAAGCAATTTATATGTAAATTTATACATTTAAATGTTGTCATAAGTGTTGTATACGGTTTTTATATTGAGTTGACGTGTTTTTCTGTAAAAATAATTGTTTTATGATCCACTTAATGAACTATTTTGTGTCAACGAAATAACATTAAACTTCGATGGAATATTACTTATTAAATTACCAATTAGAATCTATTAGGAATTCTTATCCATCCACAACGCGTAGCGCATATTGTTTTGACGTAGACACTTATATAAAAAAACTTGTATTACCATAGTTTTCCAATTCACATATTGGTTAGAATTGATTACTTACCTAACTTAACAGTATCGTCACAATTATGATTTACATCCTATTTAAATCATCATAGGTCTTTTACAATAGATATTTTGTCTTCTAAATAAACTTCTGAAATATATAAATACAAACATTATTGAAATAAAATATTATATTGAAGGTAAATCAGTCAGTAACCATAGAAATGCAATGATTTTAATTTTTTCTTTACATTTATTGGGTGAAAACAAATATTTAAAATATAATTATAATTAGTATTTACTTGTGCTTTTAACTTTGTCCATATGGCTTAGATATGTTCACTGGCTGGGAAAAAAGGTATCCTATATTCTCTATCCCTTGTAGTGTATGTATACTAAATCTTATAGAGATTTGTTGAGGATCTAAAATGTAACATATATGGTTGGTTTCCCAGGAGAATTATTTAGGTCCTGATTAGGTTTATTGCTAGAAATGAAGCTTCTAAATAAAATCAACAATATTTCTCTTTCATTTATTTAGCTCATTGGCAAATAGTCCACAACTGAATTTATGAATTAAGCAATACTTCTTTGATTCACTCTGCATGAAGAGATTTTTTTTTTTTAATGGCTGATAATGAACTGGAAACCCGTTCTGTGCTAATGATGTATGCTGATGGAGCACTAGTGAGAAAGAAAGTTAATAAAAAAGCAGGTTAGTTAGCCCATCATGATGAATTCAGTCGGTATTGAGCATGATGGTTTACAAGGACTGCAAGGAGGATGATTTGCCATTGTGACAATGGGCTTGCTAATCCCCATTACTAACCAATCCTTCCTCCCTTGAAATGGAAAGGGTTAATATCTTCAAATAATTGTTATACAATTTGATATACACACACTATATAAGACAGAGAAGGACATATTCTACTTTTTTCCCCGTAAATTGATATATCCCAGCCATGAACAAAGTAGTAAAATCAAGATTAGTATTCTATTGTACTTTATTTTTTATGGCTGCCACCAATTGAGTTCGGTGATTTTGCCCAAGACTAGTATTGAAATCTTAAATTTTTTTTAATGGTAACTATTCATAGTGAACAATTCTTGTTGAATTCGTTACGATGGGCTAACTGACCTGCTTCATCCTCACCTATCATTGTTCACTGGTGCCCCGCCGGTGTATTCCGATAGTGTGGGCAGGTTACCATTCCATTATCACCCATTAAAAAAAAAATGGTAACTGTTGCTAGTTAGTAATGAAGTCTAACTATTACCATTGCTAGTAATCTATTAAATCGACCTCCACACAATACCTCTGGAAACCATTATGTTTAATTCTATGTCCATACCAGAGGGAGACTTTGTACAAAAATTGTTTGCCTGGGTACCTCTGTCCCATTTGAGTTTCTACCATAAAGCGAATGTGTTTGCAAGGCTGTGTTTCAGTTTAAATGGTGGGATATGGCAGTGAATTTACAGGGTACAGAATCATAACACCTTACATCTCAGGAATGGGAACACATGGAGGGTATTATAGGTGAAACAGTATACTCTGTTATGTCTATGGTACTACTCATGTCTATAGGCGACGGTTACTACTTTCCATCAGGTAGGCTGTCAGCAAGTTTGCCATTTTAAGTTGCATAAAAAAAAATCTAGACGAATCCATCATGATGGGTAAAGTCACCTGTCTTCACCCTTGTTTATCGTCTTTTGCTGGTGCCCCACCAGTGTATACTGATAATGCAGGTGGAGTTACCATTCCATTATCATCCATTAAAAATAATTCACTTAATCTATTAATTTTAACTAATATTAAATTGCATTTATTCAATTATATTTAGAAGGGTAATAAATTAAAAAACTAATTTTAAATATCTTTTTATAACTAGGTTTTTTATTTTAAATCAAATTAGAAAAACTAAAGAAGGTTTCCTTAGTTTTTTCTAATAATTATTATTTATTTATTAATAATTTTCTACTTATAATTTAGGAACATTTAAAATAAATTATCTACTTTCGTATCACTGGAAAAAAATGCTGTATGACTCTGGAATATAATAATTTAAAAATACTGTTTAAACAAATGGACATATTTATAATTATTTACAATTTAAATTGTGTTATAAAAATATATATATATTTGGATATACATTATGTAGAAATTTATCACCTGTGAAAGGATTCATATTTTAAGTATTTAAACATACATATAAGTACCTAATACATTGTATAACAGAAATGTTTATGCAAATTTTTATACTTTCATGTTCATACAAAAATTTCTCCTCTAATTTCTTTCATTCGTCACTCATTTTTGCATCTTTGAATAATATTTTATTACCCTTTTATTTTCTTTTGCTTAAAATTTTATTTACTTGTAACATATATAAAAAGCGATATCATTCTTAAAAACAAAAAGTGAACAAGAAAACTTATTTCTATCAAACAAATGGTGAAATTATAACTCAGGCTTTAAAGTGTCTTTATAATAGCAGTGTGTGAATGAAATAGTGGGATTTTTGTCTCTTTTCAGCGTGGGATCACTGAAGACAGCTGTACGTTGAAAAGTTAGTGGACCCGAAGATATGGAAGAACCACCTGCAAAAAAAGCGAAAGCTGCCGACCCTGTATCAGAAAACATAGATAATCTAATAGAGAATATAAAGAATTCTCCTAATAATCTACACGCTATTTTAAATTTAGAAATACACGATTCCATACCAACAGAGAAAGTCTACGTTGGTCACATAAAGAACTCGAAAGATTTATCAATAACAATATTGACGTTAAACGAGATAATTCCCCTGAAACAACTTCAGCATTTGAAAAGGGTACGTAAAAAAGATGTATTACTTTGTCCGACAAGTTATCTAACTAACAACTCGTCTATACAAGAATTTCTCGAAGCCAATGTGCCATCCTTAAGACACGTCTTCGAATACTTCAAAGAGATAGAGGTGCCAGCGTTGCCGCCAAAATTAAAAAGACAACACTTCGAATTCAATAAGGTTTGGTCATGCAACTTCCATCCGAACGAATATTTAGAGAAAATGGCTGTCGACAATTTTTTCAATGAGGCCGAATTGAAAAATCATAGAATGTACATGGCGATAGCATTTGACGTGGCAAAATTCTATTTGGAAAAAACGAACAATGTCAATTTAATTAGTTCATTAAATCTTACAAACGTTACCGTCATTGTGGATCCTTCTATTTCATCGATAGTGGATATCGCATTCGATAATCGAGAGAATCATCCTCTTCAACATTCGACTATGCTGGCCATAGACAATGTTGCTAAAACGCAAAATGGCGGCGCTTGGAATGTAGACAACAAAAATGGCATAGACAATAAATTGTGGGGAATAGACAAAGAATTGCTCGATGATTTGCAGCAGAAACACGACGTTTGTATCGGAGCGAGACAGGTTAGAGGTAAAAATGAATCGTGTGATGACGGCGGGCCTTACCTATGTACTGGTTACTATGTCTACACGATCAGAGAGCCGTGCATTATGTGCTCTATGGCGCTAGTTCACGCTAGAGCGAAAAGAGTTTTCTTCTGTTTCGAGAACACGTCATTTGGAGCTCTAAAGTGCAAAACACAGTTGCAGAATGTACCATTTTTAAATCACCGATTCGAAGTTTTCACTGGGTTTTTATAGTGTCAATAGATATTGGAGAATTAGCAAATACTTTTTTTAATGGTAACCCTGCATAGATTGGAGGAAAGAGAGAAGTTGAAGTCTAATGTTTTGTCTCATTATTTCATAGTAAATTCTTCATGTGATCTTCTCTCAGGTTATGGAATGAGCTCCCTGCCGAGGTTTTCCCAAGAGACTACAGCATGGGGTTCTTCAAAACAGGGGTAAAGAGGTTTCTTCAGGGTCGGCAACGCGCGCGTAATACCTCTGGTATTGCAGGCGTTCATAGGCTACGGTAACCGCTTACCATCAGGTGGGCCACATGCTTGTTTGCCACCTCAGTGGTATAAAAAAAAGTGAAAGAAAGTGACAGAATACTAATTATTTGCACAAGTGACTCCCTCTGGTTTTGCGTAGTGGAAAATTGGACAATTGACAGCTAAAACAGTATCAAAATCTGTCGCATGGTTTAGAAGTAAGCGGGTAAACAGACACATGTTGACTGCGACTTTGTTTTATTTAGAGATTAGGCTTCTTTTATGAATAATATAATTTTTTTTATACTACTATGATGGCAAACAAGCATACGGCCCGTCTGATGGTAAATAGTAGGAGTGGGTAATTTTTTTTTATACAACTTAGAATGGCAAACAAGCTGACGGCCCACCTGATGGAAAGTGGTAACCGTCGCCTATAGACATGAGCAGTACCGTGGACATAACAGAGTATACTGTTTCGCCCATGATACTCCACATGCGTTGCCATTCCTGAGGACTTAGGTGTTATTCCTCTGTACCCTGTAAATTCACGCCATATCCCACCCTTCAAACCGAAACACAGCCATGCAAACACAACTGCTTTACGGTTGAAACACGAATGGGACAGTGTTACCCACCCCTACCACCTGTTAGCCTAGGACCGTCGATAATTCTCATAGCACGTCTATACACCAATTATTATTGTATTAAAGAGAAATACATTTCTGTAAAATTATGCTATATTTAAGTGATGTTTGTGCATCGATCATATATATAATATGGAACATTCTTGTTGTTTGCTTTTGCCCTCACCTAATATTATTCAAAAGGGGGAAAGGGATTTTAAGTTTTAGAATCCAATTTCTAGTATATGGAAACTATCATGGTTAATTCCTGATGAATTCATCATGGTGGGCTAACTGGGCTAAATTTCGGAAAATATTTCATGGTAGACCCTCTGTTTTTCTGCTCAACACCGAATTAATTTGGTCGAATACATAGCTCTGAGAATCCCATTTCTAGCAATATACCCAACGAGGTCGACCTCCTCGCGGTTCCCCCTGGAAACTATCATGGTTAATTCCTGATGAATTCATCATGATGGACTAACTGGCCTGTTTACATTCTCATCCATCATCCTTCACTGGTGCTCCGCCAGCGTATCCCGTTAGCGCAGGCGGGGTTACCATAACATCAAAAAAAAATCAAAATCTATTCTAATTACAAAATGACACGATTGAATAAGTTGTTTAGCTATGTGTGTAAAAATATACCGAAAAATATATAAGATACCGAATTCAAATTGTTAAATATGACTATATTTAAAAAAAGAATGAATATACACTTGGCTGAATATAAATAGTTTTTATCAAAGATTAATTAAAAAAGAAAATTTGACGAATATCTTAACTTTGTACTGCGTTTAAGCAAAACAAAATTACAACCGAAATGGGAACCTCCTTTGTTCTTGGTTGCTTGAAAATGTGTTTTGTAATTTGTCTTGATTTATCTCTTCAACCTATTTTAAAAAGACTCCTTTTTGTTCTCATTTCGGTTGTATGTTATTTGTTTATTACGTCATAACTCCGTCAGTTGTAAACGGATTTGGATAATTCTGTTTTTATCTGAACGGATGTACAGATTGATCCCACAGAAATTTTATCAAAATTGGTTCAGTAATTTATAAATCAAAATAACTTGGTCTTGCTACAATTGAAGTCTGTTTTTTTTATGGCACACATTTTATTTATTTTGAAATCGTTTAAAAATACATACGAAGCAGGAATCTCCTTTTGTAAGTCGGTTAAAAAACTGTAACAACATGGCTACGTTATAATAGAATCAATCTATCTGTTTCCAATTGTAAGCCCCTCCTTGAAATTCGACTGAACGCTGCAATTCGGACTCATAACTGTTTGGAGTGTTGCTTGTGCCTCTGTTATTTTTTCTTTTTTTATATTTAAATATAGAATTGTTCAAAATGGGTGTTTTGAAGTTTATTCGCGCGTTTGACGCCTTTTGGTGAGATTATTTATTTATTTCTGAAATTTATAGATATAAATAAAAATCAATTACTAAATATATATATTTCAGAATGGCCGCAACTATTTGGCAAATTTTTTTTATTGTGATCTTTGAAAAATCATGTGAAAGTGAAAATTTTAAAATATAGGAAAGATTTGGCCCATTTTCTTAGTATACACGTACGAAGTCGGTGACTGTAACTAGTATGTAATAATACTTTCAACGAACTTAAAAATGTTTTCAACTGTCTTTTTTGTGGACAACTGAGATGTAATACGTAAGCTAGTTATGAACCGATTTCAATTATTCTTTTTAATCGTAATAGTATAGATCGGTGTTTTTCAAAGTGTGAGTCGCGAGTCCTTGTGGGGGGGGGGGGAGTTCTGAGCTTCTCTACAAGGGGGTCGCGGAAGGTTATGTAATAAATAAAAAAAAAAAGAATTGCCTACAGAACACTGCAAAATTCCCGCCAATTCCGGTTCGAACTGATTCCTTCCTTATAAATCTTCACTGAACGCTGTCGACTGTGCGCACTGGAAGGATAGTCCTCGTTGGGACGCAATAAAGTTCATGTTACATTGACAAGCGCCCAATTAGCTGAGCAATTGTGAAACGACAGCTTCCCTTCACGTGATTGTTCAGCGAATTGCTTGATGGCTACGAAGCCATGTTTCTTGATACGAGAGCACAAGCGTTTAAATGTTTGAATCAAAAATGTATGTTTTTTTTTGCAATGGATGAGTTTGATTATAATAAATAAATGAATTAATTGCCCAAATAAGAGGAAACTTTTAGATAAAATAGATTAAAGATTGTGTCTCACAAAAAAAACCAACTTCAATTGTGATAAAACCAGTTATTTTGATATAAAAACTAAACTACTACAATGATTTTGATGTAATTCTTATAGGATCAATCTGTAAGTATATGCTTTCAGATAAAAAAAGAATTTTCCAAATCGGTTTACTACTGACGGAGTTATGAGGTGACAAACATAAAAGAAGGGGGGAAAGGGATTGTTAGTGATGGAGACTGAGAGTCCCATTGCTGGCAATATGCCCAACCAGGTCGACCTTCTCGCGGTTCCCCCTGGAAGCTATCATGGTTAATTCCTGATGAATTCATCATGATGGGTTAACTGGCCTGTTTTCATTCTCATCTGTCACCCTTCGCTGGTGCTCCGCCGGCGTATCCCGTTGGCGCGGGCGGGGCTACCATGCCATTTTCACCCATCAAAAAAAAAAAGAAAAAATACAACCGAAATGAGAGAACCTCCTTTTTTTGAAATCGGTTGAAAAAATAGACTAAAATCATGGACGTATCATTAAGGTCATTTGAAGACTCATTGTCTTGCGTACTTCTTAATTAGTCCGCGTGGGGGGAAGGGATTGTTAGTAATGGGGGGAGGATGATAGATGAGAATGAATAGGCAGGCCACTAGGCTACATTAATGAATATACTTGAAATTCAGCACGACGGTTTCCAAAAGGTCCTCTCTGGAAATACGCGGAGGTCGACCAGACAGGCTTTAGGCAGTAGGACTGGTAGTCCGCATTACTAACACTCCCTTTCCCCTCCTATAGGCGACAGTCAACTTGTTTGCTATACTAAGAACCATAAAAGTACCAGTAATTCCTCACTGGACCCACCAGCGTATACCAATATCAAAGGCTGGGTCACCATTCTATTTTTAATTTCAAATATATCTCATAAAACTATGGTTATATTAACTTTTTGTTTTTATTACAGACCAAAGAGATCATTTGAGTGTCGTCGACGGAACTCACAGAAGTCTGTCAAGAAGAGAGAAGACGAAGAAGAGACAAACGTATCCCACCAGTACCGTCTCGAAGCTTTAATGGAAATTATCAGTATTGGTATATGCGAAATAAAACTGGTGTTTGCAGACCAAGAGTTGGGGAATACTGAGACTGGGTGCTTGTAGCGGTTTGGGGGTAGACGGTTAATGGTGAGTCATTTTTTTATGCATAGTACGGCGAACTGACGGTCCATCTGATGGAAACTGGTAATCGTCGCCTATAGACATGTGATACCGATCCGATATCTATATATTGGGGATCCAATTAGTAGAGTTTACGTACCAGATATATTGTAGACATAAAAATGGTGAACACGAGACCGCGTGAATGTGGCCGATTTACACTTTGAAATATTAAATTCCAAGTAAATATGTTCAGCCCATGCTACAACGTTGTCGATATCCCGCTGTAGAGCTTCACAGTCTTCCATGGTTCCGATAGCCATGAATAGCTTCGCATCGTCAGCAAACATGAGACACTGAGCAGTGTTAACAACATCTGGCAAGTCATTGATCATAATTAGGAACTGCAATGGACCCCGAGTTCTACCCTGATTTACTCGGGAGCCGGTAACATAGGATTCAGGTCTTGGGTTTATTTATAAATTTCTGCCGTTTTTACGGAGCGGAAGAAACTCCTTGTAACGAAGCAATATCTACTTGTTTTTTTTATATTTATCATCGTCATATCAGCCGCCTACTCTCCACTTCATACGGACATAGGTCTCTCCCATAAGGGAGGTTTTGCAGCAGCTGTCACGCTTGACAAGCAGGTTGCTAACCGCAGTTAACCTTTGCTAATGTTTAAAGATACAAGCTCCTGCCCATTTCTCGGCTATTAAGTTCCCTTAATTTCCTCTATCGACACCATAACCATGGGTAAAATGGATACCGACCCGATATCTATATATTGGGTTGCTTTGGACACTGATGGCGGATAAAAGGTCATCGCCCATATCGATCGGATATCTTTTTTTTATAACACAGGGGACAAACGAGCATGCGGCGCACCTGATGATAAGTGACTACCGCCGCCCATGGTCACCCATAACACCAACGGCATTGCAGGTGTGCTGCCGGCCTTTTAAAAAAGAATATACTCTTTTCTTGAAGGTTATGTTGTCGTATCGGTTCGGAAATACTGCTGTTGGAAGTTGATTCCAAAGAGTGATTGTGCGTGGGAGAAAGTGCCTTGAAAAACGCACGGTGGAGGACCGCCACACGTCCGGATGACTTTTAATTTTTTTTTATGGAAAATAGGCTTTTAACATATTCATTATTGGCCTAGTATATAGATTTATTATATTATTATTATTTCAGCCGTTAACTGTCCACTGCTGGACATAAGCCTCCCCCATAAGTGGAGTTTTGCCAGTAGTTGTTACGCTTGGCAGGCGGATTGGCAACCGCAGTTAGGTTTTTAAATTTGTTTTAAGAGAAACGCTGCTGCCCATCCCTCGCCCTCCCTTAGTCGCCTCTTACGACACCCTTACAGTATATAGACATTGTGACTAAAACATTTATATATTGTTATTACCCACCTCTAACACCCGGCGAGAAATAGATTGTTAGTAACGAAGTCTATCTGATCCATTGCTAGCAATACACCCTATCACAGGTCGACCTCTACGCGGTTCCCCTTGGAAATCATCATGATTAATTCTAGTGGAATTTGTCACGATGGGCTAACTGACCTGTTTACTCTTCACCTATCATCCCTCACTGGTGCCTCGTCAGCGTATACCGATAGCGCCGGCGGAGGGTACCATTCCATTATCACCCTTAAAAAAACCCTAGCACCAACAGGAAAGGAAGGGGTGGCCCATTGTTATCTGGGATCAAACGCACTTATTTTTTGTTGTACATGGTGTACAAGACGTGTTTTTTTTTTCTCTATTTTACTTGGAATTAAAAAAGTGATTCACACACTTCGAGATAGCGGATCTCGACTCCGTCACTGGAATTTGCCACACGCGAATCGTCTGAAGGCACCAATAAATATCAATTAGAATGTTGCTCTCGCTGACACGAGCTTATTAGAACTATTATCTTTAATTACGACCATGTTTTTTGTCATCGTACCAAGATCAAGTCCTCGATCTTTATTTTTTTTTCATGCAACTTAGAATGGCAAACAAGCTAACGGACCACCTGATGGAAAGTGGTAAACGTCGCCTATAGACATGAGCAGTGCCATGGACATAACAGAGTAATCTGTTTTGACCATGATACCCCCCCATGCGTTGCCATTCCTGAGGACTCAGGTGTATTCCTCTGTACCATGTAAATTCACTGTCATATCCCACCCTTCATACCGAAACACAGCCATGCAAACACAACTGCTTCACGGTAGAAACATGAATAGGACAGAGGTACCCAAGCAATCAACTTTTGTACAAAGTCTCCCTCTGGTGACTAATAGTAGAAGAATAAAATAGACCACAAATCTAAATGGTGTATAAAGATGAAACATACACCAGATTTTAAATTATACCTTCAGGAATACAACTGTGAGAACCGTATCCGATTTGGTGTAGGCGTTTTTACGTGATGCCAAAACAAATATGCAGCCAGTTAAAATTTCTAAAAATTACTGTTCTGTCATCTCTTTGTATTATCACAGATAATATAGCTGCCTCTATTCTGTACGCTCAAACTCTTACTAGCTTCAAAACCTCTGTTAAATCGTATTACTTCTCCCTTTAGTTGTGTTATATATTCAATTTTTTTTTTTTCTGGGTATTATTTAGTTTATCTTTAATTGTACGGTTATTACCCTTATACATTCTACAGTTTTCTTTCAGCTTCTCAAAGGTTGACTGTAAGAGATCCCTTTATGGGATAAGTCCGCCATTGTATACTAAATCATTTACTAGTATTTAATCTGACTTATGTACAATAAAGATTTTTACAACAACAACAACTATTTTTCAGTATTCTCTCTTCGTTTTCCATCGTCATTTTCTTTTGTTGTATCTGTGCATGTGTATGTTTATGTGTATATATAATATATGTATGTATGTGTATATATATGTGTATCTATGTGTGTATGTGTATGTATGTATGTATGTATATATGTTTGTATATGATAATATTTTTATAATAGTGCGCCACCTACCCTTTGTCTTTTTCTCAATGTCCTCTATATGCTATACACTGGCGGCACATCAATAACGGATGATAGGTGAAGGTGGAAGCCTGACTTGACAAATTCTACAATATTTATTTATTTAAAACTGTATTGTACACACCAATCATACGTAAATGTATGACAGAAATAATCAAATGTACACAGGCGAGTTTAACTCTTTAGAATTTAAGAGATTTCTTCCAGCAAATACTTAGTACAATACTTAGCCAAGAGGATTTCTAGGGAAAATCGCATGGATGTCGACCTGTATTGCTAAGAGAGGTTGTAATTCTTTTTATGGATGATAATGGAATGATAACCCCGCCTGTACTAACGGTATACGACGGCAGAGCACCAGTGAGGGATGATTGGTGAGGAAGAATAGATAGGTCAGTTCAAAAGGCCGGCAGCATACTTGAAATGCCGTTGGTGTTGTGGGCGATCATAGGCGGCGGTAGTCGCTTACCATCAGGTGAGCCGCATGCTCGTTTGCCCTCTGTGTTGTAAAAAAAGTTAGCCCATCGTGACGAATTCAACAATAAATTAGTCATGTTAGTATCCAGAAAGCGGTTTCTCCTGGAAACTACCATGACTATATACGTGACGTGGAGGTCGACCTGATAGGGATAGATAGTATATTTTTTTTTAATGGACGATAATTTAATGTTAATAAATTAGTCATGGTAGTTTCCAAAGGGAACCGCGTGGAGGTCGACCTGATAGGGTGTATTGATAGCTGATAGCTATGGGGACTAACCGCCCCATTACTATTCAATACTAACTCCCAGAAGTTGTACTTGCCATCTTAGTCTAAGACAGCCATGCAAGCACAGCTGCTTGGCGGTGGAAACACTAGTGGGACAGAGGTACCCATGCTGATAGCGTGTACAAATACTTGCTCTAGTATATTATTGTATCTCCATCCGTCTTATTCACACACATGTGAGTAGATTCCACAACTGCGTACATTTTGCGTGTCCATCTTTAGGGTTTTGCAGCGAAACGGCCTAACCGGAACCCTTGTTACTCCATATAGAACGGTGTTTCCCAACGTGGGGCCTACGCCCCACAGGAGGACAATTTGATAGTTAGGGGGAGGGGATTAAAAAATGGACTCGAAGCGATTTTAACCCTCTTTCTCCGGCCCATTTAAATGCAATGCTACGAGTAGATATTGGTGCCAAATTTAACAAAAAAAGTAAATTAACAAAAGCACTGTAAATATTTATTAGGTATAATTTCGTTTGACGTTACCAAAATATCAACTGGGCGATTAGAGTCGTCAAGTAAACTTTGTCGGGAAAAATTATGTATGGGGGCATAAAAGTTTTAGAAATGTTCAAGTGGGGCATGGCACAAACAAGGTTAGAAAACACTGCTGTAGACAATTGTAAAACAAATTTCACGATCCAAAAAATAATATTGGATTGAACAGAATTTTAACCCTTTACATTCCGTTTTCGCCGTTTTTGCTACATTAAAATGTTAACATTTAATGAACTGTATGTCACTATCGTACAACCCGCCATAAACTAAAATTTCATCCCAACCATCTGGACGAGTGGCGGTCCTCCACCGTGCGTTTTTCAAGACACTTTCTCCCACGCACAACCACTCTTTGGAATCAAGTTCCAGCAGCAGTATTACCGAACCGATACGACAACGTAACCTTCAAGAAAAGAGCATATTCCTTTTTAAAAGGCCGGCAGCACACCTGCAATGCCGCTGGTGTTGTGGGTGACCATGGGCGGCGGTAGTCACTTACTACCAGGTGAGCCGTATGCTCGTTTGCCCCCTGTGTTGTAAAAAAAAAATTCACATAATTTCAGGATCAAATCTTTTGTTTCTGCCTACCCTAATAAGACATAGGCGTGACAAATATGTATATACTCGTATCTTTTGCAGCTTAATATCTACTTTCAAGGGGTGTGGGAGGGGGTAGTAAATAGTGATTATATCAGCCCTTTAACAGTCCGCTGTTGAACATAAGCCTCCCCGGCCCCCTTAGGGGGGTTTTGTAGTAAGCAGTAATATGAATGAATGAATGAGTGAGTATACTTTATTTGCATTATACAATATAGGAAATAAGCAAGACAATTTCCAAACACAACGATACAGTTGTATAAGTACAGTGAGGCGGTCTTATTGCTGAGAGCAATCTTTTCAAGACAATATGCTCAGTAGCCTTATTTGTAGCGATATGCCTTATTATAAAATAGAGGAGTTTCTCAATTCGGTCGTATTTTCAACTAACTGTCTGTCTGTTACCACAGAACTCTGTGATTTATAAACCGATTTGGATAATTCTTTTTCAGACTGAAACGATCTTTCCAGAATGATTCCTAAAAAGAATTGTGACAAAATCCGTTCAGTAGTTATTAAATTAAATTTTTTTTTTTGGGACATAATATAGTTAGTAGTATATTCATTTATTTTAACATTTATTATATAAGTAGGTAGGTATTATATGTATTTATAGTGTATGTATTTATGTAATATTTTATTATATACTAGCGGCCCGTCCCGGCGTCGCACGGGTTGACATTTTTAACATTTTCCTTCACTGCTCTGCTCCTATTGATCGTAGCGTTATGAAAAGTATACTATAACCTGCCCAGGAGTATGAAGAATGATTGTACCAAGTTTCGTTAAAATCCGTCGAGTAGTTTTTGTTTCTATAACGAACATACAGAGAGACAGACAAAAATTTTACTAATTGCATTTTTGGCATCAGTATCGATCACTAATCACCCGCTGATAGTTATTTTGGAAATATATTTCATGTACAGAATTGACCTCTCTACAGATTTATTATAAGTATAGATATTTTAATATTTTATTTAACTGTATATTTGTTTATGTATTAATAGTTGTAGCACTTCAGTTGCCCGCTAACGAAATGCTTTCTCACTGTATCGGGTCGACTGGAAGAGATCTCTGTCAGAGATAAGTCCACCCTTGCTCACAACATTTATAAATACATTATTTTATATGTAACTTACAAGTGCAATAAAGTATATGTATTATTCTCAATTTCGTGTATAATATAGTATATATCATATATGTGTAAGTATATTTGTTATTCATATATATTTATTCGTTTATATATGTAATTTTAGTATGTATGTACTCGTATATCAATAATTAGTAGTACCGCATTCGAGTATTCTGACACTTGCCTATGATTGACTGGGAGAGAATGCTTTTAGCATTAAGTCCGCCATGTACACAAATTTGTACTAATGAATAAATAAATAAAATATATACATATATAGTAGTTTGCGCGGAACCCACCCATCCCCAGCCGTACCCAGAGTCACCATGACCCGTCGCTCATGTGACCCTACCACAAGTGGTCTCAATTCGCCCATCCTTATTCTATTGGCCAGCGAATTAAATACATTGGCCATCTCCAGACCAATTGAGCGTGTACACCACAAGAGTGCCGTGTTTTTGTCTTGCCGGACGGACGGACTGCAAGATGGTCGATTAATTAATATATTTGTATATTGTAAAAAATGGCATACCGACGTTTACCGAAGCGGGATTTTGCCAATACGGCCTAACTTTCACGATTACCAAGCGATCATTGTAGTGTTGTGTTGTGTTGTTTGGAAGGTGCGGTGTGTAAGGTGAGATACATTTTGTTTACAACACAGCGGGCAGGGGGGAAAGGGATTATTAGTAATGGGGGGTCTAATTAAGGGGGACGCTGCTGCCCATTTCTCGACCAATAAGTTCCCTAAGTCGCCTCACCCACGGGAATGGAAGGGATGGCCCATTCTATGTCGGGACCACACGGTGAGCATACATACATTTGCAATGTATGAGGGAAAAGAGGTTATTAGCAATGGAGTTTGACAGCCCCATTGCTAGCAATATACCCTATTAAGTCGACCTCCACGCGGTTCACCCTGGAAACCATCGTGAACAATTCTTGTTGAATTCGTCACGATGAGCTAACTGACCTGCTTCATCCTCACCTGTCATCCTTCACTGGTGTCCCGCCGGTGTATACCGATAGCGCGGGCGGGGTTACCATTCCGTTATCACCCATTAAAAAAAAACAAGGGGGCAAACGAGCATGCGGCCCACCTGATGCTAAGTAACTACCGCTGCCCATGATGTGCGACATATTCTATTAGAGTGTCGTATAAACACGAAGGAATTCATGCGCCACTTTAACTTGAATAAATTTAATGTTGTCCTCAGTCAGCTAGTCCTCAGGAATGGCAACGCATGGGGCGTATCATGGGCGAAACAGTATACTCTATTATGTCCATGGTACTGCTAATGTCTATAGGCGACAGTTACCACTTTCCATCAGGTGGGCCGTCAGCTTGTTTGCCATTCTAAGTTGTATAAAAAAAATTCAATCTATACTAGCTCTATCTATATTTTTATTTATATTTATATATCTATATTCTGGTTCACTAAACCAGAAATTTTTGAATATAATAGTTGATAGATAGTATATATATATATATATATATATATATATATATATATATATATATATATATATATATATATATATATATATTTTTTTTTTTTTTTTTTTTAATGGACTATAAAGGTATGGTAGCCCCGCCTGCGCTAACGGGATAAGCTGGCGGAGCACCAGTGAAGGGTGATAGATGAGAATGAAAACAGACTAGTTAGCCCATCATGATGAATTCATCAGGAATTAACCATACTAGTTTCCAGGGAGAACCGCGAGGATGTCGACCTGGTTGGGTATATTGCTAGCAATGGGATTCTCAGTCTCCATTACTAACAATCCCTCTCCCCCATACCGCTATGTATGAGGCATATTACCAAATTAATTCGGTGTCGGTGAGCAGAAAAACAGAGGGTCCTACCATGAAATATTTTCCGAAATTTCGGGTCCGAACGAAACATTATATATACAGTTAAAAAAAAATTAAAAGATACTAAAATATCGTTCCTTTGGACTTTTATGGTAACATTTATGACTTCGTCGATTTCATTGTGAACAAAAACACGAAAATGAATCCGAAAATTCGGAATTTCATTGCATGGTAGACCCCCAGGTAGGCGGGGCACCAGTGAGGAATGATACGTGAGAATGAAAAGGCAGGTCAGTTAGCCCATCGTCACAGATTCCACTAGAATTAATCATGGTGTTTTCCAGAGGGGACCGCGTGGAGGTCGACCTGATGGAGTGTATTGCTAGCAATGGGTCAGTCAGACCCCAGTACGAATAATTCCTCCCCATATGCAGTTTTTACAGTTGTATCCTTGAAGGTCTAACTTAAAATCTGGTGTACGATTGATTGCTTATCTAATTCTAAAACTCACGTGTACAAAAGTATGGGCAGCAGCTAGTACTTACAAAGTACCTATATTAAGCATTCCATTAGCGTGTAAGGCAACGTGTTCTTCTTATGGAATGATTTTCTTAAACAAATATTAGAGACGAGCCATAGAGTAAAAATTAAACAGACTTGAGATATTTGATATCATATACTACCTATATGCATGTGTCTTCACTGAGGACTTTGTAATTCTAATACAAAATGTTATTATTTTATTTATATCTCATCTCATTCTAGTTTTTTTTAAGTCTTTTATTTATTTATTTATTAAACACAAGAAATTTACAATGTGAGTACATTGGTTCCCGTACTAGGCAAACCTGTATCGCAGGAGTACATAACATATGTTTACTAATACATTTTGGTTTTTCATTAGACGTGAATGAAATATTTTTAATGTGTCTTTATATTCGGAATTAGCGCCCACATCGCGTAACATACACACAAAAATTATCAAATTAAGAAACACCTTTTCAAATTCGCTTAAAATCTATCTCTAAATGTCAAAAAATATGTCTTTAATTTATTTTACATTTTTTCTTTTTAAGTTTTAATATTTGCATGTCTAATTATGGCGAAATATGAGGACTTATTGTAACATCTATACACTTACCATGTTTCTTGTAAATAAATAAAATAAATAAATAAAACAGATGTACCCTCTGTAAAATAATGTATGACCACACGGCATATACGGTGTATCCAGTGACAGTGTCGAGTTACTACACTAGTCCGTCCTAAATGCGATCTAGTTCAATCGTCGGCACGTCATTAAGCGATTGTGGTCAATACTGTAAGTAGTTACACATCTATTGTTCGTTAAATTGATGTAGGTGCGTTCCCTTACAAGGTTATGGGTAAATTGTGTCGCAGTTCCCCGTCTGCCTACTATGTCTCATCTTTTATTCTTTTGTTTCAATTTAAAGGTGAGTTTGGGCCATGATCGCCAGCATCTATATACATTTATCAGAGGGAGACTTTGTACAAAAATCGATTGCTTAGGTACCTCTGTCCCATTCGTGTTTCAACCGTGAAGCAGTTGTGTTTGCATGGCTGTGTTTCGATTTGAAGGGTGGGATATGGCGTGAATTTACTGGGTACAGAGGAATAACACCTTAGTCCTCAGGAGTGGCAACGCATGCAGGGTATCATGGGCGAAACAGTATACTCTGTTATGTCCATGGTACTGCTCATGTCTATAGGCGACGGTTACCATTTTCCATCAGGTGGGCCGTCAGTTTGTTTGCCATTCTAAGTTGTATTAAAAAAAATTTAATATTAAGATTGTGTTTAAAAAAAAAGTGTTTAATATTTTATTAATTTAAAAATATAATAATAATTTGTACGTATTATGTAATTAATAAAGAAAAAAATATAATTAAACATAAATTAAAATAGCAATGACTGTAAACTATGGGTATGTACCTGAAAATAAAAAGATTTACTATTATTATTTTTAATCATGGCAAACTCAGATAATTTAATTTAAAAACTAAAGTATAAATCGATTTTAATAAAATGTCTATAATACTTGTTTGTTAGTTCATCTTTTCAGATAAAGAATTTTCCAAATTGTTTTATAATTGATGTGGTTATGAGGTAACAAATTAATTAAAAAAAAAATTAATTAATTAAGACCATTATTTTTTTAAGTTTATTGAAAATCTGGTGTACGTTTTATATTATACTAGTGGTCGCCAAGTGACCGAAATATGGCCTTAACATATCTATACTTATAATAAATCTGTAGAGAGGTCAATTCTGTACATGAAATATATTTACAAAATAACTATCAGCGGGTGATTAGTGATCGATACTGATACCAAAAATGCAATCAGTAAAATTTTTGTCTGTCTGTCTGTATGTTCGTTATAGAAACAAAAACCACTCGACGGATTTTAACGAAACTTGGTACACTTATTTTTCATACTCCTGGGCAGGTTATAGTATACTTTTCATCACGCTACGATCAATAGGAGCAGAGCAGTGAAGGGAAATGTTAAAAATGTCGACGGGACGGGCCGCTAGTTTAATAAACAGAATGAGAGTTTACGCATTAAAAAGATGCAGAATTTATAAGACAAAATAAATATAGAAGTTATAAAGGAATCACTCATAACTATTTATCATGTAAAATTGTATGAAAAAGTTGACACGCTTTTCTCGAAGCATTTGTATGGAGACACTCTATGTATATAGTCTAAGCCAAGCACCATACAAGTCCGAACGGAGTATAACTGCAATAGACAGGGACGGAAGAACTCTGTCGTATCTTATACAACGCGTGTAACTCAATAGCAGGTGTCAATGTCACATTCTTGACTTTGTCACAGTATAATAATCACTTAATATAAAACAATCACATTAATATAATAATTAAGAATCCAAAAAAACAAACAAACAATTGTGACTAAACTAGTTATTTTGATTAAAAAACTAAACTACTGTACCTATTTTGGTAAGATTTCTATGGGATCCATTAGCAGCAGCATCCCTCTAAAGACATCTCTAACTAACTAAGCCTAACTGCAGTTGCCAACTCGCCTGCCAAGCGTGGCAATTACTGACAAATCCCCTCTAGGGGGAGGCCTATGTTCAGGTGGCGGACAGTTGACGGCTGAATAAATCAAAAACTCTTCTCATCTTCATCTCTATCTTTCTAGGAGCCGTAGTACCGCCGCCCGCTCGGAGTCAGCCAGGCGACGTGATTCGTGTCCGGCAGAACCGCTGATACCCCATGGAGACCCTCGCCAACCGTCACCCAACACATTTGATCGGCAGCCGCTCCACGAACAAGAGTTTCCCGGGCCCAGAACCCCATATACAGTATCACATCTGTCGCTGCAGTAGCAACATGCTTCTGAAAATTGAGAACACACTACTCCAGAGCCATCGTCAAAGAGAAACCACTGGGATCAAGAAATTGTACAATTCCTTCTTCGTCCTCTTCTAACGTGCTCGTTGTGGAACTAGTTAAATCATTTCATAATCATTTCATCAATCATTAAGTGACTTTCTTTGTGACTACGCTATGGGGGTGTAATGGAATTTCACGAAAAGGACTTTTGTATTATGCATGAGGGACGCAAAGAGGAGTTCGGTTGGGAGTCGTCTGTGAGGTTCGCGGTGATCGGACGGGAGGAGGAGTTCGGGATGTATCTGGAGGAGCAGCGCGAGGGGAGGAAGAGGAAGTGGCAGGAAGGGGGCAAGATGATGAGGCGGGACGATAGTGAGGAGAAAGAGCAGAGGAAGGTGCCACCGAAAAAGATAATGGGTAAGTTGCATTTAACAGATTTATTTATTCCAATGCGTTCGTGTACATTTTTTTTTTATTTCGCTGAGGTGGCGAACAAGCATATGGCCCACCTGATGGTAGGCGTTTACCGTAGCCTATGAACGCCTGCAATACCAGGGGCATTACACGCACATTGCCGACCCTTGAAGGAACCTCTTTATCTCTTTGTTTGAAGAACCTAATGCTGTAGTTATGATTACAGTTGAATCTCGATTATTCGAACATCGATTATCCGAATATTCGATTATCCGGACTTATTCTTCACAGCTCTAACCCCTCCCCCCTCCCGGAAGATAAGAACTAGTAAGGATTAAAACATGTCACCTGACAGCAACAATACATAACGCCTCGATTGCCTTTATCACCACTTATCACACTGTCGTGTAAGAATCACAGCTGAACTGAACTATAAACTGGTTCATTAGACGCCTATTGATACCAATCGTCCAATGAACGCGATGGCACACAGATTATAAACATAACAGAGGGGGCAAGCGATTTATGGTTGTATTGTTTTTGCCTATTACCTAAGCAGGAAAAGACTAATTTGCAATTGGACGTTTTGGGTCGTAGTAAAGTTTGTACTTACTGTCTACATCTAGGGTAGTTTATGTCTATAAAGTATTTTGTAGTTTCTGTACGACATAAGTCATGTTGCCATGTTGTATGTACTAATGTAACTACTAACTCATCAAAAATATAAAATGTAAAAAATATTGCCAAGTCTCGCAACACAGTTCTTGTACTACAAAAAGTTTTGATATCATAAGATCAATTATTAGAGATTACATAAGTAAAACCGAGTCGGTTATTTTAGTTAATGTCCATGAAGGCGACTATTATCAACAACTTTGTTATAAATTGTTAACTAATCAATTACCTACCAACATTTGTGGTACATTTGATTTTGAGGTACTGATCTCTTTATATGTCATCTGACGAAATTCACAAAGGCTGGAATGTTTACTATTTGATATTGTTAAATCTAACCATTGTTGTTTGTTGTACTATGTCGAATTGGGATGTATCTAGGGACATAGAAAAAAAGGAAATAAACCTAGTAAATTTATAGTGACCGTATCAATATTAGATATCTTTATTTCCATATAAGTCATTATAGACTTGGCAATTGCATAGCAACATATTCTACTAAGAAAATACTTCAATCTTAAGTGCAGTGTTTAGATTTACTTAATAATTGAAACAGTAGATTTTGTATTGGACTATTCTTTTATAATTATGATGTTAACAGAGATAATATACACGTAATATGAATACTATACTATGTACTGGTGCTGGTATTATGACTTATTTATGCAAATTCATTATATTAAATATATTACCACTACCATAAAAAACGGACTGCAGTTGTGGCAAAACTAGTTATTTTGGTTTAAAAATTCAACTACAGAACCGAGTTTGATAAAATTTCTGTGACTTTATCTTTTCATATAAAAAAGAATTTTCCAAATCGATGTATGGGGCAACAAACAAAAAAAACTGAATTTAGAACATCCTTCTTATTGAAGTCGGTTAAAAATCAGCAAACTTTAGTTGTGTCATAATTAGTTATTTTGATCTAAAAACAAAACTACTGGACTGATTTTGATATAGTTTCTGTGGGACCAATCTGTAAGTATATCCTTTCAAATAAAAAAAAATATTTTTCCAAATCGGTTTATAATTGACGGAGTTATGAGGTGACAAACGTAAAACGATCCATTTTAGTACATCCTTCTTTTTGAAGTCGGTTTTAATTTACATGTACTTTGTTCCACTGACTTTATTAAAAACGTTTCAATTATGTGTTACGCCTGAGGAAGACGTTACGAAACCGGTCGCGTGTATAAATAAATTAAAAACATGATTATATATAAATAATATTATGTTATTAATGATTATGTGCCACTTGTTGTCTTCAAATTTTAATATAATATATATGTAAATAATGTTTATGGTGGACACAATTGTGTGTTGATATGTCTGTCCATTATTGTGATGCGTTTTTAAGTGAATTCTAAAAATGGTCTCTGGGAAGAGAGAAACGGTAACCCTGCCAGCGTATACAAGGCATAGCGCAGGCGGGCACCAGTAAGGGATGATAGGTGATGACAAAAGTAGGTCAGTTAACCCATCGCGATTAATTGTTGCCAGGGGAAACCACGTGGAGATCGATTTGATTGTATATATTCGAATATATTTGTATATATTCGAGGGTATATTGCTAGTAAGGGAGCTGTTAGACCTTATTAATAATTCCTTAATAATTGCATTAAAAAAATTGCGTATTAAAGATAAAAAAGATACGTTGTATACTCTCAGATATGGGGGAAAGGGATTGTTCTACCTCTCATCTCTTTTCCTGGAGCCTCGCCAGCGTATATCGATACCGCAGGCGGGGTTACCTGTCCATTTTCATCAATAAAAATATTCTTATACGTATTTTTACACATAGTTAAAAACTCTTGTTCTTGGACAGCAGGCAATTCAGAGATGAGCATATCTCATCCGGCTCTTTTTTACTTTACAACACGGCGCAAACGAGCATGCGGCTCATCTGATGGTAAGTGACTACCGCCGTCCATGAACACCCACAACACCAAAGGCATTGCAGGTGTACTGCCGGCATTTTAAAAAGAAATATGCTTTTTCTTGAAGGTTACGATGTCGTATCAGTTCGTAAATACTCCTCTAAATAGGCCTATGATAACGTTGCAACAAAGACGACTTATCAGAGACAGGTAATTTAGGCAGAAAACTAAACCCAACTCGCCCGTCTGCGCCCATAATCTTATCCGCTCATTGATAATGAAGCGTCGAAATTACGAATTGTCATAACAAACAGTCTACCACGTCTCCGCGGTACGTTCCGACGCGAATTCCGTCGCGGAATACGCACGTGATATGTGTGAATGTGTGTGAAAGTGAACACCAATACGTGACACAATATGTGATAACGTCGTATCTCCGTTTACAACCTGTAATAAGGCACTAATTTTTTTTTTCTTAAAACTATTTTGTATTTTATCGCCTTTAAGTTTAAAGGTTCTATTTGTACGGCCGCCATGTTGATTGTTTTCTTTTGTTTGGTACTATTGGATTGTTTTGTTTTTTTCGATTGGTATTCTTGTATGTATTTCGTACGTATGAAAGTAGGGAAACAAAAAAAAAAGACTACTTCTGGACGGCGTAATGAGATGAGACATACACCAGATTTTAAGTTAGACCTTCAGGAATACAACTGTGAAAACCGCATCCGATTAGGTGCAGTAATTTTTGTGTGATACCAGAACAAACACAGACAGGCAAATTTTAAAAATCATTGTTTTGTCTTCTATTGCTGTTATTAAGACCTGTCATATCATCATCATCATTAACTGTTCACTGCTGTTCAGCAGTGAATAGTTGATATGGATCTCTTTTGTAGGAGAGTATCAAAATTTTCTTAAATATCTTCCACACCAGAGGGAGACTTTGTACAAAAGTCGTTTGCTTGGGTACCTCTGTCCTATTCGTGTTTCTACCGTGAAGCAGTTGTGTTTGCATGGCTGTGTTTCGGTTTGAAGGGTGGGATATAGCATGAATTTACAGGGTACATAGGAAAAACACCTGAGTCCTCAGGAATGGCAACCCAAGGGGGGGTATCATGGGCGAAACAGTATACTCTATTATGTCCACGGTACTGCTCATGTCGTCAGCTTGTTTGCCATTCTGAGTTGCATAAAAAAAACACAGCGTCTAGTTACAATTTTATTATATCGATATAATTATATTATTGGGTAGGTATTTAACCATCTTATCTTACTAACATAACAAAATTTGTTACTATATGATGTTTTTTTTTTTAATGCATGATAATGGAATGGTAACCCCGCCTGCGCTTACTGTATACGCTGGCGGGGCACCAGTGAGGGATGATAGGTGAGGATGAAAGCAGGTCTGTTGGCCCATCGTGACGAATTCCACTAGAATTAACCAATTTTTAATAATAATAATAATAATAAACTCTTTATTGCGCACAGTAGAGATGTATACAAGGAGTGTTTATACGGAATGTGCATATATATTGTATTTTTTTCCAGGGGGTACCACGTGGAGGTCGACCTAATTTAATTTATTTATTTATTTCGAATTAGGCACACCAACAGTATACATATTATATGTACATAAATAACATTTTTTGTGTAGCACGCTGATATGCATACCTATAGCAGGCGTACACAACATTGACTACAGATTACATACATATAAATGTCATAATATAATAAATTAAATTTATAATTACATATTCTTTATTACAAAATTCAATTAGCAATGAGGCTGTCAAATTCCATTGCTAACAATCCTTTTCCCCCCATACAGAGACAGGTCAGTTAGCCCATCGTCATGAATACGTCTGTAGTTCAGCATGATGGTTTCCATGGACGATGTGGATGTCGCCTGACAGGCTATAGGATATCGCCTGATCCGCATTACTAACAGTCCCTTTGCTAGTGGTAAATAAGATAAAATATGAAAATACTAGCGGCCCGTCCCGGCTTCGCACGGGTGGACATTTTTACAACATTTTACATTTTTATCTGTACCTACCTAGCTACCTATTTCATAGATGTGCCCGCCCCCAGCTGCCCCTCTTCTGCACCGCTAAAATAGGCACGAATAACTTTCTATGAATTATTAAATTCGTAATATCTATTGAATACAATAGCCGATTCGAATATGTTTAAAAATATAAACACAAAGCAATAATTATCGCTGACAATTTGCTTTAATCGAAGCACGTCCAAAATGAAATGACCGCATGAATGACATAACAACATGCTTGTACTGTCGACACTGAGAAAAGTTTCAATTTGACAGTACAATCACCATCTTAAAAAAAAAGTTTGAATTTGACACAATAATCCCCATTAACAAAATGATTCGCCATTCATTGAATTCATTTGTTACAAAAAATGGGATAAATGAAGAACCGCTCGAGCGATTTTGTGCAAACTTCACATAAACCATCTACTAAATAGTCCGAACAAAGCCTAAACATTTGGTTTGGATAGGTGAGCCCGTTCTTGAGATATAAAATTTCAACGAAAAGTAGCATTAATTTTTATATATATATACATATATAAATGTTTTCACCAAGTGTGTCGCAGTGACCCAAATAGGCTACAGCTCAGTGATAGTTTTGCTTAAAAGCAAATAGTTTGAACTAAAATATATGGATATTACTATATATTTATTACCCACCCCTATTTCACACTCCTATTTTTGGCCAGTTGTATAAAAAGGCAACTTGCCTTTTTCAGGGTTCATATATTTATTTCCTTTTTACGCCTTTCTAAACGAAACGAAACAGTATGTACTCTGTTATGCCCACAGTACTGTTCATGTGTATAGGCGACGGTTTTTTTTTTTATGGGTGATAATGGAATGGTAACCCCCACCCGCGCTATCGGTAAACACCGGCGGGGCACCAGTGAAAGATGATAGGTGAGGATGAAGCAGGTCAGTTAGCCCATCGTGACGAATTCAACAAGAATTGTTCACGATGGTTTCCAGGAGGGACCACGTGGAGGTCGACCTGATAGGGCATATTGCTAGCAATAGGGCTGTCAAACTCCATTGCTAACAACCCCTTCAACAAAATTGTAAGTAGCTTTGACGTGGTCTAGTGTTTTGAGTAGTCATGCTCACTAAAATGTCCAGACTTGTGGCGGCGTGGTGGGCCGGGTCATTGGGCTCCCTAAAATATGGTCGAGCGCAGTGATGGCTGGCTCATCCGTCATACTCGTGAACGGGTGCTGCTTGTAGGGACTGGTCTGCTCTAATCACTATGACTGATTTCCTCTTATTAATTGTTTAACCAGTTGGTTATGTATTCAATATTTTTTTTTCTTTTTGAGTATTTAATTGAATTAGTGCTAATTGGTGGTTTGTATTCACACAATTAAACTTAAAAATGTAAAGTAATAATAAAATTATTTAAAAGAGCATCACGCAAGTTTCTTGCTCGTTCTTCTTGTGATGGGACAGCTTTCCGAACGAGCGGTAAATTAAAAAAAAATGTAATGACTTTTCAAAAGTGCTTCAATGTAAGTTTATTTGAATAAATGATTTCTATTCTTCTTCTTCTTCTATTCGCAATCTAAATTACAATATATTACTCACCCGTACTATACGGTTACTTTCATCGTGTAGCCGTTACGTGTGGAGCTCGCTTTATATCTTGTTTACTAGAATTACTTTGTGACGTAGCTAAATATGTTCTCATGGCGACTGGACAAATATTAGTGTAGCTAATTACCGAGACTCACTTAGAAGGGGAGAGCGCCACGATAGAAACGATAATGTTACACCCAAAAACTATTTTTAGTCAAAATGGAATTTCTTAACTCTATCTTCTATAAATCTACTAGTTCAATTGTACACATCCCACGGTTTCGACGTGCTCGCACTTTTTATGTTTATCGACGTCGTTATCCCGCGATATTTGTTTTGCTAGATTGATATTGTTTCTCAGAGTCTCGCTAGATGGATAAATATTCGTACTGCTGTTTGTTGTCAAAATGATGTCTTTTATTATCGTGGAAAAAAAATCAGTCGCGGTCAGAGGCTTAATTTAGCTCATCACCATCATATCAGCCGTTAACTATCCATACATACATATCTGTCACGTCTATCTCCCATTAGGGTAGGCAGAAACAATGGAACGCCAAATGCTTCTATTCAAACAGACCTCTTTCGCTTCCTGCACATTCATCAATCTTTTCATACCCGTTAACTGTACACTGTTGGACATAAGCCTCCCCCCCATATCAGTCGCTAACTATCCATACATACATACATACATATCTGTCACGCCTGTCTGCCATTAGGGTAGGCAGAAACAATGGAACGCCAAATGCTTCGATTCAAACAGACCTCTTTCGCTTCTTCCACATTCATCAATCTTTTCATACACGTTAAATGTACTCTGTTGGACATAAGCCTCCCCCACATATCAGTCGCTAACTATCCATACATACATACATACATATCTGTCACGCCTGTCTCCCATAAGGGTAGGCAGAAACAATGGAACGCCAAATGTTTCGATTCAGACCTCTTTCGCTTCTTCCACATTCATCAATCTTTTCATTCACATTAACTGTCCACTGTTGGACATAGGCCTACATAGTATAAAACAAAGTCGCTGTCGCTGTCTGTCCGTCCCTATGTATGCTTAAATCTTTAAAACTACGCAACGGATTTTGAAGCGGTTTTTTTTTAAAGATAGAGTGATTCAAGAGGAAGGTTTATATGTATAGTACATTCATAATATAATAATGAAATACTGATAATTTTAGAGGTTTCTAATGTGATGTGATGTAATGTGCACCCGTGCAAAGCCGGGGCGGGTCGTTAATGGATAAATTAAAAAATTACACAATCGGTTTTTAAAAATTCTTTCACACACAGATAGATACATTATTAGCAAGTAACGTATCATCATCATCATCATGCCAGTCTTTGACTGTCCACTGCCGAACTTTTGGGGGACTTTGCCAATAATTGCCACGCTTGGCCAGCGGGTTAATAACCGCAGGCTTTGGTGATGTTTTAAGAGGGACACTGCTGGCCATCCTTCAATTATTGAGTTCCTTCGATATCTACGGGAAAGGAAGAGGTAGCCCATTCTATGCTTGGACCACACGTCAGCTTGTTTAGTGCTCAGCAATATAATTTATATATTAATATTTGAAGCAAAAACTTCGTACCTCTTTTTACGAAAATTGCGCGGACGGAGTATGAAATGTGACACACTTATCTATATATAAGAATTAATGCCACTTTTCGTTGTAATTTTATAACTCAAGAACGTGCTCACCTATCCAAACCAAATGTTTAGGCTTTGTTCGGACTATTTAGTAGACGGTTTATGTGAAGTTTGCACAACATCGGTCGAGCGGTTCTTCATTTATCCCATTTTTTGTAACAAATGAATTCAATGAATGGCGAATCATTTTGTTAATGGGGATTATTGTGTCAAATTCAAACTTTTTTTTTAAGATGGTGATTGTGCTGTCAAATTGAAACTTTTTTCAGTGTCGACAGTACAAGCATGTTGTTATGTCATTCATGCGGTCATTTCATTTTGGACGTGCTTCGATTAAAGCAAATTGTCAGCGATAATTATTGCTTTGTGTTTATATTTTTAAACATAGTGTTGAGTGCATTTATCGTTATGTTACAATAACCACAAAAGTGGTTAAAAATTTTATAAATGTTGTAAAAATGTCCACCCGTGCGAAGCCGGGACGGGCCGCTAGTAGTTTATATAGAGAAAGAGTGCGGAATGATATATTTTTTTTTAATTATAGTTAAAAAATATATTAAATCAATAAAAAAACATTACACACACTACCATGTATTTGACACACACACACGCATATATACTCTTTTGTTTATAGTTAAAGTCTGCGGTCGAATTGAGAATAGATTAATATTGTTTGTCTGTTAATATTATTTGTCTTTAGTCTCACTGAATGCCAAACGTAACCATAATAAATACATTTATTACAATATATGTTATGGTCGAATTTCGACCACTCGGCGACCACTAGTAGATAATAAATGCTAAGCTATTATTGTGATAATGAATGAGAGGTACACTTAGGTATGTCTGTGAAGTTAATGTAAATGAATGTAGAAATGCCATACAAAATTTAATGCGCAAAACCGGTTTTAATGACACTTGTCCAAACAATATTTATATCATACTTACCTCGCGGTTACTTGCGAATTAATTCGATTTTGAGCGATTTTTATTTTTCAACCGACTTCAAAAGGGGCGTGTTCCTTGTTCGTTGCTAATATATTTTTACCTGTTATATATTTTCCTCTGCTAAAATCCGTGTCTACATCACTTACCATCTCATTTACTCACCGCCCCGAAAAAGAGGGAGAGAGGGATTGTTAGTAATACGAATCATCCCATTGTTAGCAATATACCCAACCAGGTCGACCTCCTCGCGATTCCCCCTGGAAACTATCGTGACAAATTTGTCATTAAATTCGTCACAATGGGCTAACTGACCTGCCTTTTCATCCCCACCTATCACCGCTTACTGGTACCCCGCCAGTGTATACCGATAGCGCAGGCGATGTTACCATGTCATTTTCACCCATAAAAAAACCCTTCAAACCAAAACATAGCCATGTACACACAACTGCTTCATGGTAGAAACACGAATGCGACAGAGGTGTAAAAGCAAACGACTTTGTACAATGTCTCCCTTTGGGGGAAAGGGATTGTTAACAATGGAGTTTGACAGCCCCATTGCTGGCAATATGCCTTATTGGGTCGACCTCCACGTGGTTCCCCCTGAAAACCATCGTAAGCAATTCTTTTTGAATTTATCACGATGGGCTAACTGACCTACTTCATCCTCACCTATCATCCTTCACTGGTGCCCCGCCGGTGTATACCGATAGCGCGGGTGGGGTTACCATTCCATTATCATCCATTAAAAAAAAAGTACATATTAAAAAAAAGCAATTTTATTTCAAGTTTAAAAACAGGAGGGCTGTTTTCCAGTTTGACCTTTACGAACGTAACATTGATAACTATATTTGAACGAACAAAAACATGACATTGAGCTGGAAAATTCGGAATTTCATTTCATGGTAGACCCCCTGATTTTGTGTTTGTCCTTCAGGAAATCAACAGTGGAAATCATATCCAATTTAATGCAATAGTTTATGCGTGATTCCGCTACAAACATACAGACAGCATTTCTAAAAATTATTGTTTCAAAATTATTGGTAAGTTATCGTAGTTTAACTAAACGATCGCGTTACTTCCCGCCTTATATAAAACATAAGAACATATTAAGTTATAATTAAGTAAAGTGTAACTTTAATAGTTTATTTACATTATCTACAAGCCACGTGCGGGGTCCTAGTTCAATAGTTACAAAATATACGAAATAGAAAACAATTTAGACACGTTATCGGTGTGTTTAGTCTATGATGCTGAACTACTGGTAAAGGGAGACTTTGTACAAAAGTCGTTTGCTTGGCCACCTCTGTCCCATTCGTGTTTCTACCGTGAAGCAGTTGTGTTTGCATGTAGCTGTGTTTCGGTTTGAAGGGTTTTTTTATAGGTAATAATGAACCCATTGCTAACAATACTCCCTGTATTGTTAGCAATGGGTTCATTAGACCCCATTACTAACAATCCATTTCCCCCCTTTAATATGTACTATAAAGTTTTATTTCTAAGTCTTTCTCTGTTAGACTATTTTCTGTGGCTATGTTACACGATTACGTTGTGAATTGTGGGGGTTTACCATGAAATGAAATGCCGAATTTTCGGGCTCAGTCTCGTGTTTTTGTTCATATCGAAATCGGCCCAGTAAATAGAGCTTAATATTTTATTCGTCATAAATTCTACTATAACAGTTCAAAGTAATGATATTTTAACATTTTTCATATTTTAAAACTGTATGTATTATGCAATTTTAACATCAAATTTGTGTTTCGTGCGGCCTCGAAATTCCGGATAATATATCATGGTAGACCCCCAGAGTTATCTAGACGTTTCGACCGTATGGCCTACCGTGAAAATGTTTCTAAAATTTCGGTAACATTTAATGCCCATTCCCACAAAAGACCTATTAACTTTTTCTAAACGACGCATGAATCGCATATAAAACATAAAATGGGCAACACGAAGGTCAATATTTAGTATTATTAAAACTTATTTAAATAGAACTTAAAAAATATATAAACTAAGGAATAATTTACTACCTATTGGACATCAGCGGACTGTATGATGGTCGGGTCAATTATTTTTTTGTTTACATTTTCCGTAAATTCTGTTTTGATACAGACCATACCTGACGTTATGTGATGACCAAGCCTCCTCAATAATGATTTGGTCAAATATTTACAACATTTATTGAATATGTAATTTTAACTGATGACGCTCTACGTAATAAAGAGTAGCAATGTGCCCACTACTACGTAAGTAGGAATATAAGTTTTTTTTTTTTTATGAGCTTAGAATGGCAAACAATCTGACGGCCCACCTGATGTAAAGTGGTAACCGTCGGCTATAGACATGAGCAGTGCCATGGACATAACAGAGTATACTGTTTCGCGCATGATACCCCCCATGCGTTGCCATTCCTGAGGACTCAGGTGTTATTCCTCTGTACCCAGTAAATTCACGCCAAAAGTAAATTAGACCAATTCTAGATCGCGTATCAAGGTGACACATACATCAGAGGGCCTACCATGAAATATTTTCCGAAACTTCGGGACCAAACGAATCACAAATTAATGGATGTTAAAATGTTAACAATGTTAAAATATTATTCCTTTGGTCGTTTATAGTAAGATTTATGACGAACGAAATGTTAATCTCTATTTACTGAGCCGATTTCAGTACGAACGAAAACATGACATTGAGCCGGAAAATTCGGAATTTCATTTCATAGTAGACCCCCTGATTTTAAGTTTGTCCTTCAGGAAATCAACAGTGGAAAGCACATCCAAAATTTTATGCGTGATTCCACTACAAACATACAGGAGGGAAAGGGATTGTTAGTAATGGAGACTAAAAATCCTATTGCTAGCAATATACCCAACCAGGTCGACCTCCTCGCGGTTCTCCCTGGAAACTATCATGGTTAATTCCTGATGAATTCATCATGATAGGCTAACTAGCCTGTTTTCATTCTCATCGATCATCCTTCACTGGTACTCCGCCAGCGTATCCCGTTAACGCAGCCCCGCCTGCGCCACTTTACCATACCATTTTCACCCATCAAAGTATATATATATATATATATATATATATATATATATATATATATATAGGTATATTGCTAGCAATGGGGCTGTCAAACTCCATTGCTAACAATCCTTTTCCCCCTTTGTCCAAGGGTCGGTATCAGGCAAATGTACTCGCGGTAGATCACCAACGCGATGGACTGACCTCATCAAAACGGCCACACAACAGCAGAGGGAGACTTTGTACAAAAGTCGATTGCTTGGGTACCTCTGTCCCATTCTTGTTTCTACCGTGAAGCAGTTGTGTTTGCATGGCTGTGTTTCGGTTTGAAGGGTGGGATATGGCGTGAATTTACTGGGTATAGAGGAATAACATCTGAGTCCTCAGCAATGGCAGCGCATGGGGGGTGTCATGGGCGAGACAGTATACTCTGTTATGTCCATGGTACTGCTCATGTCTATAGGCGACGGTTACCACTTTCCATCAGGTGGGCCGTCAGCTTGTTTGCCATTCTAAGTTGTATAAAAAAAAAAAGTAATATAGAATGCTCTCGGCCGGCTGTGAGCAGAAGTAGATGGAGACGCATTAGGAGGACTTCACGAGGGAGGGCCTCATCGACGATCCACTGTCATAAAAACCACTACCACTGTCAAGAGTGTACGAAAGAGAGAGAGAGAAGAGAGAGAAGAAAATAGTTTTCCCGTATCGCATATCTATGTTTTGTGCTCGCTAAAAGCAGTTATCCATGTACGCAATATATTTTTGCACATCGCCAATAATAAATATGCTAATCACCGCTGATAACCAACTCATATTTGTTATCGTGAATTATTATCTGCATGTGACGTAACGTGTCGCTCGAAAAGAACGTGTCGCACTAGTTGTAACCCGCCGTTTTGCCCACAAAAGTTCTTCTTTTCATTTAAGAGTCTCCTCTTGTCGGTTCACCAGAGGGAGTATAACATTCGATATTATAAACGTTAAAAGAATAATTACAGAGTAAAAAAAGTTTACAGTTTCAATGTAAGATTGCAAAGATTGTTGGAAGATATCAAGGTTCTTACGTTCTTCTTATGGTCTATATGTGTAACAAATTTCATTAAAATCGACTCAGCTATTTAAGCGTGATTGCGCAGTAAATGTCTAAACGTCGTTACAGTTCTTCGCATTTACGAGTATATCATTACATGTGATGAATGAATGGAAAATACTGTAATATTACCCTCAAGGAAGGGTACGGATTACATAAACTGTATAATAATAATAATAATAATAATAATGAATCGTACATAAGCTAATATGTACACAAAATGGTTATAATTGAAGGCTGTGACCCACAAAAAGAATCCAACTCTGATCAGCAGATAACAGATAACTTTAGGGGGAAAGGGATTGTTATGGGGTCTAATTGACCCATTGCTAGCAATACACCCTGTCATGTCGACTTTTCACTTGTCTTTCAATTGCACCAAGTTTTATTAAAATGTATATGTGTCTTATACCTGCAGAAATATGTAGTGGGATCTTAGACTATATATAGAGTACCTACTATTTGCCCTTCGATTTTAAACATCAATCAATGTATCGTTATGATAATCGTCTCTTTTGCGTGAATGTGTTGTATTGCTGTGTGTGTGTGTACAGTCGAGTTGTGTTTTTTTTTTTCATGCAGATGTCTGCGATTCTGAAATGAAATGAAATGAATTTATTTTGCTAGAATGCAGGTAATTTTAGATGATAGAGGTTTATATTTCCCGTGTACATTCTGCCTCTATGTCGGCGTGCAAATTTTTAACAATATAATAAATTTGTATATATATACATACATATATACATATCTGTCACGCCTGTCTCCCATTAGGGTAGGCAGAAACAATGGAACGCCAAATGCTTCGATTCAAACAAACCTCTTTCGCTTCTTCCACATTCATCAATCTTGTCATACACGCTCGCCGGTTACGGGTACTTTGTATATATATATATATATATATATATATATATATATATTATTATTATTTATTACAGTAAACTGAAAAAAAATTCTCATTGATCAACTTGCTGTTGTTTTTCTTTAGATAAATAATTAAGAAATTTTCTTTTTAACTCCGTAATTAGTGCCTTTTTTTACGTTGATTTAACTCAAATTTTAATACGAGATAAATAAAGTGTCTAGCGTTTGTGCTGTGACGTGAAGTGACTTACAACGGTGAATGGAAACTAAAATGAAGACGTGGACACACGCACTGAAAGTCTATAAAACCAATCTTACTGTGTCTACACTGTCCCATATATGGACGTACAGAAGTAGCTGTTTTTTCTGACAGTTGCTCAACATTTGTGCTTAATAAACACTTGTGAAAATCGTGAGTTGCAAAAAATTTATACAGCGCCATCTGTCGGCCGCCAGTCGGAAGTACTAGCGCTATCTAGTGTCAGCAACCGGCAAACTGTCGAACGTCAACATGGTCGAGGACACGAGTCACGGCTGCCAGCAGAATACGGATCGAGTGTCGGCGGCGGCTGTCCTACAGTTTGCCGCGAGAGAAGCCCGCGAAGGACGGAGATTGGCAGAGTTCGGGGCGCATGCGTTTGCAAGCATCACATACAATGCATACGGTATATATTTTTACAAGCTTTTATTTAACTGCCAATGTACGTTAGTTTATCCCTTTATAACGATCTTAACGCAAAAATAAAGGATCTCTATTTTTTCTATCATTCATAGCGTACCTTCAAGTATAAACTATCAAATCACATTAATAGCCGTCACACAACTTAAATATCTTCTTTTTCTTTTTTGCAGTATTTTTGAAATAAGTACAAATAATTTAAGTTTTTTCAAAATCATGATTATGATAAAAATCATAATGTAGCCAATGCTATGTACATCTATCACTGTTATGCATGTATTACTATGTTTATATTAAATGTTGTATTGTGACGAACTATATGTAGCACTTGATGTACCAATAAATAAATCAGATGTTGGAACGAAAACTAGAATCACTTGAAGCTTAAATTGACATTATGCATACACTTTCAGCACTGGTGACAATACAGTATGCAATACTCAGTAATGTAGTATTTTCAGTAAACAGTCTTATTATTTATCTATTATGTAACGCAAAAATACAAACGTATACGATATGATTGTATTTGCTAGTCTCTATGATTCAGTTTTCTATAATAAACCCAGTGTCGATCGAGATTAGATAGATTACGTCATTCATTTTTCATATTAAAAAAATCTATAAATGGAATAAATTTCACTTTGAAATTAAAAAACCAAGCAAGTAGGTACCTACTTATTTTTCCCTTTATTTTCCAATTTAGTGCCAGCGTACACTTTTATGTATTATTTACATTTAATTACATCATTTACAGAAATAACAAACAGTAAATTCTAATGCAAAATAATACTAAAAGCAGTCTTATTAATCGCTAAACAATCTCTGCCAAACAATCTTTGAATAGAGGACATTGAGAAAAAGACTAAGAGCAGAAAAAACGTACATATACATATATACATAAACATCGTCATTATCTCAATTATCTCTCCATTTTTTGTCCACCACTGGACATATGGCTCCTCCATAGATTGCCATGAGGAACGATCCTGAGCCACCTGCATCCACTGACTCCTAGCAATACATTTGAGATCCTCGCTCCATCTAGTGGGAGCTGGTCCTACACTGCGTTTATACATAAACATATTTATATTTAATAACATATATCGTCATAGTCGTAGAATACTGACGGATCTATATATGTAATATTTGTCAGATCCGTCAGTATTCTGCGACTATGACGATATATAACAGAAGAGAATGAAGGACGAACGTATACTTTTATATGTTCTTTGCCAACAATTTTGTAAGTAGTTCATGCTTTATTCTTTCATTCTAGTCCTACATTATTCCGTTAATTCAGCTCTTATTCTGTGTACATTTAGTCGTAATTCGACATTAAGAACGCTATTTCTACTCGCGTCTTCGATATACTAAACGCCATTACATATGATACCCATTAATTTAGACCATCAACAAGAGCAGGGACAAAGTAATCTTTCAATTAAAGTCGGTTGTAACTGGCGAATATTAGTTGTAGAACTTCTTACATTTGTAACACGCTGATTGTGAAATTGCGTTTGTAGTCTTAATGGCTTTTAAATAAACAACTTAAAACCGCTGCTACTAAACGCTTGTTATATTTAAAATGTTCACAATATGCCACAAGGAAATGAGATCATCACGGATTTGATGAAATATCTAGGAATATCACGAATATAATCATCAAAGGCCAAGGGGGGAAAGGGATTGTTAGTAATGGAGACTGAGAATCCCATATCTAGCAATATACCCAACCAGGTCGACCTCCTCGCGGTTCTCCCTGAAAACTATCATGGTTAATTCCTAATGAATTCATCATGATGGGCTAACTGACCTGTTTTCATTCTCATCTGTCACCCTTCACTGGTGCTCCGCTAGCGAATCCCGTTAGCGCAGGCGGGGTTACCATACCATTTTCACCCATCAAAAAAAAAAATCATCTAAGGCCGTGATTATATATAATAATCATCATCTTCAACATACAATAATCATATGGAGTATAATGTTCATGAAGAACAAGATTCCATTTCGCATTAACAAATATTAAATCGATCCAAAAGTGATAGAGAAATTCGATGCTCTCAAACAATATTACAAATATAGCATGTTTTGTCAGCTTATTATGAAAGTAATTTTCGGCCGAAGACTATACTGAAAGGAAGCAAATGATATCGATTATACCCAATAGTTGCCTGCTCTACATCAACAGATGGCGTTATTCACTAATAATATCATCAACCGACTTCAAAAAGGATATTTTCAATTGGATTGTATTTTTTTTTTGTTACATCATAACTCCATTAATTCTACTTCATACTTACAGATTTGTCATACAGAAATTTTATCAAAATTAGTTAAGTAATTTAACTTTGCGACTAAAATAACTGGTTTTGTCACAATTGAGATCGGTTTTTTTTTTTTCTGGTAAACAATCTTTAATTATTTAGAAAGCAGTTAACAACGATATAACTATGTCATATTTATTAAACAACTGTGCTAACTGAGACAGTGATTTAGTTATAACTAGTAACATTTAAACTCATTCGCTGATAGGTCAAAGTTCCACAGATAACCGAGTAGACAGTATCAATATGACTGTCTCTATTTACCTAAGTAAGTACTTAGTATTTACTTGAGACGCAAAATCTTTAGTACAAAAGCGAAGCATCTTTGTAACATTACGTAGAACGCGGGAGTGGCAACAGTATCCTGAACGTTTCTAAATAAATTTGTTTTTGTTTTTATACAACTTAGTATGGCAAACAAGCCGACGGCCCATCTGATGGTAAGTGGTAACCGTCGCCTATAGACATGAGCAGTACCATGGACATAACAGAGTATACTGTTTCGCCCATGATACCTCCCATGCGTTGCCATTTCTGAGGACTCGGATGTTATGTTACAATGCAAACACAACTGCTTCACGGTAGAAACACGAATGCGACAGAGGTACCCAAGCAATCGACTTTTGTACAAAGTCTCCCTCTGGATAGTCCTCTCGTGGGCCTCATACATACGGGGGGGGGGGGGGGGGGGGGGGGGGGGGTATTGCCAGTATTGGCCACACCTGGCTGTCTGGTTGGCAACCGCAGTTAGGCTTTTGATGATGTTTTCACACGACACCCACGGAAAGGGGGTGGTCCATTCTATGCTGGGACAGCACAGCAATTTTTAATATTTCGTGATATTTATAATGAATCTATGCTTACATCTTAGATTATATACTCAGTATATATTTCAGGAGGGAAAAAGATTGTTAGTAATGGAGACTAAGAATCCCATTGCTAGCAATATACCCAACCAGGTCGACTTCCACGCGGTACCGCCTGGAAACTATCATGGTAAATTCCTGATGGATTCATCATGATGGGCCAACTGGCCTGTTTTCATTCTCATCTATCACCCTTCACTGGTGCCCCGCCAGCGTATTCCGCTAGCGCAGGCGGGGTTACCATACCATTTTCACACATAAAAAAAAAGTATATACTCCATTCAAATACACCATACAAATACTTCGCCAAATACAGGCCAGGAATAGGATTACCACAAAGTATTTATTACATTTATTACTCAGTATATGAGGAAATTGTATCTTTTTTTTTTATCGCTTCTCATTAAAATTTATGATTACTGTATATTTAAGCTTAAATAACTATATAATACTAATAATAATTACGATATGAATAGATACACACTAATACTTAAATAATGAATAATAATAATAAGAAAATACGTACTTATCGTGATATACTATTTCGAAAGTGAAAAAAGTGTTGTCCTCCTCTCTCCTACTTGCTGTGCCCAACAGGGTCCATAATTCAAAACCTTATGTAATAATTATGTATTATGTATTAATTAATTATTATGGAATGCAATAAATAAATAAATGTAATATTGTATACGTATATATCTGTATTTATAATTTTTACAAATGGGTTGGCAACGCGCTCGTGACATCTCTGGTGTTACAGGCGTCCATAGGTCACGGTAACCCCGTTTACCATCCCACGGGCCGTATGCTTGTTTACCAACATAGTAGTGTAAAGAAAAAAATAAAGTGTAGATATAAAAAAAAAATAAAAAATAAAAAGAATACAAAATTTATATATATATATATATATATATTTAAAAAACAAAATAGTGCATGATAATTCACAATGATGCTTATCTCTACTGATTACCTTGATTTGTAATCTAAGTATAGACTTAAAACATGTTTTTGTTTTAAAATTATTAAAAATAGACTGAATTTTAATTAATATATCTATTTTAGTTTGTAAGGATTACGTACTTATCTCTATAATATCAGAAAAGTAGTTATAAATTCAAATTAAAAAAATCAACTCAATTTAGGATATTTTTAATTTTTAAACTTACAAAGGTTGATAAAAACAGATATTGTATAAATAAAAAAAAAAGTATCAAAATTTTGTTAGTCAAACGTCAATTTAGCTGACGAAATTTTGACTTGATTTGACACTCGTTGCTCTATATAATCTGAAGCTTGCATTTATTTTTAATATCTTGCCTTTTTTTTTAATGTCCTCAACCCAAAAGTTGTCTGGAAAAGGTTGCTTAGCGATAAGGTAGCCTTGTGTATCGCTCCTTATTAAAATTAACTGTATTTACTATTTTATAAATGGTGCAATAAAGTGTAAAATAAATAAGTAAATAAATTTATAACTAACTCTACGTATATACCACTGCATCATTGAGTTGCGTGTTGCCATGTTGCAACGCGCCATGAAATCAATTCACCCGCAGTGCCCATACAAATACATTTTTTCCCTTCAACAAAATTATTCAGTGAAAAAAGAATCATTTGTTAGAATATTTGGTTTAGGTGTATGTTACCATGAATCAATATAATTGGCATATTTAATGAAAGGATTTATTTATTAATAAAATAAATTGTAAATTCTTTTTTTTTTACACAACTTAAAATGGCAAACGAGCTGACGGTCCACCTGATGGAAAGTGATAACCGTCGCCTATAGACATGAGCAGTACTATGGACATAACAGAGTATACTGTTTCGCCCATGATACCCCCCATGCGTTGCCATTCCTAAGGACTCAGGTGTTATTCCTCTGTACCCAGTAAATTCACGCCATATCCCACCCTTCAAACCGAAACACAGCCATGCAAACACAACTGCTTCACGGTAGAAATACGAATGGGACAGAGGTACCTGAGCAATCGACTTTTGTACAAAGTCTCCCTCTGGTATCTAAATTTAATGTAGTATTACATTCATTTTATCAGTGAATTATTCTTTTTAATTTAGAACTTTCTATCTAAGGATTTTTATACGTCGTGCGTATCTACTTGCATAAATTATGTGAAAGGCGAGCTAGTATGTGCATGAAGATTTCTAGCATACTGATACCTAAATGTAAAACTGAATTATAAATAAATAAATTTCACCACTTCAACTCAACATTTTTATATTTCCCAAACAAATCAAAATCAAGTTATTAAAATTTCCAACTATATCCAAAAAAATTTGATAATTCTCGAGTAAAAACTGAAAATTTCGTCTTTTTGATGTCCATTTTCACTCGCGACTCACGAGAGACCCTCATCCTACATAATACTGACCTTAAACTGACGTCCACTTGACGTACGTACTGGACGAATAACGTACCGATGCTAAAATGTCTAAAGAATACATACCTGCCTTTTTACATTTATTACAAATAGCATTGATATAAAAAAAATTTACTAATAATTACAGACATTAATAATATGACGAGAAACCGAAATCTAAAACTGACTCGAGATAACCTATGCTGCCGTTCCTCCAGCAGATACGGGAATTATCTGAAACAAACAAGTTTGGGTCATCATAGTTCAAGTCTCATTATTATTGTCACACTAATTCTGTCTGGATTGTTTTATCAGGTAGTTTTTACTGCAGATTTAGTTTTATGACCGTAATACGGCTTCGTGTTAACTTTTCATACGTCAAATATTTTACAATGTTAACTCTCTTAACTATACTATACTAGCGGCCCATCCCGGCTTCGCATTGGTGGACATTTTTTCAAAACATTTTAAAAAGTGGCTATTGTGACATAACGATAATAGTTGGACATATAGTATCGCTAAGTTTTTTGTAGTCATTGATATTTTCTTCAATATTGTAGAACATACTTTTGTTCTATCACCAATAGTTTCCGCAGCGCACGCGACCAAAGATATTTTATAGCATTTTTTTAAACCTTGAGTTACGTTACTAAAGTTTTAGTAAGGATCCTTAATCTTTTCTAGCAATAAATATAGCCTATGTTACTCAGGGTGAATGTAGCTTTCTAATGGTGAAAGAATTTTTGAAATCGGTAAAGTAGTTTTTGAGTTTACTCATTACAAACATACATACACACAAAAATACAAATCTTTCCTCTTTATAATATTAGTGTAGAACTATTATGCCTACTTGTACAACAATTAATCCTAAGGTTGTCTTGAAAAGATTGCTCTCAGCAATAAGACCGCCTCACTGTACTTATACAATTGTATCGTTGCGTTTGTAAATTGTCTTGCTTATTCCCTATATTGTATAATGCAAATAAAGTATACTCATTCATTCATTCAAATGAGAAGTTTAATTCGCTCCATTTTTCTTTTATTTATATCGTTTGGTAAAGAATGGTCACATGTCTTTATACGATATTAGTTGTTTATTAATTTAAGCATAATATATTCTTCAAACTTGACAATATGAAGTAAGCTACCCTGCGAGTTCTTTTTCAAAGCCTTACCCTTCACCGTATGGGGGGGGGGGGGGGATGGGATTGTTAGTAATGCGGACTACCAGTCCCATTGCTAGCAATATACTCTGTTAGGTTGACCTCCACGTGGCCTCCAATGAAAACCATTGTGCTGATTTCCAGACGTATTCATCACGATGGGCCGACTGATCTGCCTTTCCATTCTCACCTTTTACTAGAGGGAGACTTTGTACAAAAGTCGATTGCTTGAATACCTCTGTCCCATTCGTGTTTCTACCGTGAAGCAGGTGTGTTTGCATGGCTGTATTTCGGTTTGAAGGGTGGGATATGGCGTGAATTTACTGGGTACGGAGGAATAACATCTGAGTCCTCAGGAATGGCAACGCATGGGGGGTATCATGGGGGAAACAGTATACTCTGTTATGTCCATGGTACTGCTCATGTCTATAGGCAACGGTTACCACTTTCCATCAGGTGGACCGTCAGCTTGTTTGATATTCTAAGTTGTATAAAAAAAAACCTATCATCCCTCACTGGTGCTCCGCCAGCGTATACGGGGTTACCATTCCATTATCATACATTGAAAAAAAAAACCTTTCGCCATGTGGTTCTGGCATAGAATGGGCCACCATTTTCATTCCCATGGATAGTGAAAGAGGTGACTAAGGAAACTTAATGTCGTGGTATGGGCAGCAGCGTCCCTCTTAAAACATCACTAAAATTTTGCCAATCCGTCTACCATATATATATATATATATATATATATATATATATATATATATATAAAAACACCACACCCACACTCTCTTTCTGTATATATATATATATATATATATATATATATATATATATATATATATATATATATATATATATTAGTATTTTTTTAATTAGTATCGAGAAATAATTCTTGTAAAAAGTAATGTACAGTGGTACCCTGCACTTTGGTTATGTTTTGTTAAGAGAGGGACTGGCTGAGAACCAGCGCTGTGCAGCTGTTCACATTGCGCTGGGACACTCACAGCATCCGCTGAGCCGGTTCCTTTTGCCGGGTGTGGGACACTTTTTGTATATGTTATTTATATTTTATATTGTAAGTTTACTGGCAATAAATGTTTCTATTCTATTCTACCAAGCGTGGCAACTACTGGCAATACCTTCCAACTGTAGGGGAGGCCTATGTCCAGCAGTGGACGATTAATAGCTAGTATGATAATCCATAGTACAGACTTTGCTTAGTCTGGCACTAGATGACGCTTTATTCAGTGGTATTTATTTTTGTAATTTTTCAACAGCGGCGCTCGGCGACATGGGAGGGAGCGGCACCAGCTCATCATCCTCCCACATGTCTCCAGGATGGCAGGTCAACGACCTCGACCTGGACCTTACTGGGGAGCTGACGATGAAGTTAGTATCATTTTATTACTTAACTAGCTGTTGCCAGCGACTTCGTCCGCGTTTCCGTCGTTTTTGTATAATAAGAAGCCTATGTCCTTCCTCACGGTTCAGTGGTTTTGATGTAACAGACACATTTCCCTTCACTGCTCTGCTCCTGTTGATCGTATCATAATGAAAAGTATACTATAACCTGTCCAGGAATATGAAGAATAATTGTACCAAGTTATGTTAAAATCCGTCTAGTAGTTTTTGTTTCTATAACGAACATACAGACAGACAGACAAAAATTTTACTGATTGCATTTTTGGCATCAGTATCGATCACTAATCACCCGCTGATAGTTATTTTGTAAATATATTTCATGTACAGAATTGACCTCTCCACAGATTTATTATAAGTATAGATAGTTTACTAATTGGTTTTTTTTTTTAATGGTATGGAGTTATAACCTCGCCTGCACTATCATTATATTCTTATGAGATAGAAAAGAAAAGAAATAATCTGTATTTCAAATAGACCTGGTAACAAGCTCATTTAAATAGTATTTTTTTATAAATCTGCTATTGGTTTCGGTATGTTATTATCTGCTTTGAAGAACTCGAAAGAAACTCGACAGTTACTCTTTCATATCTCTGTTAACATTGTGTATTTACGTTATTTAAATGTACTATATCCAAATGGGCATTGGTCAAACATGGGCATTTAAAAACCTACGCATTATCGACTAACATCAATACACTTTTGTCATATTAAATAGTTGTTTAACTTGCAATGTGTGTTTAGGTTTATTTAGGTCAAATCTTGCAAATTAATTTTTTATTCTTTCTTTTTTTTTTAATTGAATTACGGCCAGTTCTTAACATATGATTGAACTGAAATTGTACACGTCTTTATTTCCGTTAACTGTACATTATGCAATACACAGCATTGTAATATTTTCAAAATGGCTGCCGTCACAAAATGGCGGATTATATTTTTTTTTCAACATCCATAATATATGTATGAAATAAAAGAGTTTGAAGAGTAGAAAACGATAATGTTACTGACGTCACAGTAAATTCAGTATGGCTCCCGCTCCAAGATGGCGGAATGAATGAATGAATGAAAATTGTTTACGATTCCCTTTAAAGAATGATACAGATTATAAAGACTAACAAAATGTACATGAATAAAATGAAAAATACCGGATTGTAATATAAAATCTTTTTTTTTTTATAAATACACTAGTTTGCAGAGCAAAATGTACTTATATTAATTGGTGATTTCTCCAATGGTTCACAGCGATGCCCTCCTGTCCTCCTTGCCGTCCCTGGCGGTGTTCAAACAGGAGGCGCCGTCCCCCACTGGTGCGGTGCTGTCGCCGCCGCGACGCGTGTGGCCACCACGAAGACCTGATGATAGACAGGTTAGTTCACACATTCGGAAGTCTTTGAAATGCGTAAAATTGAATTATATGGAGGTGAGGGGAGGGAAGGGGTTAGCAATGACGAGGTTAGTTGTCAATGCTGGCAATATATCTGGCCGGCAGCACACCTGCAATGTCGCTGGTGTTGTGGGTGATCATGGGCGGCGGTAGTCACTTACCATCAGGTGAGCCACATGCCACGCAGGGGGCGCGTTGTAAAAAAAAATCCTATCAGGTTGAGCTAGCGATCCCGCCATGGAGACCACAGTGGTTAATCTTGAATTACTTTTTATCAATATTAATTTCCCCATAATACTAAAGGGAGTTGGGGTTGTAGCCCCTTAACACAGGTTATTATATTAACCTATTTAGGAGCCCAGTTCTAAAACCACAACTACTGTACCCATCTAAAATTATACTATTAATATTAGTACTGTAAACTTAAGAAACTACAGTTATGTTTTAACGAATAAATTTCATTTAATTTCATTAGTGAATTAACGATGGTGACCCAACGGACCTGCGACTTCATCTCCACTTGTCACTACTCTGTCTCTCACTGGCGCTCCGCTATTATTTTTTAATGGATGATAATAAAATGGTAACCTCGCCTGCGCATCGGTATACACTGGCGGGACATCAGTAAGGGATGATAGATTAGGATGAAGCAGATCAGTTAGCCCACCGTGACGAATCTAACAATAAATAAATCACGATGGTTTCCAGGTGGGACCACGAGGAAGTCAACCTGACAGGGTATATTGCTAGCAATGGGGCTACTAATCCCCATTACTAACAATCCCTTCTCCCCCTGAGTGCTCCGCTATTGTACGCCGTTATGGCAGATATGATATTCCATCTTCATATTGCCAACATTGTGGTTTATTCTTGATGAATTCGCCACCATGGGCCGACTGGCCTTGTTTCATCCACACCATCCCCGCCAGCGTACTTCGATAGCGCAGGCGGGGTTACCAATTCATTAATATTCATAAATTAAATTCCATCTTCTATAAGGGGAAAGAGATTGTTAGTAATGCGGACTATCACTCCCATTGCTAGCAATACACTCTATCAGGTCGACCTCTACATGGTCCCCCCTAGAAACCATCGTGTTGAATTCTAGGTGTATTCATCACAAAGGGCTAACTGCCTGGTCCTGTAGACAAGTGGCAAGCAAATTCGTCGATGGAATCGACATTGCTAGCAAATCCATGAGTTGGAATGAAACATCCGACGTTGCTATCTCATTCTATCTCACGGACTCGCTAGTGACGTCGATTACATCCACGACATCCCCTTACCACTTGTCTAAAGGGCCTGATTTCATCCTCATCTATCGTCCCTCACTGGTACTCCGCCAGCGTATACCGATGGCGCAGGCTGGCTGGATTACCATTCCATTATCATCCATTAAAAAAATCCATCTTCTTAAAAATGCTCACACGATCACCATGATAGTACTTCAAGTTTATTATCTTCTTCAGATCACCAGCATGGTGGTGGACGGTGGTCGCGAAGGAATGGATGACGGCTGCCAGCAGTCACCAACGCACAATCCCGGCATGATGAGCCAACATGGTCAGTTCTTAATGTTTTTTTCTATTTTCACAAACTCAAAAGTCTGATTTGCTTTTTTTCATCATGTAGATACGTACTGCTGGACTCCTACCGGCTAAGACATCACAATGGATTGAGGGGAGGGGGGAGTATTAGTCTAATAGGTCTAACAGCCCTATTGCTTACAATGAACCCTATAAGATCGACGATCACGTGATCCCGCTGAAACCTTAATAGAGAATTAATCACGATGGACCGACTGACCTGCTTTCATAGTCACCTACCATCGCTTTCTGGTATCCCGCCAGCGTACATTAATGCAACGCATGGGGGGTATCATGGGCGAAACAGTATACTCTGTTATGTCCACGGTACTGCTCATGTCTATAGGCAACGGTTACCACTTTCCATCAGGTGGGCCGTCAGCTTGTTTGTCATTCTAAGTTGCATAAAAAAGATTAAAGAGCATTATCCACTGTAGCAATTAATTTATTTTATTAGTATTACATTATAAAGAAACAATCTTGGAAGAGAACAAGCCGACTGTAAACATTACGTACAAATGACAGACAGTTTTGGAGGGAACTCTTTTTTTTAATACCACAGAGTAACCATTTTTTTTTTTGGTATCTGTTACAATTCCTTAGGACTATAATTTATAAGGTCTTATATAAAGTGTTATAGCGGTGTCGTCCTGGCATAGAATGGGCCACCCGTTCCCTTCTCATAGGTGTTGTAAGAGGTGACTAAGGCAACTTATTGGTCGGAAGATGGGCAGCAGCGTCCCTCTTAAAACATTTCCAAAGCCTAACAGCGGTTGCCAATCTGCCTGCCAAAAGTGGCAACTACTGGCAAAGTCCCTCTTATGGAAAAGGCCTATGTTTTGTATTGAACAGTTAACTCTGTAATTTTATTGCCATATCCTACCCTACATCATCCTGCCATGTGGTCCCGGCATAGAATAGGTCACCACCTTTCCTTTCCCTTGGGTGTCGTAAGAGTGACTAAGAAAGGGCGAGGGATGGGCAGCAGCGACCCTCTTAAAACATCTCCAAAGCCTTACTGCGGTTGCCAACCCGCCTGCCAAGTGTGGCATCTACTGGCGAAACTCCCCAAGAGGAAGGCTTATGTTCAGCAGTGGACAGTTAACGGCTGATGATGATACTACCCTACAAACCGTTTACAACAAGGGCAACAGGTGATAAATATCTCTGATTACCCCCTAATGGATTAAAGTCATAATCGTTATGTTTATTTTAGCAGGAAGCCCCGAGAGCATGCAGTGCCAACCTACAATGCAAACTGGTGCATTAATACCAATGAATGGGTACCATTCGCCCAGTCAAGAGAATAAAAGTAAGCTTGGAATCCATTTATATTTCCTTTTTTATATTACAATTTTCTTCAATAAACAGCTTCAGCTAATCAGGCTGTGGAACGAGCTGTCTGCCGAGGTTTTCCTTAGAGACTACAATATGGGACCAGAGGGAGACTTTGTACAAAAGTCGATTGCTTGAGTACCTCTGTCCCATTCGTGTTTCAACCGTGAAGCAGTTGTGTTTGCATGGCTGTGTTTCGGTTTGAAGGATGGGATATAGCGTGAATTTACTGGGTACAGAGGAATAATACCTGAGTCTTCAGGAATGGCAACGTATGGGAGGTATCATGGGCGAAACAGTATACTCTGTTATGTCCATGGTACTGCTCATATCTATAGGCGACGGTTACCACTTTCCATCAAGTGGGCCGTCAGCTTGTTTCTAAGTTGCATAAAAGCAATATCATTGTTCTCAGACGCTGGTCTCCTGATGTGCTCTCCAGCCAGTTCTCTAGACGGCTTCCTGCATTCTCCGGTCCAGCAGCGCTCCGAGTCGAGCTTCAAAGATGATACCAGGTCAGTGAACACTCGGAAACTTATCATCCCCACCAGAGGGGTATTTATTTATATTGAGGACTAGCTATTCGCCCGCTACTTCGTTCGCGTGGTTATCAGAAGTCAGAAAACCAACGAAAGAGACTGTTTTTTTAATGCGTGATAATGATATGATAACCCCACCTGCGCTATCGGTGTACGCTGGCGAGGCACCAGTGAGGGATGATAGGTGAGGATGAACCAGGTCAGTTAGCCCATCGTGACGAATTCAACAAGAATTAACCACGATGGTTTTCAGGGGGACCACGTGGAGATCGACGTGATAGGGTATGTTGCTAGCAATAGGACTGTCAAATACCATTACTAACAATCCCTTTCCCCCCTATAGACTGTTTTTAGGTGCTGTATGAAAATAAAATATACCACATTTTAAGTTAGACCTTCAGGAACACACTGTGAAAACCGCATCCTGTTGGGGGAAAGGGATTGTTAGTGATGGAGACTGAGAATCGCATTGCTAGCAATATACCTAACTAGGTCGACCGCCTCGCGGTTCCGCCTGGAAACTATCATGGTTAATTCCTGATGAATTCATCATGATGGGCTAACTGGCCTGTTTTCATTCTCATCGATCACCCTTCACTGGTACTCCGCCGGTGTATACAGACAGACGGACTGACTAAACTAGTTAGAAATGATAGGCGAGGGTGAAGTCGGGTCAATTGGTACTAGAGCATGGAACCGGTTTTTACCGGTTCCCGAAAACCACGAGAACCGGTTCTGATAATAAAAAAAAGAACTATTTGTTTCGATTCTTTATAAAGTTTATACTATTAGGCGACCTTCAAGGCAAGGAAGCTGTTTATATACGATTACATCGTAAATTCAGCGGGTCTACCATGAAATGAAATTCCGATATTTCGGACTTAACTTCGTGTTTTTGTTTATACCAAAATGGGATCAATAAATGGAGTTTAACATTTCGTTCGTCATACATCCTATCATAAAAGTCCAAATGAACTATATTTTAATTTTTTTTTAAATATTACCAAACAGTATGTATTATGAAATTTTAACATCAAATTTAACATCAAAAACATTGTGATTATTTCTTGTAATTATTTATATTTATATAATAAGTTTACTATTGTAATCTTTTGGAGGAAACAATAAAGAGTATCTATCTATCTATCTATCTATCTATCAAAATTCTGTTTCGTTTGGCTCCGAAATTTCGGAAAACATTTCATGGTAGGCCCTCTGAACATATAATCATAATTCTATCTGCCATCTCAGTGTTATAAAAAAATCTTTCTTGTCGAATCGATAAGGTTCATCATGTCTGGCGTTAACTGTCCACTGCTGAACATAGGCCTCGCCCATAACCCAGATGACAGTTACCACCTTCTCATCATAGGTTTTGCCAGTAGTTGCCACGCTTGGCAGGCGAATTGGCAGCCGCAGTTAAGGTTTATTGATGTTTAAAAAAGACGCTGCTGCCCATCCTATCTCTAGACTATTAAGTTCCCTTAGTCGCCTCCTACGACAACTACGGTAAAAGAGGTGGCCCATTCTACGCCGGGACCACACGGCAATTTAGTTGCTTTTAATTATTATTGTCATTGTCAGATTTGGTGTTTTTTTTTAATGGATGATAATGGAATGGTTACCCCGCCTGCGCTATCGGTATACACCGGCGGGGCACCAGTGAGAGATGATAGGTGAAAATGAAAGAGCAGGTCAGTTAGCCCATCGTGATAAATATACCTGGAATTCAGCACGATGGTTTCCAGGGGGGACCGCGTGGAGGTCGACCTGTCAAGGTATATTGCTAGCAATAAGACTAGTAGTCCGTATTACTAAATACCCCCCCCCCCTCTCATCCCACCGATATTGTGTGCGTTACAAAGTTTTCAATTATTCAAATATTTGTCCAGGTTCCAGTACGTGTTAGCCGCAGCGACCTCTATCGCCACCAAACAGAATGAGGAAACGCTGACATATCTGAATCAAGGCCAACCATACGAGATCAAGCTCAAGAAGCTGGGTGATCTCTCACATTACAAGGGGAAAATACTGAAGGTACGTCCATTTTTAAGGTCATTCTGTTCACATACTGGCCACTAATAAATAAAAAAAAATTCCTTAAACAAAATTAGTCTATGATATAATATAGCTATGATCCCACACTAGGCAAAGCCTGTCTCGTGGAAATTTAAAAGAAGAATAAAATTGTAAATACTGGCCAGTAACAATCTGTTCTATTTATTCTTTCAATAAATAAATCAGTGTCACAGTCGTCACAATTATTAAATTATTGGTACAGAATGTTCAATACAGAAAGTAAAATTTTAATACCAGTGGGAGACTTTGTACAAAAGTCGATTGCTTGGGTACCTCTGTCCCATTCGTGTTTCTACCGTGAAGCAGTTGTGTTTGCATGGCTGTGTTTCGGTTTGAAGGGTGTGATATGGCGTGAATTTACTGGGTACACAGGAATAACATCTGAGTCCTCAGGAATGGCAACGCATGCGGGGTATCATGGGCGAAACAATATTCTCTGTTATGTCCATGGTACTGCTCATGTCTATAGGCGACGGTTACCAATTTCCATCAGGTGGACCGTCAGCTTGTTTGCCATTCTAAGTTGTATAAAAAAATAAAAAAATAAAATATTTTTTTATTGTCCGGGAAACGTTAATTTTTTTATTTAAAGAATATTTTTTATAAGTGGCAATATTCTAACGTAATCTTCTGAATAACATGTCGAAATTGTCCACGTGATGAGATAAATTGGTTTTTGGTTTAATAAACTATGATAAATTAAATTATTTTTAATTTTCGTTAACACAGAGTGTGATCAAGATCTGCTTCCACGAGCGTCGCTTGCAGTACATGGAGCGCGAGCAGATAGCTCAGTGGCACACTGAACGGCCTGGGGAGAGGATCGTAGAGGTAACAAAGCTAGCTTACCAAATCTTACAGCAGCTCAACGCAGTGTAGGACGACCATAGAGGGGGGAAGAAATTATCTTTTGGGATCTGTTTTTTTATTGGGTGAAGATGGAATGGTATAGCCTGCGCTATCGGTAAACGCTGGCGGGGTTCCAGTGAAGGGTGACAGGTGAGGATGAAGACAGGTCAGTTGGCCTATAGTGACCAATCGAACAAGAATTAACTACTATGGTTTCCAAAGTAACCTTGAACTGATGCTGACCGGATGTATTGCTAGCAATGAGGCTGTTAAATCTTATTACTAACAATCATATTCCATCAGGTGGGCCGTCAGCTTGTTTGCCATTGTAAGTTGTATAAAAAAAAATGACCAGCAGTGGACGGAGAATAGCTGAGATGATGATGACGACCAGCTCTTACTCGCGACTTTGTTCGCGTAACCGGAATAAAAGTAACCTATGCCCTTCACCGTCCCATATAGTACGTGTATACTAAATTTCATAGTGATCGGTTAAGCCGTTAAGGCGCTATAAGGTGACAAACGAACAAACTCACTTTCTCTTACTCATCATTTTTTTATGCAACTTAGAATGGCAAACAAGCTGACGGTCCACCTGATGGAAAGTTGTAACCGTCGCCTATAGACATGAGCAGGACCGTGGACATAACAGAGTATACTGTTTCGCCCATGATACTTCCCATGCGTTGCTATTCCTAAGGACTCAGGTGTTATTCCTCCGTACCCAGTAAATTCACGCCATATACGCATATCCCACCCTTCAAACCGAAACACAGCTACATGCAAACACAACTGCTTCACGGTAGAAACAAGAATGGGACAGAGGTGGCCAAGCAAACGACTGTTGTACAAAGTCTCCCTCTGGTAAAATCATCATCATCAGCTTTCAACCGTTCACTGCGGAGCATAAGTCAAATATATATTCTGTTATGTTTTATATTAATATCGACATTGGATGAACAGGTGGACGTGCCATTATCGTACGGCGTGATCCGCGTGGAACAGCCCTCGTGTCTGAACGCGCTGCACGTATACTGGGATCCCACTAAGGACGTCGGTGTTTACATCAAGGTAAATTACTACTACATTATTACATTTACATTTTGTGTTTTACGTATACACGTGAGCAGTATTTATATATTTTTATGTATTTGTGTAGGTGTTTGTACGCATTGTGTATGTATGTATATATGTATGTATGTGTGTATATATATAATAGTATAAAAGTATATATAATATATTACATTATTACATGTATCACATCTCTATATTTTAGAAATAATAGGATCTTCATCGTGCCTCCCACCAAATTGTTGATAATTACTCCTCTCCATCCAAAGGTTGCCTGGAAAAGATCGCTCTTAGCGATAAGGTCGCCCATTGTTTTCTCACTGTGATTATTTCTTGTAATTGTTTATATTTATAATAAGTTTACTATTGTAATCTTTTGGAGGAAACAATAAAGAGTATCTATCTATCTAACACTAGCGCCCGGGGAAAAAGGGATTGTTAGTAACGAGGTCTAATAGCCCCATTGCTAGAAATATAGAGTATATTGCTAACAGGTCGACCTCCACGCGGTTTCCCCTGGAAACCATCATGGTTAATTTTTGTCGAATTCATCATAGGCGAAACAGTATACTCTGTTATGTCCATGGTACTGCTCATGTCTATAGGCGACGGATACCACTATCCATCAGGTGGGCCGTCAGCTTGATTACTATTCTAAATTGTATAAAAAAAAGCCATTTGCCCCACCTTCAATTCCGGGGGCAACTACCCCTGATTCACTGGATTCAAATCTCACCGCCTGAGTGAGTCGTGGTTTTCTATACATGTATAGGCGATCTAGAAACTGTTGATACTAGAGGGCGCTAGTGTTTTTTTTAATGGGTGATAATGGAATGGTAACCCCGCCCGCGCTATCGGTATACACTGGCGGTGCACCAGTGAGGGATTACTGGTGAGGGTGAAAGGTAGGTCAGTCGTGACAATTCCACTAAAATTAACCACGATGGTTTCCAGGGGAAACCATCGTGGAGGTCGACCTGTTAGAGTATATTGCTAGAAATGGGGCAATTAAACTCCATTACTAACAATCCCATTCCCCCTGCCAAAGATATTGGAAGCGGCTCACAAATATCTAGAGTCGGTTTAAATAGTTTTATTATAATTTTATATGTTAGCACACTAGATTTGTCTTTTGCTGTCGTATTTTTAATGAATAAATAAATAAATTATGAATTAAAAAAAAAAGTATTTCTGTTCGTAGGTAAACTGCATATCAACGGAGTTCACAGCCAAGAAGCATGGCGGCGAGAAGGGGGTCCCTTTCCGCATACAGGTGGAGACGTATTTGGGGTCGGACGAGCACAGTCGACTGCACGCGGCCGCCTGCCAGATCAAGGTCACTATCCGGTGCACGTGCACACAATATTTATATTTGACCCAACACACTGTCTAGGTGAGATAGTGTAAAAACCGGATGTAATACCGTAAATGCGTTATCTGTGACACAAATAACAGAAAATATAATTGATAATGTAACATAATGAGTAAAGAAAGGTGGTCCTGATGTTCAGATGATATATATATATATATATATATATATATATATATATATATATATATATATATATATATATATATATATATATATATATATATATATATATATATATTAAATGTTCATATATAGGCGTGTATAATATCAGTACTGCTCCGATATCTATGTATTAGTTTCTTCTGAACTTTGATAGCGGATTAAAAGTCATTATCCATGTCTATGGTCCATACGAGCCGGATATCCATATTTATTTCGATCGGGTCAATATATATTGTTTCTACCTACTATATTGTATATACTTTGTTTCTGCTTAACCTAATAGGAGACAGGCGAGATAAATATGTATGTGTTTATATGTATAATATGATATATTGTATATGTACTGTAACTATAATATATAGATGTTTAAACGATATTTAAATAAAAGAATATATAAATAAAATAATATATGTTAGTATATCTGTATATATATTTATATAAAATACATATATATTTATATATGAATGTGAAGTGAAATACACAATCTTATACTGAAAAAATATGATAACTTATTAACATATCGGCAAATAATAAATAAAACCAGTCACTAGTGGTTGTTCAAGTTATTTAAAAATTTGTACTTCAAATTATATTTGATTACAAAATAATCAGCTAAAACCTCAAATCTCGATTCCAACGCCATCTAGTATCTCTTACCGAATTTAGTTTGAATGACTGGCTTAAATGGTAATTATGTTTTTTTGACAGGTGTTCAAACTGAAGGGCGCGGACAGGAAACACAAACAGGACAGGGAGAAAGTGATGCGGCGGCCTCGGTCCGACCTGGAGAAGTACCAGCCCGGCTGCGAGGCGACCGTTCTCACCACCGTAAGTGACTTTTTTATACAACTTAGAATGGCAAACAAGCTGACGGCCCATCTGATGGGAAGTGGTAACCGTCACCTATAGACATGAGCAGTACTATGGACATAACAGAGTATACTGTTTCGCCTATGATAACCCCCATGCGTTGCCATTCCTGAGGACTCAGGTGTTATTCCTCTGTACCCTGTAAATTCACGTCATATCCCACCCTATAAACCGAAACACAGCCATGCAAACACAACTGTTTCACGGTTGAAACACGAATGGGACAGAGGTACCCAAGTAAACGACTTTTGTACAAAGTCTCCCTCTGGTGTGTGACTTACATAAATGCATTATATCAGTTGTTAACTTTACACTGCTGTACACAGACTTCCCACGGGAGACAGGGATTGTTAGCAATAAGATCCAACAGACCTAACTAGCTATATACCCTAACCGGTCGACCTCCACGCGGTTCCCCCTGGAAACCATTGTGATTATTTTTTGATGAATTCATCACAATGAGCCAACTACTTCGTCCTCACCTATCATCCCTCACTGGTGCCCCGCCAGCATATACCGATAGCGCAGGCGGGGTTACCATTCCATTTTCATCCACTACTAAAAACACAGAGTTTCCCTATAAGGGGGGCTATGCCAGTAGTTGCCACGCTTGGTGGACAAGTTGGCAACAGCAGTTAGTTTTTGGTTTGTATCCCCATCCCTCGACCGTTAAGTTCCCTTAGTTGCCTTACGACACCCACGGGAAAGTAAGGCGCGCCTCCTGTCCTTATATTTTCTTTTATCGACTGGTAAATAATGGCGTATGGTGATACGTCCGCCATTTATACTTTATAAGTGTATTAAAGTTTAATAAATAAATAAATATTTCCTTGTCAACAGTTATCCCACGATGCTTTGATGCCACCGCCGTCGTTGGTCACCACTTCGCCGCCATATTCTCCGGAAATGTGGTGAGTAAACTTCAGAGTAAAACTGCCAATAAAAAAATAAGTTTTTTTATACAACATTTTTTTTATACAACTTAGAATGGCAAACAAACTGACGGCCCACCTGATGGAAAGTGGTAACCGTCGCCTATAGACATGAGCAGTACCATGGACATAACAGAGTATACTGTTTCGTCCATGATACCCCCATGCGTTGCCATTCCTGAGGACTCAGGTGTTATTAATAATAGATAGATACTCTTTATTGTTTCCTCCAAAAGATTACAATAGTAAACTTATTATAAATATAAACAATTACAAGAAATAATCACAATGAGAGAACAATGGGCGACCTTATCGCTAAGAGCGATCTCTTGCAGGCAACCTTTGGATGGAGAGGAGTAATTATAAACAGTTTGATCGGAGGCACGATGAAAATTCTGTCATTTTTAAATACATATGTACATGCAATAATGTAACTAAACCCTTATTCATAAAAACTAAAGCCTCCTACAAACCTTAAGTGAATTTACAGATTACAGGTGCATAACATCTGAGTCCTCAGGAATGGCAACGCATGGGGGGTATCATGGGCGAAACAGTAAACTCTGTTATGTCCATGGTACTACTCATGTCTATAGGCGACGGTTATGCCATTCTAAATTGCATAAAAAAAAAAGAATAATAAATAAACAAATATCTTTTAAGAAAAGCGTTCACGCTCACTTTTTTACTTTACCCGAGCAGTAAGTGCTTTATATTATTCTCAATTTCGTGTATAATATAGTATATGTCATATATGTGTATGTATATTTGTTATTTATATATATTTATTCGTTTATATATTTAATTTTAGTATGTATGTATATCAATAATTAGTAATACCACATTCGTGTATTCTGACACTTCCCTACGGTTGACTGGGAGAGAATGCTTTTAGCATTAAGTCCGCCATGTACACATATTTGTACTAATGAATAAATAAATAAAAAAAAAAATAGTGTAATTTAAATATTTTTTTAAATGGATTGATTAGTTTTTGAGTTTATCCATTATACAAACAATTAATTCTCTTTATGATATCATAAAGAGCATAGATAAACTTTTTTTTTTATGCATGGATGGTCTATGGACATAATGTGCTGAGGTCAGGATGTTTATAACCAGTCTCAACAATAAAATTAAGGCCAATAATGTACTGTGATGACCTTTCACGTGCCTTCCATTACATTCGCTGCCCAATTGGAGTGAAATAATACAACATAGTCTTAGATTATATATATAGAGTGGTCCCCATAGAAATGCTTCGAGAAAGGCGAATCACTTTATCATATAATTTTGCGTGATAAATAGTTACGAGTGATTCCTTTATACATACATACATACATATCTGTCACGCCTGTCTCCCATTAGGGTAGGCAGAAACAATGGAACGCCAAATGCTTCGATTCAAACAGACCTCTTTCGCTTCCTGCACATTCATCAATCTTGTCATACACGCTCGTCGGTTACGGGTACTTTTAATTTGGCCCTTCTTCAGCACGTCGCCTATTTGGTCGACATATGTCCGTCCGTCCGTCTGATTCCTTTATAACTTCTATATTTATTTTGTCTTATAAATTCTGCATCTTTTTAATGCGTAAACTCTCATTTTATTTATTAAACTAGCAACCCTTGATCGTAGCGTGATGAAAAGTATACTATAACCTGCCCAGCAGTATGAAGAATAATTGTACCAAGTTTCGTTAAAATCCGTCGAGTAGTTTTTGTTTCTATAACGAACATACAGACAGACAGACATAAATTTTACTGATTGCATTATTGGCATCAGTATCGATCACTAATCACCCGCTGATAGTTATTTTGTAAATATATTTCATGTACAGAATTGACCTCTCTACAGATTTATTATAAGTATAGATAATACGTCAAGATACATTGTGTACGTAAGTATATAGAACACTGATAAAAAAACGAGTCAGCTAATTTGACAATTAGCTGACAAAAAGTTGACCCGTTTTTGAGGATCGATTCTCTATCTATATAATCTTAGAGAGTAACTAATTTAAAATATCATTGAACTGGCGGCAAGAATTATTTGGCCGTAATTCATTTAATTCACTGGCTAGTAACGTGCATGGACGTATAGTAACGTTTTTTTCGCGTCTCGAATAAAATTGCAGTGTCTCTTCCAACCTTGACATTGGGGAGGGAAGGGATTGTTAGTAATGGGGTCTAATGAACCCATTGCTAGCAATACACTATCAGGTCGACCTCCACGTGGTTCCCTCTGGAAACCATCGTGAACAATTCTTGTTGTTGAATTGGTCACAATGGGCTAACTGACCTGCTTCATCCTCATTTATCACCCTTCACTGGTGCCCCGCCGGTGTATACCGATAGCGCGGGTGGGGTTACCATTCCATTATCACCCATTAAAAAAAACCTTGATTTTGCCTAATCACCGGAACCCCGTTGGAGCCATAATTAAAAAAAAAGTTTATTTTTATGTACATATATCAAATAGTAAGGAGAAATATAGTTTTTATCGATATCGATAATAAATGCTTGTTTGTTACTCCTTCCATGTTTTTAATCGAGCAAAATTTTTCATAGTTGTAAGTTGATTTTACACCAACATGGTTAAATACTTTTTTATGTTAAAAATTCGATGTCTGTATGTCATGCCCGTTTTTCATAGTAACTTAAAAATTTTACACTCCTGAAATTCAGTTATCTGAATTTCACATTTTCTTACCATAAATAGGTAAGAAAATGTGAAATAAAATATGCGCATATTAATATAAAATTGTTCATTAAATGTCTCGTTGTCTATTCCGTGTATGTATTTGAAAAAACAAATTTAGTTGCACTAACAGTACTATTACTATTTATAACTAGAGGGCGCTATATGACATGCACAAGGCTGTTTATTTACTAGCTGTGCTCGCGATATCGTTTGCGTGACGGCGACAAAAAAGTAGCCTCTGTCTTTCTCCGTCCCATTTGATACGTATATGGCAAATTCCATATCGTTTGGTTAAGTCATTGGCACCAAAAAACAACAAATAAACTCATTATCTATCACATCTATAATATTAATAATTATTCTTTGTCACAATAAAGTCAATTAATTCAGTTGTATTTTTTTTAAGTTTATAACCTCATAACTGCGTCATTTATAAACCAATTTGGAAAATTCTTTTTTTTTTTCTTTATCTGAAAGGATGTACTTGTAGTTTGTTCCCATAGAAATTTTATCAAAGTCGGTTCAGTAGATTAATTTTTAAATCAAAATAACTGATTTTGGTTTAAAATCTGATGTTTTTTGTGGCACACAATTATGGTCGAAAGGTTGGAAAAGCAACGCATAATACATACCATGGGTATCACAGTATATTATGTGATATCCATAGTGTTATTCAAAGCCTATAGGCGGCGGTAACCACATTCCATCAGACGGACCATCATCGTCAGCTAATTTACCATTTTAGATATTATAAAAAAGCGAAGCTCTAAATTAGTATTTCCAGTAAGCAAATGAGGCAAAAGTGTTTGTAATAAAAATACCAAATATTACGCCACACGACCAGATGAATTGTGACAGTCATACGTTATTTATTACAATAAATGTCACGAGTCTTAAGTTGGTGTCACATCCTAAAATTAAAGCTATAAATTGTCACAATTGAGCGCCGGGGACCGATCTGTTCATGCGGCTGAGCGTTTTTCAGCGTCCATTGGTATGTAGATGTTTTATTGCATAATAACATTGTGTTATATCGTATGTTACATGTGTAGTGGATACTATTATTATGCGCTCTTCAAAAGGAAGGAGTTTAGTATTTGCCGGTTCCGTTTTGTATTATTTGCTTATTTAAATTTGTTTTTTTTTTATTATTATAATTAGACAGGGTTACCATTATGCGGGCGTTATTGGTATATGCTGGCAGGGCACCAGTGAGGGATGACAGGTGAGAATGAAAAGGCAGGTCAGGTAGCCCACCGTGATGAATACACCTGGAATTCAGCGCGATGGTTTTTAGGCGGGACCACGTGAAGGTTGACGTGATAGGACAGTTGAATTGGTAGTAACTTACAAGTTCAATTTTAATAGTTATTTTTTTTTATGAGTAGTAATTGGCCCTAATTGGTCCTATATAATTTTCCCCTGCTTAATGCCGCTATTTTTATATGCAAAGCAAAATATTGCTTTGTACAGAACAGTAATTACTTGTAGACACGATTATAACCACGTGTACCAAATTAAAATATTTTTCTAAATCTAACGTTTCTATTAACGATTTTGTCATCAAACGGTTGATTTCATTCATTTTAAAATAAGAATCGTAAGATTAATAGTCAATATTGAAAGCTAAGGGTAGTCAGAGAATTTTTATTTTATGATAGGGTAATCCAACTTACGCTATCAACTTACGCTGGCATTTACTTGGTTACTTTACCTTATTATCTTTCAAACAAATTGGCCAATCGTGACGTTTTGTAGACTATTGTCTAATATAGAGGTGGCGAGATTGACCAGTCGATCATGGCAAGGCAAAAAATATAATATTTTACTAATCTAACGGAAGATGTTTAGACGCAATGCTCACACTAGTATATAAATAGGTAATTACTAAGAAAAATTTTCAGTTTTATTTTTAACCTCTTAATAGAATAAAAAAATACTACAATACTACATAATTGTGTCTTGAACTATGTTGTTTCCTTTGAGATTTCAAGAAGTATATAATTGGTAGATCGTACAGGGTCTCGTCAGTAAACTGTAGATCTTGGGTCTAGTCAAGTCTACCACTCCTGGTCTAATAAATATCTCTGCTGATATAAAAGAGGAACAGTAACAAATCCGGTTCTAAGCGCCTCCGTGACCCCAACGACCGACGGTCCGCCTCGACTGTTCTCACGCAACCTACAATTGCAATTGCTCATGGAATTTATTACTATCATTATGAATAGTGCAGCTTATAACAGCTTATTAGCGAGTTATTTGCTTGCTTTGTTTTGTGTCACTCGTGTACGTGAAGATATTCGAATGTAAAAACGTAGTACGTTCGGTTATATTTCGATTTGAAGGGTAAGATAGCCATTTCGTATGTGCACTCAACAGTGGCAACTCAAAAGGCCTACCATAAAATGTTTTCCAAAATTTCGGGGCTGAACGAAACACAAATTCAATGTTAAAATTACATTATACATACGATTTTAAAATATTAAAAATGTTAAAATATTGTTCCTTTGGACTATTATGGTAGGATTTATGACGAACATAATGTTAAACTCTGTTTACTAGGCTGATTATGGTACGATAAAGACACGAAATTGAGTCCGAAAATTCGGAATTTCATTTCTTGGTAGACCCCCTAAAAAGATTCGATTGATACTGATTTTCCTTTGTAATAGTTTAAAACTGAGTTTGATAATTACAGTTGTACATTTTTTTTTAGCTTTAGTTACAAATAATGTCGGTCTATTCTAAATCAAAGCTGTTAGCAACTGAGTTAAATAAGTAATACAAACGTCGTATTAGAAATCATCATAACGGTTGGGCAACAACAAGGCAACACTGCCTTGTTGTTGCCCACTTCTTGGTCAACCTCCATTTCTGACGAATATGTGAAACTGTACCTACTTAAAAAACAACAATATATTGCCTTTTTTGTTTCACCACTAGCGACACTTTTTTCCATGGTCCTTCGAGCCGGATAAGCCAGCGGCCTCTGGTGTTTATGTCTGTAGGAACTGAATCTGTTTGTTTTCAGTGCTAAATCGTATAATAAAACTAATTATGATTATAAATCAACTGTTGTAATTGACATTGCATTTTCAAAATTGAGTATAGGAAATTTCCAGCGTCTAACGTTTCCTCTGTTGAAAAATTGCTTTGAGCCATTATTCTTCATTATTATGAATTGTTGGTGACATCAAATAGGTATTATTCGAAAATATTAATAAAAATATGTCTGTCGAATTGACTCATGGGTCAAAACTATTACGTACTCGTCTTGTACCTGATTCATTATGAAACAAAATGGCGCTTCGTGCACTTTATGTTTCTATCGTCACGAGTTCATTATTCTACAGCTTTCTGTATTTTCTCATCATCGCTACAATCTATCATCCACTGCTGAATATAGGTCTTTGACATATTTCGCCACAAAGCACAATTCCACATTGCTTACAGCTATCGACTTCTTGCAATACTTTTGAGATCAACTACATAAAAGTCGTATATTGTAGTCCTGTATCGGATGTGCTTGTATAAAGCCGTAGGCCACCCCTTTCTTTCCGTCTTTTCCGTGGGTGTCGTAAGAGACGACTAAGGGATCGCCGCTCGAGAACATTCCTTTCCGATCGGTTTACAGTTGCTGTGTGTACCTTAGTATATGACCAGCACATTATTATAGCTTGCATATCCTTTCCTTAGCCGTGTGATTCCGGCATAGAATAGGCCACCGCTTTCCTTCCCGTGGGTGTCGTAAGAGACTACTAAGGAAGGGCGAGGTTATGTTCAGCAGAGGACAGTTAAAGGCTGATATGATGATGATGATGATGATGCATGTCCTTTCCACTATATCAGGCACTTTAATTTTTCCTATCGTTAAAGTGAATTTGTTACATTTTGGTATAATTTTTTTTGAAAAGTTGTACCTATTCAAGATGGGTAAGGGCTACATACATAGGCTACATTTTTCCCCGATCAATTGACATCCCTACCACTCGGACGGAGTTGGAACTAGCTATACCCAGTTCCATAAGAGTATATAAAAATTCTATTATCCCCTCAAATAGGGATAAAAAGAGACATTATTATTGCCATTAATCTAAAGAACCTTAATAATTTAAGATTGTATCCCACAATAGAATCGACTTGAATTGTGACAAAACCAGATATTTCGATTTAAAAACTAAACTACTGGACCGATTTTGATAAAATTTCTATGAAACTATTCTGAAAATATAGCTGTTCAGGTAAAAAAATAATTTTATAAATATATTTACAACTGACGGAGTTATGACGGTAACGTACATAAAAAATGCAACCTATTTGATAAGCTCCTTCTTTTTAAAGTCAACTGAAAAACAAATGAACAATAACAAAAATACTTTCGGACACCTTGTTAAATGTGTTGTTTACCCAAAATAATGCTGATTACTCATGATTGTATTTTAGCGCAAAGTTTGTTTACGATAATATACATGATATCGTACTTGACATAAATAAGAACCGAAAACAAGGGCATTCACATCACATGACCTCTGTACGTACGGACGGACGGACAGCGCTACCAAATATGTAATTTAACTGGATACTTTGTCCATATAAGGAAACAGCTGTCTATATGGAATTTATATATTTATATATTAGAAGCTGTATGCTTCGCGTTCGGGTAGATAAAAAATATATAACCTATGTTTTGTTTTTTAAATCGGCTAAGTAGATTTTTGGGTTTATCCATTACAAACATACAAACAAATATTTCCTCTTTATATTTTCGTTTTTAGAAGAGATTTTTTTATATGTCAGTTTTGAACATATTAATTTGCCTACATTTTATTTTCGAAAATTTCTTCTTCGAGGTTCTCAATTCGTCTAAAATTATTGGTTACTATATATTTTTTTGATGGGTGAAAATGGAATGGTAACCCCGTTTGCGCTATCGATATACGTTGACGGAGAACCAGCGAAGAGTGATCAATGAAAATGAAAACAGCCCAGTCAGTTCATCATGATGAATTCATGAGGAATTAATCATGATAGTTTCCAGGAAGAACCACGAGGAGGTCGACCTGGTTGGGTATATTGGAATTATTAGTCTCCATTACTAACAATCCCTTTCCCCCCGGTCGCTATATTAGAACTACGTTTCTAATTACGAACCGATTTTGACATTTCTTTTTTTGCGCAGCTCAAAACTTATTGAGAAACAACATCTGCTCGCAGGAGCACTATTTCGTATCATAAATTCAAATGCTTTCAATGTACCGTAAAGCAGTTGTGTTTGCATGGCTGTGTTTCGGTTTGAGGAATGGGATATGGCGTGAATTTACAAGGGTACAGAGGAATAACACCTGAGTCCTCAGGAATGGCAACGCATGGGGGGTATTATGGGCGAAACAGTATACTCTGTTATATCCATGGTACTGCTCATGTCTATAGGCGACGGTTACCACTTTCCATCAGGTGAACCGTCAACTTGTTTGCCATTCTAAGTTGTATAAAAAAAAATGTAATGTGTCAACATCTACGAATTGGAGTGTCTGTGTTCATGACTTGTTCATGGATGATAATGTAATGGTAACCCCGCTTATGCTAAAGGTATATGCTAGCTGGACACCAGTGAGAGGTGAGAATGAAAAGGTACTCAATTAGCCCAACTTGATGAATACACCTAGAGTTCAGCACGATGGTTTCAAAGGGGACCGCGAAAAGGTCGACTTGTCAAGGTATATTGCTAGCAATGGGACTGGTAGTCCGCATAATTTACAATCCTTTCCCTGTCTGTATTCATGATTAAAGTAGTTTTTATATGAAACAAAATTTACTTGTCTGTGGTACTATCGAAAAAAATCTAATATAATAAGCCCATCACTAATTCCGTATTAACCATTGTTGTTCTATCGAATTTAGAAATAATACCGTTATCGATAAAACGGTCCGAATTTAACGTATTTAAAAATGGAACGTCGTTACTCGGTGCATTCGGTACATCCGAGTGTACGAGCCCTTCAGCTATAATTAACTATTGCTGTTACTCAATCCGCCTCAATTGTATGATTGTATCCATTTGTGGCCCTTTGTTGACTCGGTTGTTCGCTTCGCGTGACTTTCCTTTGTTTGTTCTATTTACGATCGTGTACATGTGTTCTATTTTTTGTATTGTACAAGTTAAAGGGTTTGAATTGCATGAAGTATTCTTATTGTATATATATATATACATATATATGTCAATGTAATGCCAATGGACATAATTTAGCGCTATGTTATAATAGCTTATACTACTTTTTTAATAGGGAGGACCACGGCGAGGTCGACTTGGTTGGATATATTACTAGTATTGGGGCCCTTAGTCTTCATTACTAACAATCCCCTCCTCCTAATGTTGATATGTTAGAGACAAGTAATATCAACTGTGTAAAATTGTTTCTATATATAAATTGTCTGTCTAGTCGTGTGTCCTATTTGAATAATTAACTTATCTATCAACGGGTTGGCAATCGTAGTTAGACTTTTACAGATGTTTTAAGATACACGCTGCTGTCTATCCTTTCACGATAAACTTTTTTAGTCGCCTTTTACGACTCTCACGGGAAAAGAAGGGGTGGCCCATTCTATGTCGGGACCTACACGGCGATTTATTTATATTTATAAAAAATACGATTTATAGAATATTCCATAAGAATGAGAAATAACGGTTTCCGCGCGATACCGGTTTTTAATGTAGTCACTACAATAACAAATACACATATTTTATATGTAATCCGACATTTTCTGACAGCAGTCATCGTGGGTTTACAATGATAGTGTATATTGTTAATTGTATTGTTATCAGAATTAAAGGCGTGTACCAAATTTCACACCGAACCGTCAACATGAACAAAGTCAAATTTCAATTACTAGATTTGACTCGCACAAGACACGAACAAAGTAAGCTAAATAAAACCTTTTAAAAATATAGATATTTTACGATATCTTATCACGTTATCAAAGTAATAATGAGCCCACAAATTCAGATAAATAATGTAAACCAATTGTAATGAAATCAGACATTTAGTTTTTTTATATGTCGTTACATAATACGCGATATCTACGCAAATTTTGAACTGATTTTAATAATTCGTTTTGCATTCAATAGAATTTACTCTCTTGTTGTTACCATATTAATTTTGTAATTATTGAAGCTACCGTTTTTATTTGCGGAGCAAAATTTGTGGTCTAAACATAATTCTGCCATCAGAATTTAAATTCTTTGTGACGACAAAAGTAGCTGTTTTTTTTTATGAAGCAAAATCGACTTATCTGTGTTAAACAAACCCTTAAAATATCAAATGTGTTTTTACTTAAATTTCTTCATTTATTTCACGCAATAGATAAAATTATACGACGCGGTAGGTATGCTCAGATTTTTTCTTCCAAGTTTATCTTACGTCCCTCTCAAATACTGTTCGTACTTTAGGAGGCCTCACTCACCTAGGCGTTGCGAGAGAGACCTCATAACTTTCTGCCATTGGCGCTCACTCGTCTGTGCCGTAACCTAACCTATTTAGAATACTGAATGTGTACAAACACAGCTACGCAGGTCGTTGACACCGGATTTACCATACTACTATGGTGTTTTGATGAAAATTTCTCACAAAATAGGAACCTTTGTTATTAATTTACGTTTATAATTTTGTAGAATGTACTGGAATGTCGAGTTTTTAGTTTCCGTTCTGTAACATTGGATTTTATTGATGAGTGAAAATGTAAATAGAATTTAATTCTAATAATAGTTACAGTACTTATTCAAATGTAAAATTATCTCGTACATAATAATTTAAAAAGAGTAACTGTTGAGTTTCTTGCGAGTTCTTATCAGATAACAACATCCCGAACTCTGCAGCACAATCATAAAAAATTACCGATTTAAAATAGTTTGTAAACAAGTTTATTTGAATCAAGATTATTTATATTCTATTCTTTGTATCATTGTTTTCATTTTTTTCCCATTGCGTAGACAGTTATCATAGAAGCTTTTTTGCTACTGTAGAATATTGTTGAATTATAAAAAATTAACTGCTGACAGTTACAAGGAAAGCTAATACTTATGCAAAATTTATATAACATAGCATTCTATCTAAAAAGATTTGTTTCCTGATATAAGCAAATGTAAGTTAACAATTAAGGATTAAGCTAAAATTTAAGTTAAAAAACATGATTTAAAATGACATTCTTATGGAGACCTTTGCCGTGTAGTCCCGGCGTTACCGTATAGTTTCGGCATAAAGTAAACCACCCCTTCCTTTCCCGTTGATGTCGTAAGAAGCGACTCATAGAGCTTATGGTGGAAGGATGGGCAGTAGCGTCCCTCTTAAAACATATCTAAAGCCTAGCTATGGTTGCCAATCTGCCTGCCAAGCGTGGTAACTACTGGCAAAATCACCCAAGGGGGAGACTTATCTTCAGCAGTTGACAGTTAAAGGCTGATATGATGATGATGATGAAGACCTACCCTTAACGCCTAACTTTATCAACATGGGAATATTTTAATAAATTCGTTCCTATTACAATAGCAGTCAAATTTTGGAATACTGCCATCGCAGCCAGTTTGGTATTCGGTAGTGAAATCTGGCTAAAACTGAATATTGGGTCAGATTGGCGCCTTGACGTAGTCTGTTAATTGATCAGGTATTTGTTTGACTGTTTTACGTTACTTGTGAAGTTATTGAAAATTTATGAATTTTTATTTAATTTGCATTACATTTTCTTCATTAACTGTATTGATACTGATATCTTATTCTGACGTATTATATTTTTATAATCTTTTACGTCAACAACTTTATTTTGATTTGCTTTGCAATCAACTACCAAAAATAAGGGAATACTTAATTCGATAGTATATATTTTTTATGTTTGTTATGTACGTAATGTACATTGTTTAAATAGAAAAATAGATTTTTAGCTAAATCGTTTCAGATTTTAGTTTTTAAATTGAAGTAACCGTTTTGTGTGTGTGTACGTTTATGTGTAATATAAAATTTTGTTCCACAAAAAACAGACTTCGTTTTTTTGTGAAACAAAATTTTATTTAGAGCAAAATATATTTGTTTTTAAAATAAATATATTTTGCTCTAAATACAACGAATTTAATCGCAAGCACACATGTTAACCGATGAAATATTAATTTTGTGTTTACAAATTAACTCCGCATGAAACAGCTTTTGTCGTGTATTTGGTGATTTAATCACGTAACATTATCACAAAAACAAATTCAGAAGAATTGAAAACTTTGTTTGGACTTTTTAAAAAAGGAGGGCTACGAAAGCTTAGAAACTTGTTTGTTAATGTATGATAATGGAATGGTAACCCTGCATGCGCTAACCAATGAGAGATGATAGGTGAGGATGAGAAGGCAGGTCAGTTAACCCATCGTGATGAATAAACCTGGAATTCAGCACGATATTTTCCTGGTTCCCCACGGGCAGGTCGACCTTACAAAGTAAAATGCTAGCAATGAGACGGGTAGTCTGCGTTACTAACAATCCCTTCTTCCACCAGCTGTTGGTGATTAGGACTGCAGAGTCAATATTAAAGCAATTATTTAACAAAGTTTCCCATTTCGCTTGTTGTCTGCACTACATGAGTCGAGGGTCATTTTAGATAACCCAATAGAATTTTATAGATGCTTATGCAATTTTTTTTATTTCTAGTCGTTATTAAGAGTATTTTAGTGTTTAATCGAAACATAAAACTTACGTCTTTATGAACTGAACTAATTTTGATTTGTGACATCGTCTGCGTGGCTAAAGTATAAAAGTAAAGTACTCACCGAGAATAAAGTAGTTTATATCCTTCTCCATCCTAAATAAGTGTATACCAAATTTCATAGTGACTGATTAAACTGTTAAGACATTAAAAAGTAAAATAAACAAACGGACAAAGTCGTTTGCTTGGCCATCTTTATCCCATTCGTGTTTCTACCGTGAAGCAGTTGTGTTTGCATTGCTGTGTTTCGGTTTGAAGGATGTGGCGATATGGCGTGAATTTACAGGGTACAGAGGAATAACACCTGAGTCCTCAGGAATGACAGTGTAGAGGGGGGGGGGGGGTGTCATAGAAACGCGAAACTGTTTTAAAAAAAATCCCTTTCTTATTTATAATATTAGTAAGGATATTATCGAAAACAATTTGTAATAATGCTTTCTGTTAAATCAAATAATACGAACGTGTGTATGTTTCTAGTCTTAGCGTGTTTGGGCGTCAATAATAAATTTATTTGTTATCATACTGGTACGCCGAAATACGTAACACATTACGTCTTACGATTATAATGGTGAAGCGCCACGTTGTCTTAGGTCCTGGCTGGTTAGATTGGCGTAAGTCATTATTAATTCAATGCTGTGAATTATATAAAGTGTAATTAATATGTAGATATTATTAACTAATATTATAAACGTGAAAGTGAGTTTGTTTGTTACTTTATTATCTCTTGGCACCTTAATGGTTTAATAACCAATCATAGTGAAATTTGGTGTATATGGTAGGTTATACGTTGAATGGATAAGTCGTGCGGACCAAGCCGCGGGTAATAAATAGTATAAAAATAAAAAATAAAGAAGCAAATAAATTTTTTGTAAAGGTGTTACTGAAGTAGCTAGTGGCTCAATCTACATATACAAAATAATAGAAACAGCGAATTTCAATTTTATCGCAGCAAAGGATCTATAGTTTTAAAAATAAAGTAATTACTGTCTATTACAGAGTAAGAGACAAAAGCCAATTTTTTTAAAGTTAAATAAAATTGTTGGTATAGAAAATAAGCGAAGTGATTATCAACAAATGAAAATAAAACTGCTAGTTTCAATCAGCTGTAAATATCTAAATGAAGGTCTAAATAATTTTTAACCTTGATTAAGATGTGACTGTACTTATATCTATAACTTATAAGGGATGATTTATTACAAAGAAGAAGAAGAGAAAGGTTTGTTTGAATCGAAGCATTTGGCGTTCCATTGTTTCTGCCTACCCTAATCGGAGACAGGCGTGACAGATGTGTATGTATGTATGTATGTATGATTTATTACACTCTAACTTTGTATTTTTATAAGAAAATTGAACTGTTTGTCGCAGCAACGCAATAAATATTGTTGTATGACACAAAATAGATATGTTTTTCTAAAAAACGCAATCTTTATTTTATCTTTATTTTTGTTTATTTATAAACTTTTATTTAAGTACACAATACAACGTGTGAACGAAACAAAGGATGGAGCGGGCGTAATCTCACACGTAGACCACCTGTGTTCTTGGGAATAATCATTATTGCCTATTCAGCATAAAGGGAACATAGCAATGCCCAGACCCATTTTATGAAATGGTATAACAGCACGTTCTGAATAAGCCTTCGATCCACGTAGAAATTTCTGGAAATTCCTTGATATTGTTTCTTTACCTTATAAATAAAGGAAATTATATACTCGCGTGATACTCTGATCTGTCAGTCGTTCTCTTTTTTTATGTTATTCTTTAATTAAATACTATAATAATTGCAATACTCTTGTCGTAAATAGATGTATTTATCTAAAAAATATATGCAGTAAAAAATAATTAGCAGTAAATTAATGCAGGAATAAATAGTGATGAAATATATAATTATAAAATCCTATATTTATAAACAATGCATTCGGCAATCTTTTTGTGGATGTTACCTAAATATGTTAAAACTGAAAATCTAGTTTCAATTAACGACTCAAATATGGACCTAGATTGATTACTAATTTGTCAACAAATATGTGCTTAATTGGCCAAAATCCACAATATTCTGTTTTAGTATGTCTACTGTTTCACAGTTTTTATATTAAAAATGTTTAAGTTGATAGTACAATTTTTTTAACACACAAATTATCGACTCGATATAATGGAAAGTTAGTCGTGTCAATCACTATAACTACGTTCCCGCTGCGATGCATCGACCGACGCGAGCCGGCCGCGGCCTCTGCGAACCGATTACAACCAGTTTTGATCCAATCGAGAATCGCTCTCCGCGACCGACCAATCAGCGGCCATCTTGCTCAGTCGCTCACTCGCGCTCGCATCGATCGTTTTACATTTTGTTTCTATTTTTAATAATATTGCTCTGATTATCTGAAAATTTCCCGTTCGGCCACAAACCGGTGTTTTCCTGAGCGCTTGCTTTAATTAAATTGTGTCGTGCGTATTGTGTTAACAAGTGATATTTGAAATCAAACTCCGTAGTTTCGACTCGGAACGGAACTAAATAATGTTGGATAAGTGAAAAGAGAGACCGTAGTGGCATCTGATACCGAGTGTTGCTTAGTTTCTCCCGGGAGACCTGTCCAATGGTTGTTGAAGCGGTTTGTACACCAGCTATGGTGGTTGCGAGAGGCCGTCACTTCCGCGTCGGTTCTGGAGCCTTCCTCTTTTTCAACCTGACGAGGCAGGACTACAGCTGACGAGTAAGATGCTCGTGTTCGAGCAAAGACTTAGTGCGCGGCATTTGGGGCGCGGCGTGACGCTCCGAGCCCGGCTGGTGCACGGCGTTGAGGCCAGGGGCTGGCGGATGAAGTTTTCGCTCCTGAAAGCTGAAGTTGAGATACAAGCAGATCCCCAAACGTACAGGGAGCTCGCTAGGAGGCTCAAAGCGGCTAATGTCCACGTGAGACCGGCACGCCGACCGCGTATCTCGTAAATATCCAGTTTTTACCACTTTCCTACAGTTTTCAAGGTGTCATATTGCTACGTTTGCTTTTAACTTATATACTCAGAGTTTACCCATAATATTTACGTCCCATCCTTGTGAAGCTCTCAAATAGGTGAGCGTTCTATTGATTTTCCTATAAAAGTCTATGGATTTTAAATTTTGAATTTTACAATTGATAAAATGCATTACTTGTATACAACAAAAAGTATTATCATTTATATCTTATAAATTGATTTTATCGTAATTGATATAATTATTATAATTTCAGTCAATTCTTAGGTGGAATTTAAACATAAACATTTTATTTTGTCCTCTATTATCTATTGACAGTTGCAGTTTTTTTTTTTATTCTGTTTATCCCAAAGGGAAAGAAAGGCAAAGTGTTCCATCTATACAGCTCATGTCTGTCATAGAAAGTCATAAAGTATAAAAGCATTATTGATTTTTATATATTTTATTTTCTATTTTTATACAAATGCTGATTTTTAGTTTCTTATGTACTTTACATTTAAATTATTTTTTTACAATTTATCTGTACAATACTGCAAACGTACATAATTTCTATATTAATTGTGTGGTTAATAATACCTATATATGTAGGAAGCAGTTTAAATTTTTCACTCTTATCTTAGTATTTAAACTTATCAAGTCATTGTAAACAACTAAATAATGACATACTTAAGAACTTTGCCAGAGGGAGACTTTGTAGATTGCTTGGGTACCTCTGTTTCATTCGTGTTTCTACCGTGAAGCAGTTGTGTTTGTACGGCTGTGTTTCGGTTTGAAGGGTGGTATATGGTGTGAATTTACAGGACAAACCGAAACACAACTGCTTCACGGTAGAAACACGAATGGGATAGACACGTGCAAGCAATCCACTTTTGTACAAAATCTCCCTCTGCTAAATCTTAATTATACTTAATTTACTATTGTTTGTTGCAGTGTCACCCCAAAGGCTGTTGCCAGCCCGATTCTGGTCAATAAGCCAGTTCTATCACAGCCTGGTGAGTTTATAATAATTTTTTTTTTTTTTTTATATGCATAAAGATGAAATGGTAAACCTAAGCTATCTGTATACACTGGCGGGGCACCAGTGAGGGATGATAGGTGAGGATGAAAGCAAGTTAGTTGCCATGCTTGGCAGGTGGGTTGCAGTTATACTGTTAACAGCTTATAAGGATTAATGTATGGACATCTTTTGGAATTTACCTTTAAGATATACAGCAGCATCCCTCTTAAAATATCTCTAAAAACCTAACTGCGGTTGCCAACCCGCGTGCCAAGTGTGGCAAAACAACTACTGGTAAACCTCCCTCATGGGAAAGGCTTATGTCCAGCAGTGGACAGTTTTTTTGCTGGGTGAAAATGGTATGGTAACCCCACCTGCGCTAATGGGATATGCTGGCGGAGCACCAGTGAAGGGTGATAGATGAGAATGAAAACAGGCCAGTTAGCCCATCATGATGAATTTATCAGGAATTAACCATGATAGTTTTCAGGGGGAACAGCGAGGAGATTGACCTGGTTGGGTATATTGCTAGCAATAGGATTCTCCGTCTCCATTACTAACAATCCCTTCCCCCCAGCAGTGGACAGTTAACGGCTGAAATAAAGCTAAATAATCAAGCTAGGATAAAGCTTAATAAATACAAATACTTATAGTGGATTGAGAAAAAAAATCTATTGTTTTTACAAATAAATTGTAATTCTTTTTTTTTTTGTCTTCACAGCTATTCTTGGCTCGTCGAACCAGATGAAACCAATATACTGTCAAGAGTGAGTATTTATTTATATTGAATACTATTTATATTTCGTGGCTTCGCTCGCAAAAATTAGTATATAATGGCATGAAGATAAATGTAATAAATTTCCATATTATTACTAGCTGACTCGGTAAACGTTGTTTTACCATATACATTATTTCTAGAACTATACATGAAAATTTATCGTACTACAATTATTATATTCGATTGTCATCTTGCAACCCTAGTACGACATATAAAAATCGCTATTAAAAAACAGGGGTTGATCGTAAAAGCGTGAAAATTTCAATTTGTATTTTTCAATGCTAAATCATAAAAAAATTAAAAATTTTGTCAAAAAAATAAAAAAAAAATATTTAGGGGTGGGTCGACCCTTACGATAGAGGAGTATGAAAAATAGATGTTGGCCGATTCTCAGATTTATCCGATATGCACACAAAATTTCATAAAAATCTGTAAAGCCGTTTCGGAGGAGTTTGGTAACAAACACCGTGACACGAGAATTTTATATATTAGATAATTTTTTACTATAAATGTGACATTGTTGATTTTTTTTTATAATTTTTGTTTTTTCTTATATAATTACTAATTTGTATACCTCCATATATGGGGTTGATCACAGAGGGACTTATATTGTTTTACTGTCCATTGTTACCTATGTATTAAAATTTAAATAAATAAAATATTGTATATATAAAATTAGAATTCTCGATTCCACTGTTTCTCCCAACAGACTTCAAAATGCGCACGTGACACCCCTAGTGTTGCAGGCGTCCATAGGCTACCTAGGCTAGTTTACCATCAGACGGGCTGTATGCTTGTTTACCACCTTTGTGGCATAAAAAAAAACTGCAAAAAGAAGGAAGGTTTTGCAATTTAGTTGTATTTTTCTTTTATGTCTGTTACCTCATAACTGAGTCATTTATAAACCCACCAGCGGCCCGTCCCGGCGTCGCACGGGTGGACATTTTTACATTTTAAACAGTGGCCATTAAGGCTGCACACGCGACGGAAGCTTAAAAATGGACGTAACTCCTCCCGTTTTCCCAACATTTCCCTTCACTGCTCTGCTCGTATTGATCGTAGCGTTATGAAAAGTATACTATAACATGTCCAGGAGTATGAAGAATAATTGTACCAAGTTTCGTTAATATCCGTCTAGTAGTTTTTGTTTCTATAACGAACATACAGACAGACAGACGAAAACTTTACTGATTGCATTTTTGGCATCAGTATCGATCACTAATCACCGCTTGATAGTTATTTTGTAAATATATTTCATGTACAGAATT